>NC_069507.1:7867471-7925991 GCF_027579735.1 Bombina bombina
GACGTGCTAGTGCACGTTAATCTGTATCGGATGGTATATCGCTTGTTGGTATGCGGGTGTTGGAACGTCTGGCCCTTTAACATGGTGTTGCATGTGATACAACTTCCACATGTGTAGCATCCTGGTTTGGACGTCTTCAGCCAGGTATCCTTTTGGTAGCATTTAACCGGATCGGTCTTCACCAATAAATCCCTCAGGTTCTCTGCCCTGCGATACACCATCCTGGGCGGCTGCATCCTCTGGAATGGGAGAGTCGGATCAGTTCCCAGGATTGGCCAGTTTTCATGAGCCGACCTCCTAAGCATACTGCTAGTTGGAGTATATGTGGTTACAAATTTCAGCTGTTCTGTTTCCAAGCTGGTTTTCTCTTGTAAGGTGTATCCAGTCCACGGGTTCATCCATTACTTGTGGGATATTCTCCTTCCCACCAGGAAGTTGCAAGAGGACACCCACAGCAGAGCTGTCTTTATAGCTCCTCCCCTAACTGCCACCCCCAGTCATTCTCTTGCAACTCTCGACAAGAAAGGAAGTATCAAGAGATATGTGGTGACTTAGTGTAGTTTTACCTTCAATCAAGAGTTTGTTATTTTTAAACGGTACCGGCGTTGTACTGTTTTTCTCTCAGGCAGAAATTAGAAGAAGAATTCTGCCTGGAGATTTGATGATCTTAGCAGTTTGTAACTAAGGTCCATTGCTGTTCTCACACATAACTGATGAATATGGGAAAACTTCAGTTGGGGGAACGGCCTGCAGATTACCTGCTTTGAGGTATGTTCAGTATTTTTATTTCTAGAGAGAAGTTCTAGAAAATGCTGACAGAGCCTGTGTATTTGAGGTAAGCCTGATGCAGTGATTTAACAGCGACTGGGATCATGCTTATATAACAGGGTAATACTCATGTTAATATTCATATTACTTAGTGACAAAACGTTTACATGATTTAATAAATAGGACGTTTTTTCTCTGAGGGAGAAAAGTCTTTATTTGGGGCCTAGTTTCCACATGGCTAGTCAGATACTCCTAGGAGTATTTTCTTAAGGCCCCTCTGACATCCAGTACATGGTGGGAGGGGCCTATTTTAGCGCTCTAAATGCGCAGTTTTAATTCAGACTGAGACATCCAGCTTCCCTAGAAGAGTCCTCTGGCATCTGAGAACCATTTCAAAGGGGTTATTTCTGCACAAAATCATATTTAAGGGCAGGTAGGAGCCTCAGCAGAGCTGTTGCAAGGTGCTCAATTGATTTTTAACGTTTTTTAAAGTTTTTCAATCCGGTTTGGGGCCTAAGGGGTTAATCATCCATTTGCAAGTGGGTGCAATGTTGCTTTAGTCCCTTACACACACTGTAAAAATTTCAAAGACTTTACTGTATTTTTTCACTGTTTTGCAGTTTAAGTGCTAGTTTTTTTTCTCTTAAAGGCACAGTAACGTTTTTGTTTAATTGCTGTTTCACCTTTATTAAAGTGTTTTCCAAGCTTGCTTGTTTCATTACTAGTCTGTTAAACATGTCTGACATAGAGGAAACTCCTTTTTCAATATGTTTGGAAGCCATTGTGGAACCCCCTCTTAGAATGTGTACCAAATGTACTGAAATTTCTATAAACTATAAAGACCATATTATGGTGCTTAAAAATTTATCTCCAGGGGATTCTCTGACTAAAAAGAGGGAGATTATGCCATCTAACTCTCCCCATTTGTCAGAACCTATAACTCCCACTCAAGTGACGCCAAGTACATCTAGCGCGTCTAATTCTTTTACCTTACAGGACATGGCGGCAGTTATGAATGCTACCCTCACAGAGGTATTCTCCAAACTGCCAGGGCTACAAGGAAAGCGAGACAGCTCTGGGGCTAGAATTAATACAGAGCTTTCTGACGCTTTATTGCCTGTGTCCGATATACCCTCACAATGCTCAGAAGCCGAGGCAGGTGAGCTTCTATCTGTGGGTGACATTTCAGACTCAGGGAAGGCGTCACTTCAGTCTGATTCTGAGATGACAGCGTTTAAATTTAAGCTCGAACACCTCCGCTTATTGCTTAGGGAGGTTTTAGCGACTCTGGATGACTGTGACCCCATTGTGGTTCCAGAGAGATTGTGTAAAATGGACAAATACTTTGCAGTACCTGTTTACACCGATGTTTTTCCAGTCCCTAAGAGGTTTTTGGAAATTGTTACTAAGGAATGGGATAGACCAGGTGTGCCGTTCTCTCCCCCTCCTGCTTTTAAAAAGATGTTTCCCATAGATGCCACCATACGGGACTCGTGGCAGACGGTTCCTAAGGTGGAGGGAGCAGTCTCCACCCTAGCTAAGCGTACAACTATCCCCGTCAAGGACAGTTGTGCTTTCCTAGATCCTATGGATAAAAAATTGGAGGGTCTCCTTAAGAAATTTTTTATACATCAAGGTTTTATTCTCCAGCCTCTTGCATGCATTGCCCCAGTTACTGCTTTCAGCGGCTTTTTGGTTTGAGTCTCTTGAGGAGGCTCTACAGGTGGAGACCCCGTTAGACGATATTCTAGACAGGATTAAAGCTCTTAAGTTAGCTAACTCCTTTATTTCTGACGCCATTTTTCATTTAGCCAAGCTAACAGCTAAGAATTCAGGTTTTGCCATTTTGGCGCGTAGGGCGCTATGGCTTAAGTCCTGGTCAGCAGACGTTACTTCAAAGTCTAAGCTTCTTATCATCCCCTTCAAGGGACAGACCCTATTCGGGCCCGGTCTGAAGGAGATAATTTCTGATATTACTGGAGGAAAAGGTCACGCCCTTCCTCAGGATAGGTCCAATAAGTTAAGGACCAAACAGAATAATTTTTGTTCCTTTCAAAACTTCAAGAGTGGCGCAGCTTCAGTTTCCTCTAATGCAAAACAAGAGGGAAATTCGCCCAGTCCAAACCAGTCTGGAGACCTAACCAGGCTTGGAATAAGGGGAAGCAGGCCAAGAAACCTGCGGCTGCCTCTAAGACAGCATGAAGGAGTAGCCCCCGATCTGGGACCGGATCTAGTGGGGGGCAGACTCTCTCTCTTCGCCCAGGCTTGGGCAAGAGACGTCCAGGATCCCTGGGCATTAGAGATTGTTTCCCAGGGATATCTTCTGGACTTCAAAGCTTCATCTCCAAAGGGGAGATTTCATCTCTCACAATTATCTGTAAACCAGATAAAGAGAGAGGCATTCTTACGTTGTGTCCAAGACCTGCTGGTTATGGGAGCGATCCACCCAGTTCCAAGGGAGGAACAGGGGCAGGGCTTCTATTCAAATCTGTTTATAGTTCCCAAAAAAGAGGGAACTTTCAGACCAATCTTGGATCTCAAGATCCTAAAATTTCTCAGGGTCCCATCCTTCAAGATGGAGACTATCCGAACCATCCTCCCTATGATCCAGGAGGGTCAATATATGACTACCATGGACTTAAAGGATGCTTATCCCCACATTCTGATACACAGAGATCATCATCAGTTCCTCAGGTTCGCCTTCTTAGACAGGCATTACCAGTTTGTGGCTCTTCCCTTCGGGTTAGCCATGGCACCTAGAATCTTTACGAAGGTTCTAGGGTCCCTACTGGCGGTTCTAAGGCCACGGGGCATAGCGGTAGCTCCTTACCTAGACATCATTCTGATACAGGCGTCGACTTTTCAAATCGCCAAGTCCCATACAGACATTGTTCTGGCTTTTCTGAGGTATCACGGGTGGAAGGTGAACGAAGAAAAGAGTTCTCTCTCCCCTCTCACAAGAGTTTCCTTCCTAGGAACATGCAGATCTGGTGGACATGTCATCCCTTCCACCATGGACTCTGCCGCTGAGGCAGGACCTTCTACTCCAAGGTCCATTCAAACATCCAAATCTAATTTCTCTGCGGCTGACTGCTTGGAGATTGAACGCTTGATTTTATCAAAACATGGTTTCTCCGAGTCGGTCATTGATACCTTAATTCAGGCTCGAAAGCCTGTCACCAGGAAAATCTATCATAAGATATGGTGTAAATATCTTCATTGGTGTGAATCCAAGGGTTACTCATGGAGTAAAGTCAGGATTCCTAGGATATTATCCTTTCTCCAAGAAGGATTAGAGAAGGGATTGTCAGCTAGTTCCTTAAAGGGACAGATTTTTGCTCTATCTATTCTTCTGCACAAGCTTCTGGCAGATGTTCCAGACGTTCAGGCGTTTTGTCAGGCTTTAGTTAGAATCAAGCCTGTGTTTAAACCTGTTGCTCCGCCATGGAGTTTAAATTTAGTTCTTAAAGTTCTTCAAGGGGTTCCGTTTGAACCTCTGCATTCCATAGATATCAAGCTTTTATCTTGGAAAGTTCTGTTTTTGGTAGGTATCTCTTCGGCTCGAAGAGTTTCAGAGTTATCTGCCTTACAGTGTGATTCCCCTTATCTGATATTCCATACAGATAAGGTAGTGTTGCGTACCAAACCTGGATTTCTTCCTAAGGTGGTATCTAATAAGAATATCAATCAGGAGATTGTAGTTCCGTCACTGTTTCCTAATCCTTCTTCAAAGAAGGAACGTCTATTACACAATCTTGACGTGGTTCGTGCTTTAAAGTTTTATTTACAAGCTACTAAGGATTTTCGTCAAACATCTGCATTGTTTGTTGTCTACTCTGGACAGAGGAGAGGCCAAAAAGCTTCGGCATCTTCTCTTTCTTTTTGGCTGAGAAGTATAATCCGTTTAGCTTATGAGACTGCTGGCCAGCAGCCTCCTGAAAGAATTACAGCTCATTCCACTAGAGCGGTAGCTTCCACATGGGCTTTTAAAAATGAGGCCTCTGTTGAACAGATTTGTAAGGCGGCGACTTGGTCTTCGCTTCATACTTTTTCTAAATTCTACAAATTTGATACTTTTGCTTCCTCGGAGGCTATTTTTGGGAGAAAGGTCTTGCAGGCAGTGGTGCCTTCCATTTAAGTTCCTGCCTTGTCCCTCCCTTCATCCGTGTCCTAAAGCTTTGGTATTGGTATCCCACAAGTAATGGATGAACCCGTGGACTGGATACACCTTACAAGAGAAAAAAAAATTTATGCTTACCTGATCAATTTCTCTCTCTTGTGGTGTATCCAGTCCACGGCCCGCCCTGTCACTTTAAGGCAGGTGTTTTTTATTTTTAAACTACAGTCACCACTGCATCCTATAAGTTTCTCCTTTTTCTTGCTTGTCTTCGGTCGAATGACTGGGGGTGGCAGTTAGGGGAGGAGCTATATAGACAGCTCTGCTGTGGGTGTCCTCTTGAAACTTCCTGTTGGGAAGGAGAATATCCCACAAGTAATGGATGAACCCGTGGACTGGATACACCACAAGAGAGAGAAATTTATCAGGTAAGCATAAATTTTGTTTTTTCGCGTCCCCTCTTATTCGGATCCTGCATTAATTCATCCTTGATCTTACGGACCATCCTTTTGTCATAGCCTCTGGCTACCAATTTGTCTTCCATCACTGTCAATTGACTACCATCTGCATGCAGTTTATTTGTCAGGATATCACCGCAAAAAATATATACCTAGAGGTTTCAGAGTTAAGAACATCCCCACATTAGGCAGACAAAACATGGAGTTCTGTAGGAAGTGGTGCTCAATACTCAATAAATGTTCATATGACCTAATGTTGTTGGTCATAGAGGAAGTCTGTAGACTTGAACAAAAGATAAAAATAGAACTTGAGGCCACTAAAGCACAGAGCTACCATGTTTAAGTCGAGGATAAAACCCAGGAGTGGGTGGGTAAACTTGAAACCATGATTGCTAAATACAGAGGAGAGTTAGTTGCATTTAAAAATAAAAAACTGAATACCGTTGAAAGTGATTATAGGGATAGGCGCCTATATAGATGGCTTTATGGCAAGGAGGACACCTCTAATAAATATAAGTGTAGGAATGTAAGGACCCGTAATAACTTGAGTTTAGTGGACACTAGTGGTGATTCATCAGACAATGATAACAATATTGTAGACACTAATGACAGTGGTGACAAACAAACATCTAGTCAGACACAGTCTTTTTCTGGGGTAGCCACCAGATCAGCGGCGAAGCCGCCACTGGCGGCAAGTTCAAAAGATCAAGACGCACGCACATCAGGCGAGGTAGACGCACGCACATCAGGCGAGGTAGACGCAAACCGCAGGAAACAACACAAAAAGAAGTAAACATTATATATAATTTGAGCAGTCGCACTTTAAGCGATGTGGAGACTTCGGTTTTAAATCGAGGTCTATCATTCATACCTACACCCAGACAAGTTTAATCCTATTGTAGACATCCACAGATTGCAGCGACAGCTCAAATTAAAAGATTACTTTAAAAATGAAACCAGTATGCCTGTAACAAAATTTAAGAAGCCCTCATCTTTTGAACCCACAAACACACATCCCTCTATCAGGAATTTCACACGGATGTTATGTAGTGATATCTCTAACGAAGCCCCCTTTCCTGTTTACCCAAATTTGAATTTTGAAGAGAGAAAGGCTGTTAAAACACTAAGCAATGATAACAGCATTGTTATTCGCCCGGCGAATAAGGGCGGGTCCATAGTCGTGCAAGACTACGTTGACTATAGGCCAGAAGCCTATAGACAGCTCTCTGATTCAAACACCTATGTCAAGCTGCAAGGGAATCCGAGTAACACATTTAAAAAGCACATTGATGAATGCCTTAACAGGGGCTATGAAGCAGGTTTACTATCAGAGCAAGAGATTGAGTATTTGATAAATGATCACCCTAAAACACCAGTACTATACCTGTTGCCAAAAGTGCACAGGACTCTCACTAATCCCCCTGGCAGACCAATAGTGTCTGCCAGGGAGTCCCTATTGTCTAATTTGGCCATCTATCTCCAACCGGTGGTAAAGGGAACTCCAGCATATCTGCAGGATTCACCCAGTTTATTGAATATACTAAGAGGTTATACCATGCTCGAGCAAGGTGATATCCTGGTCACCATGGACGTGGACAGCCTATACACCTCCATTCCCCATGGGTCACTGGGTGGTGTGTTGCGGCTGTCAGGTCCATGGTGACGGGGAATCCACTGTACGAGGGTCCTCCAATTGAATATTTATTCGAGTCTCTCACTCTGTGGTTAGAGAAAAACTTCTTTAAGTTTGAGAATGGTTATTTTTTGCAGGTGTCAGGGACAGCCATGGGCTCAAACATGGCACCCACATATGCCAAACTATATATGGCATGGTATGAACAGACAGCCATGAAACCATTTACTCACCCCCTTATCAATAACTATGTACGCTACACTGATGATGTGTTTCTGGTGTGGGGAGGGAATAAAGATGAGTTGGAGGAGTGGGTGACCTGTTTGAATACCATGGACTGTCCCATACGCTTTAAATTAGAATACAGTGATGAGGCTGTACACTTTTTAGATCTGAACATCTACAAGATGACTGAAGATGGATGCTCCTTTGGAACTTCATTATATACGAAGCCAACCGACCGCAACTCTCTGTTAAAGGCTAGGAGCTTCCACCCCAGCCATCAAAAAGTAGGGATTATCACCTCTCAACTTATGCGGGTTATCCGTAACAATAGTGAGGTACCCACCATGATTGAACAGTTGACAGTGATGGAAGACAAATTGGTAGCCAGAGGCTATGACAAAAGGATGGTCCGTAAGATCAAGGATGAATTAATTCAGGATCCGAATAAGAGGGGACTCGAAAAAAACAGCTTGGAAACAGAACAGCTGAACTTTGTAACCACACATACTCCAACTAGCAGTATGCTTAGGAGGTCGGCGCATGAAAACTGGCCAATCCTGGGAACTGATCCGACTCTCCCATTCCAGAGGATGCAGCCGCCCAGGATGGTGTATCGCAGGGCAGAGAACCTGAGGGATTTATTGGTGAAGACCGATCCGGTTAAATGCTACCAAAAGGATACCTGGCTGAAGACGTCCAAACCAGGATGCTACACATGTGGAAGTTGTATCACATGCAACACCATGTTAAAGGGCCAGACGTTCCAACACCCGCATACCAACAAGCGATATACCATCCGATACAGATTAACGTGCACTAGCACATATGTCATTTATATATTGATCTATCCGTGCTCCTTGGTCTATATTGGCAAAACAATAACGAATTTCCGAGACCGAATGGCGAACCATCGCTGTGCAATACTTGAGGCATTGAGACAAGGGGATTTGGAGCAACCTGTCGCCCGACATTTTGCTGAACACAACCACAGTTTATCTAGCCTTAGATCAATGGTAAATGACCATGTGCCACCACTGAGGAGAGGTGGTGACAGGGATACTAGGCTGTTACAAGTGGAAACATGATGGATTCACATACTTGATACATTGGTTCCTAAAGGACTAAATACTGTCCTTGACTTCGGACCGTTCTATACAAAATAGTGCCACATTGGAATCTACCAGCTACTGTTGTATGCACTGTCACCCGAGACCATTCACATCGATTTTCATCCTAGTGGGTACCCACGGGTTTCTATGCATACTTCAAGAGGCATGGAGGGGAATGTTACCTCCACACATGAGGTTTAGCGTAATCTGTTCTACCAGCTACGTTTATGCCACTAAATATGGATATAAAAAATGTATAGATAATTTTGGCATGATTCTCCATTTCACTGCTGTTGATTCATACCACATAGATTTTAAGTCACACATCACTGAATATGAAAATGTTTTTATTTCTGTTTTGCGCTGCTGTGCCATGATCTAATGCTCTGGATTTACACCACTTTTGACACTGATGCGCTGACACTTGTTTATAATTAGTGTTGTTATTTGCTAGGATCTACGAGCCAGCTCTTATATTAACAAAGGGACATGATTTAGTGGTCCCTGTAATAATTGAGCACAACGCAGTTGGCCAATACTACATCCCACATTAATATCTGAGTGCCACACTATATATAAACATGACTGACATAAGCATTGGGTCTAGTGCTGACATTGATTGTGATCCGCAAATTAATCTCACAAAGATTAGAACAGCATTGTAATTTTATGTGTTTCCATGACAACCGGTCACTATATGATTGGCCAACATTATAACACAGGGACACGTGATGATGGCGGATAATGCTGGAGGTTTATTCCAGTGTCAATATACCTATGCTGACATCCACCTTCATAAGAACAGTGCTGTTGACCGTAGAGTTTTTGAGCCCACTCGTACATGGGTAAGGTGCCACGTTATGCCGGTTCCCATAGTAACCGATCGTAACATAATTAGCTAGGATCACAATATACATCTATATCTGAGTGCCACACTGTAAGAGGCTGAGGCGGATACTTATCTGCTTAATGGTGCTATTGATCATGAATTGTAAGTTAGCCCCACAGTGTCTAAAGCGGCAACATTTTTTGTATTTATGTTGCTATGACAACTGGCCACAGCGTGATTGGTTGATGCTTCAACATGTGAACACGCAGCGTGATGACATCATTACGTCACCACGTGAGCAGTGAATCGGACACAGGAGGGCAAATAGGTTTGTTTGTTGGTATATAAGGGAGTGTATTTGTTGGGTACGGTAGGTGAGTTTTGGGATACTAAGGATATTTTGTATTGCTGACATTTGACAAAGGTGTTTTGTAAACACCGAAACGTTTTGTCTTTTTAATTTTTGCATATTTATTAAAAGTTACATTTTATGTGAACAGTGAGTGCCTTTTTGCTGGACTTATATATACACACACACATATATATATATATATATATATATATATATATATTATACATATATATATATTATATATTAATATATACATACATACATATATATATATATATATATATATATATATATATATATATATATACATACACACACACACACACACACACACACATTATATATAAATTTCTTTCTTTCTTGACACGATGAGTCCACAGATCATCTAATTACTATTGGGAATATCACTCCTGCCGAGGAGGCGGCAAAGAGCACCATAGCAAAGCTGTTAAATATGACCTCCCTTCCTTCCCACCCCAGTCATTCGACCGAAGTAAAAGGAAAGAAAGGAAGCAACAAGGTGCAGAGGTTCCCGAGGTTTATAATACAACAAAAACCTGTCTAAATAACAGGCCGGGCCGTGGACTCATCGTGTCAAGAAAGAAAGAAATTTATCAGGTAAGCATAAATTTTGTTTTCTTTCTAATGGCACGATGAGTCCACGGATCATCTAAATTACTATTGGGAATCAATACCCAAGCTAGAGGACACAGATGATACGGGAGGGACAAGACAGGGAACCTAAACCGAAGGCACCACTGCTTGAAGAACCTTTTCCCAAAAGAAGCCTCAGCCGAGGCAAAAGTGTCAAATTTATAGAATTTTAGAAAAAATGTGGAGAGGACCAAGTTGCAGCCTTGCAAATCTGTTCTGAGACTCTACGAGCAGACGACATAACAATTAAACAAAACCTTCTAAGATAACATTTTAATATCTAAGGAATACATAGGTTCAGACAGAGCCTGTTAAAGAACTCTAAGAACAAAGTTAAGACTCCAAGGAGGAATAACAGGTCCAAACACAGGCCTGACTCTGACCAGGGCCTGACCGAACGATTGCACGTCTGGAACATCCGCCAGACTTTATGTAACAAAATAAACAAGGCAGATATCTGACCTTTCAAGGAACTGGCCGATAAACCCGTCTCCAAACCTTTTTGGAGAAAGGCTAGAAGTCTAGGAATCCAAACTCTACTCCAAGAGTAGCCTCTGTATACACATCAGATATTTACGCCATATCTTGAAGTAAATCTGAATCATGGTCTCAATGACCGATCCAGAAAATCCCCGCTTAGATAAGATTAAGCGTTCAATCTCCAAGCAGTCAGTTTCAGAGAAACGAGATTTGGATGAAGGGCCCTTGAAGAAAAAGGTCTTTCCTCGGTGGAAATCTCCAAGGTGGGAGAGATTAAATCTCCACTAAGTCTGCATACCAAATCCTGAGAGGCCATGCCGGTGCAATGAGGATCACCGGCACCTTCTCCTGTTTGATTCGAGTAATGAACCGAGGAAGGAGAGCGAACGGAAAAAATAGATATGCTAGACTGAAATTCCAAGGGACTGCTAGAGCATCTATCAGTACAGTCTGAGGATCCCTTGACCTCGACTCGTACCTCGGGAGCTTAGCATTCTGACGAGACGCCATGAGGTCCAGTTCCGGCTGTCCCCATTTGAGAATCAAGCTGGAAAACACATCCGGATGGAGTTCCCACTCCCCGGGTGAAAAATCTGTCTGCTCAGAAAATCTGCCTCCCAATTGTCCTCCTGGAATGTGGATAGCAGATAGACAGCAGTTGTGGGTCTCTGCCCACTAAATAATCTTGGCTACCTCTGTCATGGCTAAGGAACTCCGAGTTCCCCCCTGATGATGGATGTAAGCCACTGAAGTTATGTTATCCAACTGGAACCTGACAAACCGGGCTGAAGCTAACTGAGGCCAGACCAGAAGAGCATTGAAGATTGCTCTCGTTTCCAGAATGTTTATGGGTAGAACGGACTCCTGCCGAGTCCTAGTCCCCTGAGCCTCTAGAGTCCCAGACTGCTCCCCAACAGGCTGGCACCCATTGTCACTATCACCCAGTTGGGTCTGCGGAAGCAGGTTCCCTGAGAGAGATGGTCCTGAGACAACCACCAAAGAAGAGAATCCCTTGTCTCCTGATCCAAATGTAATTGCGGAGACAGGTCCGAATAATTTTCTAGTCTGCTTTTTACAGCTATACTTCATCACTTTCAAGTGTTTAAACATTTGGGTATTATGTAATTGCGGAGACAGGTCCGTATAATCTCCGTTCCACTGCTTGAGCATGTATAACTGCAGAGGTCTGAGGTGGAAACAGGCAAACGGAATGTCCATGACAGCTACCATCGGACCGATTACCTCCATACATTGAGCCACTGATGGCCGGGGAGAGGACTGAAGCGCCAGACAAGAGTCGAAGACCCTTACTCTTCTGACTTCTGTCAGAAACATTTTCATAGATAGGAAATCTATTATGGTTCTCAAGAACACTACCCTTGTAGTCGGAATTAAGGAACTCTTTCCCAGATTAACCTTCCATCAGTGAGAGCGCAGGAAGGATAACCACATCTCTGTGTGGGAGTTCGCTTATTGAAATGATGGCGCATGAACCAGGATGTCATCCAGATAAGGAGCCACTGCAATGCCCCGCAACCGGAGCACCGCCAATAGGGATCCCAGGACTTTTGAAAAAATTCTGGGAACTGTGGCAAGGCCAAATGGAAGAGTCACAAACTGGAAGTGTTTGTCTAAAAAGGCGAACCTCAGAAACCTTTGATGATCCCTGTGGATGGGAACATGCAGGTACACATCCTTTAAATCTACTGTTGCTTTATTTTACAAAAATATTGACAAATAAAAAGCGTCTCTACACCTCAGCAATAGCTTTGCTGAGGTGTCTACCTTGCAGGAAAACGATATAAATATTTCTTAAAACTGGACTCCAGACTGGAGCTGTTTAAGTAATAACAGTCTAGCAAATAACCTTTAATTTTGACAAAAACGTTAAATGCAGATATCTCTCCTCCATATACAGGAAGCGAGAGAATAACAAGTGCGCAATTTAGATAACGTTTACCGCCACACAAGCCCTGCCCATTGTGAGCGTGTCAAAAATAACGTCTCAGCAGACATGTTTAATGAAAAAAAAAAAAAAAAACTATAACACTAAATTAAGCCAAGTACTCCTCAAGTCCCCAGTGCCTGCAATACTGCCATATATAATCACCTTACAACACTAGGAGTAATGTATCAAAAGTCCTGGGATCCCTATTGGCGGTACTCCGGTTGCGGGGCTTTGCAGTGGCTCCTTATCTGGATGACATCCTGGTTCATGCGCCATCACTTCAATAAGCGAACCCCCACACAGAGATGTGGTTATCCTTCCTGCGCTCTCACTGATGGAAGGTTAATCTGGGAAAGAGTTCCTTAATTCCGACTACAAGAGTAGTGTTCTTGAGAACCATAATAGATTTCCTATCGATGAAAATGTTTCTGACAGAAGTCAGAAGAGCAAGGGTCTTCGACTCTTGTCTGGCGCTTCAGTCCTCTCCCCGGCCATCAGTGGCTCAATGTATGGAGGTAATCGGTCCGATGGTAGCTGTCATGGACATTCCGTTTGCCTGTTTCCACCTCAGACATCTGCAGTTATACATGCTCAAGCAGTGGAACGGAGATTATACGGGCCTGTCTCCGCAATTACATAATACCCAAATGTTTAAACACTTGAAAGTGATGAAGTATAGCTGTAAAAAGCAGACTAGAAAATATCACCTGAACATCTCTATGTAAAAAAGAAAGATATTTTACCTCAAAAGTTCCTCAGTAGCCACATCCCATTGTAAAGGATTTCTTAGCAGCATATCAGTATGTCTGTCCCGGGACAGCCGAAGGGATGAGCCTTGTGCACTTCCCTATTCAGTGTAAGGAAGTTTACAATGAAATCTCATGAGAGTTAAGTCAAATCTCATGAGATCACAGTAAAAGAGTTCATGACCTCAGCACTGCTGATGCCGATTGGCTGCTGTTCATTTCTTCTTCTTTTTTTTACCTGCAGCTGGGTATAACACTTTACACAGAACTTACTCTGCTGAGCTGAGGAAATTGTGAGGTAAAATATCTTCCTTTTTTACATAGAGATGCTCAGGTGATATTTTCCTGTCAGCTTTGTACAGTTATACTGCATTAGTTTCAAGTGATTTAGCATATGAGTATTATGTCCCTTTAAGCATCCCTGTCAGGGAAATAGTAAAGTGCCATGTTTTTTCCTTAAAGCAGCTTAAGAAAATAAATTAGCACTTACCACAATAAATCTGCCTGGCAGCAAGGCAGCTCACTAGGTTTGAGAGGTCCTTTCCCTCACATTGACCTGTGGAAAATAATAATAAGGGCAGCAACTTTTATTTAAATATGAGGGAGGCGCAGTGAGAATTATGTCCCACAAGTTCCCTTTGCTTAAAAGCCACCAATGCTCTACTGAAGAGACTGAAATGGACTACAGCTACACCCTGGAGTAAAAACAGCACATACTAGTACTGCAAATAAAATCTTGATAGACGAATATTTTCAGACACCTAACTTTACCACTTCCTTACACTAACGTAGGCAAAGAGAATGACTGGGGTGGGAAGGAAGGGAGGTGATATTTAACAGCTTTGCTGTGGTGCTCTTTGCCGCCTCCTGCTGGGCAGGAGTGATATTCCCAATATGTGTCATTAGAAAGAAATATATACAGGTAGCCCTCAGTTTACGCCGGGGTTAGGTTCCAGAAGGAATGGTTGTAAATCGAAACCGTTGTAAATTGAAACACAGTTTATAATGTAAGTCAATGGGAAGTGAGGGAGTTAGGTTCCAGGCCCCTCTCAAAATTGGCAAAAGTAACACAAGCGGACAGCTCCACCTACTGGCTATTTTAATAAATCCACTGGTTCTCAATGCTTTTCAATAGCAGTCACATGACTGGAAAAAAAGGTTGTTGTTCTGAAACGGTGTAAAATTGAACCGTTGTAAAACGAGGGCCACCTGTGTGTGTGTGTGTATATGTGTGTATATATATATATATATATATATATATATATACACACATACATACAAACACACACACACACAGTTGTGCTCATAAGTTTACATACCCTGGCAGAATTTATGATTACTTGGCCATTTTTCAGAGAATATGAATGATAACACAAAAACTTTTCTTTCACTCATGGTTAGTGTTTGGCTGTAGCCATTTATTATCAAACGACTGTTTACTCTTTTTAAATCATAATGTCAACAGAAACTACCCAAATGACCCTGATCAAAAGTACATACCCTGGTGATTTTAGCCTGATAACCTGCACACAAGTTGACACAAAAGGGTTTGAATGGCTATTAAAAGGTAACCATCCTCACCTTTGATCTGTTTTCTTGTAATTAGTGTGTGTGTATAAAAGGTCAATGAGTTTCTGGACTCCTGACAGACCCTTGCATCTTTCATCCAGTGCTGCACTGATGTTTCTAGATTCTGAGTCATGGGGACAGCAAAAGAATTGTCAAAGGATCTGCGAGAAAAGGTAGTTGAATGGTATAAAACAGGAAAGGGATATTAAAAGATATCCAAGGAATTGAGAATGCCAATCAGCAGTGTTCAAACACTAATCAAGAAGTGGAAAATGAGGAGTTCTGTTGAAACCAAACCACGGTCAGGTAGACCAACTAAAATTTCAGCAACAACTGCCAGGAAAATTGTTTGGGATGCAAAGACAAACCCACAAATAACTTCAGGTGAAATACAGGACATGTGGTGTGGCTGTTGCAAGATGCACAATAAGGAGGCACTTGAAGAAAGATGGGCTGCATGGTCGAATCGCCAGAAGAAAGCCATTACTACACAAATGCCACAAAGTATCCCACTTACAATACGCCAAACAGCACAGAGAGAAGCCTCAAACCTTCTGGCACAAAGTCATTTGGAGTGATAAAACCAAAATTTAGCTTTTTGGCCACAAACATAAACGCTACATTTGGAGAGGAGTCAACAAGGCTTATGATGAAAGGTACACCATTCCTTCTGTGAAACACGGAGGTGGATTGCTGATGTTTTGGGGATGAGTGAAATACAAAGGCACAGGAAATTTGTTCAGAAGTGATGGCAAGATGAATGCAGTATGTTATCAAAAAATACTGGAGGAAAATTTGCATTCATCAGCCCGGAAGCTGCGCATGGGACGTACTTAGACATTCCAACATGATTAAAGTGAAGGTTCTGGAGTGGCCATCTCAGTCTCCTGACCTCAATATCATTGAGCCACTCTGGGGAGATCTCAAAACGTGCAGTTCATGCAAGACAGCCCAAGAATTTACAGGAACTTGAGGCTTTATGCCAGGAAGAATGGGCAGCTTTACCATATGAGAAGATAAAGAGCCTCATCCACAAATATCACAAAAGACTTCAAGCTGTCATTGATGTTAAAGGGGGCAATACACAGTATTAAGAACTGGGGTTTGTAAACTTTTGATCAGGGTCATTTGGGTAGTTTCTGTTGTCATTATGAATTAAAAAGAGTAAACACAGTTGATTGATAATAAATGGCTTCAGCCAAACACTAACCATGAGTGAAAAAAAAACAAAGTGTTGCAGTATGCAGTGATACCTTTTTTATTGGACTAACATAATATTTCAAATGTTGTATGTGATGTGTATCTATATCAGATTGATCAGTATTGCTTCAGACCTGAGGAAGAGAGGAAAACTCTCAAAAGCTTGTCATTGAAATATTATGTTAGTCCAATAAAAAAGGTATCACTGCATACTGCAATACTTGACAATATGGCAGTAAACTGGAGATCACAAATCCAAGAGCCATTTCACAAGGCCCAATAGTGCCCTATTACTATACAGCAATAGTTCCCCAGAAAATACAAAATAAATTAATTTAAAAAAAAAAAGGGAATTCATTTTTGAAGACAAAAACTAAAATAATTAAAGGGATAGTAAACCCCAAAATGTTCTTACATGATTCAGACAGAACATACAATTTTAAACACCTTTCCAATTTAATTCTATTAATTTTTCTTCATTCTCTTGTTATCCACTGCTGAAGGGACAGCATTGCACTACTGCAGGCACCAATTAGCAGCAGCTCCCATTAGAGTAGGATATGTGCGTATTCTTTTTTTTAACAAGGGATACTAAGAGAACAAAGCACATTTGAAAATAGAAATGAATTTAAAAGTGTCTAAAAATGACCGGCTCTATCTGAATCATGCAAGTTTAATTTTGTCTTTCCTATCCCTTTAAATACCCTTTTATTTTCTAAAACCCAGTGTAACGTTTGCAATCATTTTACAGCTGTTGTCAAAAGATGCTCCTAGTTAAACAACTAGCAAGAACTGATACTAATCAATCACCAACTAGATATATAAAGAACCTTACCGTGGAGATTCAATACCGCTGTCCCCCGTAGTACTGCGACTTTCATTCCTTTCACAGTGTTTGACTTCCATTGAGTTACTCTTTGAGTTAAACAGTTTCAGATGGTGTTCAAAGTTTTGATGCAACTTCCCTAACTGAACTTCTGAATCTGTATCAGGTTTCTCCTTGTGTTTTTTTACAGAAATCTGTGAAGTGTCAGGCACCGAGTTTCCATCACTTGAGTTACAATAATCAAATATGCTGCCATCAACCGCCTCGGAGGCCGGAAAACTTTCACCAGCGTTAGGGTCCACATGAGAATGAGCCGAGTGCTGGTGGGCAAATTCCTTCAGATCTTGGTTTGGCTTAGAGGAGCCTTGAGACCCTTTAATAGAAAGAACTGAGTGAGTGTAACTTTTGTTCTGATGATTGATGCAAGTCAGCTGAGAAGTCAGAGCCACATCAGTGCTCCATTTCACTGGAGACAAGTCAGATGTGCAGCAGTTTTCGGCTTTCAAATTCAACCAAGTAAGTTGTTCCAGGCTGTTTTTTTTAGTTTGAATTTGAAGACCTGTACAGATATTAACATTTTCTTCTATGTCATCTTCGAGGTACAGTGAGCTACAAACATCGTCATCGTCTGCTGCTTTCTGATACAAGGCTTGATCCTCATCCGTAAATCCTTCATTCTCAGAGTTGCTAAATGTATTATATCTCAGCAGATCCCTAACTGAATAGTTGTTATGGGAAACCAGTTCTGATTTTTCATTTTGGGGTCTAGTAACATGCATCAGGGAGCTTCCAGTGTTGCACATATTTATCTGTACAGACTGTAATGAACTTGGAGTTTGCCGTATTTGGTTTGAATAAATCCACTTTGGAACACAGTCGAGTTGGTTCACATCAAGTGCACTTCCTGAATGTACAGAGGTCTTCTTTGAAAGATCACACAAAACAGCATTCCTTTTATCCATATGGGCATAGTGGGCAGAGCTGTCTTTGTCTTGCATGAATTTTTCATCTATGCGCAGTGTGCTGCATTGTGGGTAGCTGGACGGGTATTCCCTCAAGTTATCTGTGCCAGATGCGAGTGCTGATAATGGTTCATTACACCTGTTGTCATTCCCCTCATCACTTGCACATCTGGCAGAAGAGCTGACTGCTTTTGCTCCTGAGCATTCTGCAAGCCCTGACATATGTTTTCTGTCTTTCGGACTAGAGGATCTCTTCATGTCACCAGCCTTCACAGCTCTGTAAGTGTTCTCTCTGTGTGCAATACCTTCAAAAGGATTGTGTATTTGCCGTTTGTAAATCACATCTGGCTGAGCAACTTTGTACTTGATCAGATCATCAGTAACATTGGTCTGCTGGGAAGTCAACACCAGCGCTTGTCCCTTTGCACCAACATCTAACCGCTGTAGACATTTGTCTCTCTTGCTTTTCTCTTTGACAGCCTTGTGATGTTTGGAACCTTTGATGTTCTTTCTGGTGCTACTGCGGACTGTATGCCTTGGTTTGCTTTTCACAATATCTGTTGAGGTTCCTTTACTGAAATACTTTTTCTGGGCCTCTGCTTTTTGCATCAAATCTGTGTGTTTCATCAAGTTATCCACAGTAAGCACAGGATTGATGCGTTTGATTATTTCATGTTCAATGTCCCGTGGGATATTATCTAAATTATCTTCATCCCTAACTGGCCATTCCTCCGGGGGAAACTGTGCAGAAAAGTTTGACAAATCTTTTCTAGACTTTTCTTTCCTGGACGTATTACGCCAGAACAGACTGATCCCAAATTTCTTCTGGCACTTGTCTTTTATGCATTTGTACTGGTCTACTGCAGTGGAGGTTGCTTGATGTTGCACAGATGGTTTGGAATCTCTGACACCTCTTGACAACTTTATCCCTCTGCTCTCATTGATGGACTGTTGCCCTAGAATCGTTTGTGGCGAATGTTCAGAAAAACAGCTGCAGGATTTGCAGTGAGACCCCGAAAGGAGAAGATCCTGTTTTGTGAGGTCTGCACAGCTCTCTATGCTGACCAGGTACGTGATAGAAGCCGGAGGGACATCAGCGGTACTGCCTGGAGCAGCATCTCTTGTAATAAAGTAGGTCTGGGGAGTTACTATAAAGTAGCCCTCACCAGTGTGGTAAACCTTCCTCTCTCTAATGAGCGTCCCAAGAGCATTATAGAGAATGTCCTGTGATGGAGCAGCAAGACCTATGAAAAAGAGAAAAAGGTTGTTTGAAAACGAAACAAAATGACAAATATTTGTAACACGAATAATGAGGCTGCATTACTAGGTACAGATCTCAAACCAAAGAAACCATTTGTAGAGAGCATAATACAGAAATAAACAGGAAGCTACTGGAGCAATAAACCTCACAACCTCATGAAACCCTTTGTAGAGAGCAGCCCCAATAAGACAGAAATAAACAGGAAGCTACTGGAGCAATAAACCTCACAACCTCATGAAACCCTTTGTAGAGAGCATAAGATAGAAATAAACAGGAAGCTACTGGAGCAATAAACCTCACAACCTCATGAAACCCTTTGTAGAGAGCATAAGACGGAAATAAACAGGAAGCTACTGGAGCAATAAAACCTCACAACCTCATGAAACCCTTTGTAAAGAGCAGCCCCATAAGATAGAAATAAGCAGGAAGCTACTGGAGCAATAAACCTCACAACCTCATGAAACCCTTTGTAGAGAGCATAAGACAGAAATAAACAGGAAGCTACTGGAGCAATAAACCTCACAACCTCATGAAACCCTTTGTAGAGAGCATAACACAGAAATAAACAGGAAGCTACTGGAGCAATAAAACCTCACAACCTCATGAAACCCTTTGTAAAGAGCAGCCCCATAAGATAGAAATAAGCAGGAAGCTACTGGAGCAATAAACCTCACAACCTCATGAAACCCTTTGTAGAGAGCAGCCCCATAAGACAGAAATAAACAGGAAGCTACTGGAGCAATAAACCTCACGACCTCATGAAACCCTTTGTAGAGAGCAGCCCCATAAGATAGAAATAAACAGGAAGCCACTGGAGCAATAAACCTCACGACCTCATGAAACCCTTTGTAGAGAGCAGCTTCATAAGACAGAAATAAGCAGGAAGCTACTGGAGCAATAAACCTCACAACCTCATGAAACCCTTTGTAGAGAGCAGCCCCATAAGACAGAAATAAACAGGAAGCTACTGGAGCAATAAACCTCACAACCTCATGAAACCCTTTGTAGAGAGCATAAGACAGAAATAAACAGGAAGCTACTGGATCAATAAAACCTCACAACCTCATGAAACCCTTTGTAGAGAGCAGCCCCATAAGACAGAAATAAACAGGAAGCTACTCGAGCAATAAACCTCACAACCTCATGAAACCCTTTGTAGAGAGCAGCCCCATAAGACAGAAATAAGCAGGAAGCTACTGGAGCAATAAACCTCACAACCTCATGAAACCCTTTGTAGAGAGCAGCCCCATAAGACAGAAATAAACAGGAAGCTACAGGAGCAATAAACCTCACAACCTCATGAAACCCTTTGTAGATAG
Source organism: Bombina bombina (assembly GCF_027579735.1). NCBI lineage: Eukaryota > Metazoa > Chordata > Amphibia > Anura > Bombinatoridae > Bombina > Bombina bombina. Next base: position 7,887,928 of record NC_069507.1, read on the forward strand.
CATAAGACATAAATAAACAGGAAGCTACTGGAGCAATAAACCTCACAACCTCATGAAACCCTTTGTAGAGAGCATAAGACAGAAATAAACCGGAAGCTACTGGAGCAATAAATCTCACAACCTCATGAAACCCTTTGTAGAGAGCAGCCCCATAAGACAGAAATAAGCAGGAAGCTACTGGAGCAATAAACCTCACAACCTCATGAAACCCTTTGTAGAGAGCATGAGACAGAAATAAACAGGAGGCTACTGGAGCAATAAACCTCACAACCTCATGAAACCCTTTGTAGAGAGCAGCCCCATAAGACAGAAATAAGCAGGAAGCTACTGGAGAAATGAACCTCACAACCTCATGAAACCCTTTGTAGAGAGCAGCCCCATAAGACAGAAATAAGCAGGAAGCTACCGGAGCAATAAACCTCACGACCTCATGAAACCCTTTGTAGAGAGCAGCCCCATAAGACAGAAATAAACAGGAAGCTACTGGAGCAATAAACCTCACAACCTTATGAAACCCTTTGTAGAGAGCATAAGACAGAAAAAAACAGGAAGCTACTGGAGCAATAAACCTCACAACCTCATGAAACCCTTTGTAGAGAGCAGCCCCATAAGACAGAAATAAACAGGAAGCTACTGGAGCAATAAACATCACAACCTCATGAAACCCTTTGTAGAGAGCAGCCTCATAAGACAGAAATAAGCAGGAAGCTACTGGAGCAATAAACCTCACAACCTCATGAAACCCTTTGTAGAGAGCAGCCCCATAAGACAGAAATAAACAGGAAGCTACTAGAGCAATAAACCTCACAACCTCATGAAACCATTTGTAGAGAGCATAAGACAGAAATAAACAGGAAGCTACTGGAGCAATAAACCTTACAACCTCATGAAACCCTTTGTAGAGAGCATAAGACAGAAATAAACAGGAAGCTACTGGAGCAATAAACCTCACAACCTCATGAAACCCTTTGTAGAGAGCATAAGACAGAAATAAACAGGAAGCTACTGGAGCAATAAAACCTCACAACCTCATGAAACCCTTTGTAAAGAGCAGCCCCATAAGATAGAAATAAGCAGGAAGCTACTGGAGCAATAAACCTCACAACCTCATGAAACCCTTTGTAGAGAGCAGCCCCATAAGACAGAAATAAACAGGAAGCTACTGGAGCAATAAACCTCACAACCTCATGAAACCCTTTGTAGAGAGCAGCCCCATAAGATAGAAATAAACAGGAAGCCACTGGAGCAATAAACCTCACAACCTCATGAAACCCTTTGTAGAGAGCAGCCTCATAAGACAGAAATAAGCAGGAAGCTACTGGAGCAATAAACCTCACGACCTCATGAAACCCTTTGTAGAGAGCAGCCCCATAAGACAGAAATAAACAGGAAGCTACTGGAGCAATAAACCTCACAACCTCATGAAACCCTTTGTAGAGAGCATAAGACAGAAATAAACAGGAAGCTACTGGATCAATAAAACCTCACAACCTCATGAAACCCTTTGTAGAGAGCAGCCCCATAATATAGAAATAAACAGGAAGCCATTGGAGCAATAAACCTCACAACCTCATGAAACCCTTTGTAGAGAGCAGCCCCATAAGACAGAAATAAGCAGGAAGCTACTGGAGCAATAAACCTCACAACCTCATGAAACCCTTTGTAGAGAGCAGCCCCATAAGACAGAAATAAACAGGAAGCTACAGGAGCAATAAACCGCACAACCTCATGAAACCCTTTGTAGATAGCATAAGACATAAATAAACAGGAAGCTACTGGAGCAATAAACCTCACAACCTCATGAAACCCTTTGTAGAGAGCATCAGACAGAAATAAACCGGAAGCTACTGGAGCAATAAATCTCACAACCTCATGAAACCCTTTGTAGAGAGCAGCCCCATAAGACAGAAATAAGCAGGAAGCTACTGGAGCAATAAACCTCACAACCTCATGAAACCCTTTGTAGAGAGCATGAGACAGAAATAAACAGGAGGCTACTGGAGCAATAAACCTCACAACCTCATGAAACCCTTTGTAGAGAGCAGCCCCATAAGACAGAAATAAGCAGGAAGCTACTGGAGAAATGAACCTCACAACCTCATGAAGCCCTTTGCAGAGAGCAGCCCCATAAGACAGAAATAAGCAGGAAGCTACCGGAGCAATAAACCTCACGACCTCATGAAACCCTTTGTAGAGAGCAGCCCCATAAGACAGAAATAAACAGGAAGCTACTGGAGCAATAAACCTCACAACCTTATGAAACCCTTTGTAGAGAGCATAAGACAGAAAAAAACAGGAAGCTACTGGAGCAATAAACCTCACAACCTCATGAAACCCTTTGTAGAGAGCAGCCCCATAAGACAGAAATAAACAGGAAGCTACTGGAGCAATAAACATCACAACCTCATGAAACCCATTGTAGAGAGCAGCCTCATAAGACAGAAATAAGCAGGAAGCTACTGGAGCAATAAACCTCACAACCTCATGAAACCCTTTGTAGAGAGCAGCCCCATAAGACAGAAATAAACAGGAAGCTACTAGAGCAATAAACCTCACAACCTCATGAAACCCTTTGTAGAGAGCATAAGACAGAAATAAACAGGAAGCTACTGGAGCAATAAACCTCACAACCTCATGAAACCCTTTGTAGAGAGCATACGACAGAAATAAACAGGAAGCTACTGGAGCAATAAAACCTCACAACCTCATGAAACCCTTTGTAAAGAGCAGCCCCATAAGATAGAAATAAGCAGGAAGCTACTGGAGCAATAAACCTCACAACCTCATGAAACCCTTTGTAGAGAGCAGCCCCATAAGACAGAAATAAACAGGAAGCTACTGGAGCAATAAACCTCACAACCTCATGAAACCCTTTGTAGAGAGCAGCCCCATAAGATAGAAATAAACAGGAAGCCACTGGAGCAATAAACCTCACAACCTCATGAAACCCTTTGTAGAGAGCAGCCTCATAAGACAGAAATAAGCAGGAAGCTACTGGAGCAATAAACCTCACGACCTCATGAAACCCTTTGTAGAGAGCAGCCCCATAAGACAGAAATAAACAGGAAGCTACTGGAGCAATAAACCTCACAACCTCATGAAACCCTTTGTAGAGAGCATAAGACAGAAATAAACAGGAAGCTACTGGATCAATAAAACCTCACAACCTCATGAAACCCTTTGTAGAGAGCAGCCCCATAATATAGAAATAAACAGGAAGCCATTGGAGCAATAAACCTCACAACCTCATGAAACCCTTTGTAGAGAGCAGCCCCATAAGACAGAAATAAGCAGGAAGCTACTGGAGCAATAAACCTCACAACCTCATGAAACCCTTTGTAGAGAGCAGCCCCATAAGACAGAAATAAACAGGAAGCTACAGGAGCAATAAACCGCACAACCTCATGAAACCCTTTGTAGATAGCATAAGACATAAATAAACAGGAAGCTACTGGAGCAATAAACCTCACAACCTCATGAAACCCTTTGTAGAGAGCATCAGACAGAAATAAACCGGAAGCTACTGGAGCAATAAATCTCACAACCTCATGAAACCCTTTGTAGAGAGCAGCCCCATAAGACAGAAATAAGCAGGAAGCTACTGGAGCAATAAACCTCACAACCTCATGAAACCCTTTGTAGAGAGCATGAGACAGAAATAAACAGGAGGCTACTGGAGCAATAAACCTCACAACCTCATGAAACCCTTTGTAGAGAGCAGCCCCATAAAACAGAAATAAGCAGGAAGCTACTGGAGAAATGAACCTCACAACCTCATGAAGCCCTTTGTAGAGAGCAGCCCCATAAGACAGAAATAAGCAGGAAGCTACCGGAGCAATAAACCTCACGACCTCATGAAACCCTTTGTAGAGAGCAGCCCCATAAGACAGAAATAAACAGGAAGCTACTGGAGCAATAAACCTCACAACCTTATGAAACCCTTTGTAGAGAGCATAAGACAGAAAAAAACAGGAAGCTACTGGAGCAATAAACCTCACAACCTCATGAAACCCTTTGTAGAGAGCAGCCCCATAAGACAGAAATAAACAGGAAGCTACTGGAGCAATAAACATCACAACCTCATGAAACCCATTGTAGAGAGCAGCCTCATAAGACAGAAATAAGCAGGAAGCTACTGGAGCAATAAACCTCACAACCTCATGAAACCCTTTGTAGAGAGCAGCCCCATAAGACAGAAATAAACAGGAAGCTACTAGAGCAATAAACCTCACAACCTCATGAAACCCTTTGTAGAGAGCATAAGACAGAAATAAACAGGAAGCTACTGGAGCAATAAACCTCACAACCTCATGAAACCCTTTGTAGAGAGCATACGACAGAAATAAACAGGAAGCTACTGGAGCAATAAAACCTCACAACCTCATGAAACCCTTTGTAAAGAGCAGCCCCATAAGATAGAAATAAGCAGGAAGCTACTGGAGCAAGAAACCTCACAACCTCATGAAACCCTTTGTAGAGAGCAGCCCCATAAGACAGAAATAAACAGGAAGCTACTGGAGCAATAAACCTCACGACCTCATGAAACCCTTTGTAGAGAGCAGCCCCATAAGATAGAAATAAACAGGAAGCCACTGGAGCAATAAACCTCACAACCTCATGAAACCCTTTGTAGAGAGCAGCCTCATAAGACAGAAATAAGCAGGAAGCTACTGGAGCAATAAACCTCACGACCTCATGAAACCCTTTGTAGAGAGCAGCCCCATAAGACAGAAATAAACAGGAAGCTACTGGAGCAATAAACCTCACAACCTCATGAAACACTTTGTAGAGAGCATAAGACAGAAATAAACAGGAAGCTACTGGATCAATAAAACCTCACAACCTCATGAAACCCTTTGTAGAGAGCAGCCCCATAATATAGAAATAAACAGGAAGCCATTGGAGCAATAAACCTCACAACCTCATGAAACCCTTTGTAGAGAGCAGCCCCATAAGACAGAAATAAGCAGGAAGCTACTGGAGCAATAAACCTCACAACCTCATGAAACCCTTTGTAGAGAGCAGCCCCATAAGACAGAAATAAACAGGAAGCTACAGGAGCAATAAACCTCACAACCTCATGAAACCCTTTGTAGATAGCATAAGACATAAATAAACAGGAAGCTACTGGAGCAATAAACCTCACAACCTCATGAAACCCTTTGTAGAGAGCATAAGACAGAAATAAACCGGAAGCTACTGGAGCAATAAATCTCACAACCTCATGAAACCCTTTGTAGAGAGCAGCCCCATAAGACAGAAATAAGCAGGAAGCTACTGGAGCAATAAACCTCACAACCTCATGAAACCCTTTGTAGAGAGCATGAGACAGAAATAAACAGGAGGCTACTGGAGCAATAAACCTCACAACCTCATGAAACCCTTTGTAGAGAGCAGCCCCATAAGACAGAAATAAGCAGGAAGCTACTGGAGAAATGAACCTCACAACCTCATGAAACCCTTTGTAGAGAGCAGCCCCATAAGACAGAAATAAGCAGGAAGCTACCGGAGCAATAAACCTCACGACCTCATGAAACCCTTTGTAGAGAGCAGCCCCATAAGACAGAAATAAACAGGAAGCTACTGGAGCAATAAACCTCACAACCTCATGAAACCCTTTGTAGAGAGCATAAGACAGAAAAAAACAGGAAGCTACTGGAGCAATAAACCTCACAACCTCATGAAACCCTTTGTAGAGAGCAGCCCCATAAGACAGAAATAAACAGGAAGCTACTGGAGCAATAAACATCACAACCTCATGAAACCCTTTGTAGAGAGCAGCCCCATAAGACAGAAATAAGCAGGAAGCTACTGGAGCAATAAACCTCACAACCTCATGAAACCCTTTGTAGAGAGCAGCCCCATAAGACAGAAATAAACAGGAAGCTACTAGAGCAATAAACCTCACAACCTCATGAAACCATTTGTAGAGAGCATAAGACAGAAATAAACAGGAAGCTACTGGAGCAATAAACCTTACAACCTCATGAAACCCTTTGTAGAGAGCATAAGACAGAAATAAACAGGAAGCTACTGGAGCAATAAACCTCACAACCTCATGAAACCCTTTGTAGAGAGCAGCCCCATGTCGCGATCGCTGCTGCTGATCGCTTCCTCTGGCTCAGCGCGGTAGCGCTTTCATTGGTTGCTTAGCAACCCTGTTCCTGTCGGCCTTCCGATGACGTCCGGAGGCCTTCTTATTCCAGCGTCTCCTCTCATCGGTGCCTGTTTGTTTTACTTGTGGGCTCTGTGAGTTCAAATTTATCTTTGGATTTTCTGAATCTGTGCCTGCTTATCCTGAACCCTTATCCCTACCTGCCTGATATCGTTGCTGGACTCTGCTTACCTGACTACTCTATTGGTTAACCCCTACCTGCCTGATATCGTTGCTGGACTCTGCTTACCTGACTACTCTATTGGTTAAACCCTACATGCCTGATAAAACGTTGCTGGACACTGCTTACCTGACTACTCTATTGGTTAACCCCTAACTGCCTGATAAAACGTTGCTGGACACTGCTTACCTGACTACTCTATTGGTTAACCCCTACCTGCCTGATAACACGTTGCTGGACACTGCTTACCTGACTACTCTATTGGTTAACCCCTACCTGCCTGATAACACGTTGCTGGACACTGCTTACCTGACTACTCTATTGGTTAACCCCTACCTGTCTGATAACACGTTGCTGGACATTGCTTACCTGACTACTCTATTGGTTAACCCATACCTGTCTGATAATACGTTGCTGGACATTGCTTACCTGACTACTCTATTGGTTAACCCCTATCTGCCTGATTACACGTTGCTGGATATTGCTTGCCTGATTACTCTATTGGTTAACCCCTTCTACACGAAGTTTCTTCTCCTGACCCTGCTGTGTCATCTTCCAGTCTATTACTGTGAGTATATCAAACTACAGCTGTCGCAGGGTCAGGTCCTGGTATATACTCACTGTGCTAGGGTATTATTTATCTCATTCTAGCATTTGGGTCTAACTCTGGACTTTACCTATCCTGACACCCCATAAGACAGAAATAAGCAGGAAGCTACTGGAGCAATAAAACCTCACAACCTCATGAAACCCTTTGTAGAGAGCATAAGACAGAAATAAACAGGAAGCTACTGGAGCAATAAACCTCACAACCTCATGAAACCCTTTGTAGAGAGCATAAGACAGAAATAAACAGGAAGCTACTGGAGCAATAAACCTCACAACCTCATGAAACCCTTTGTAGAGAGCATAAGACAGAAATAAACAGGAAGCTACTGGAGCAATAAACCTCACAACCTCATGAAACCCTTTGTAGAGAGCAGCCCCATAAGACAGAAATAAGCAGGAAGCTACTGGAGCAATACACCTCCCAACCTCATGAAACCCTTTGTAGAGAGCAGCCCCATAAGACAGAAATAAACAAGAAGCTACTGGAGCAATAAACCTCACAACCTCATGAAACCCTTTGTAGAGAGCAGCCCCATAAGACAGAAATAAACAGGAAGCTACTGGAGCAATAAACCTCACAACCTCATGAAACCCTTTGTAGAGAGCAGCCCCATAAGACAGAAATAAACAGGAAGCTACGGGAGCAATAAACCTCACAACGTAATGAAACCCTTTGTAGAGAGCATAAGACAGAAATAGACAGGAAGCTACAGGAGCAATAAAACCTCACGACCTCATGAAACCCTTTGTAGAGAGCGGCCCCATAAGACAGAAATAATCAGGAAGCTACTGGAGCAATAAACCTCACAACCTCATGAAACCCTTTGTAGAGAGCATAAGACAGAAATAAACAGGAAGCTACTGGAGCAATAAACCTCACAACCTCATGAAACCCTTTGTAGAGAGCATAAGACAGAAATAAACAGGAAGCTACTGGAGCAATAAACCTCACAACCTCATGAAACCCTTTGTAGAGAGCAGCCCCATAAGACAGAAATAAGCAGGAAGCTACTGGAGAAATGAACCTCACAACCTCATGAAACCCTTTGTAGAGAGCATAAGACAGAAATAAACAGGAAGCTACTGGAGCAATAAACCTCACAACCTCATGAAACCCTTTGTAGAGAGCATAAGACAGAAATAAACAGGAAGCTACTGGAGCAATAAACCTCACAACCTCATGAAACCCTTTGTAGAGAGCATAAGACAGAAATAATCAGCAAGCTACTGGAGCAATAAACCTCACAACCTCATGAAACCCTTTGTAGAGAGCATAAGACAGAAATAATCAGCAAGCTACTGGAGCAATAAAACCTCACAACCTCATGAAACCCTTTGTAGAGAGCATAAGACAGAAATAAACAGGAAGCTACTGGAGCAATAAACCTCACAACCTCATGAAACCCTTTGTAGAGAGCATAAGACAGAAATAAACAGGAAGCTACTGGAGCAATAAACCTCACAACCTCATGAAACCCTTTGTAGAGAGCATAAGACAGAAATAATCAGCAAGCTACTGGAGCAATAAAACCTCACGACCTCATGAAACCCTTTGTCGAGAGCATAAGACAGAATTAAACAGGAAGCTACTGGAGCTATAAACCTCACAACTAGAGGGTGTTAGTTCACGTATTTCATATAGATAACACTGTGCTCGTGCACGTGAAGTTATCTGGGAGCAGGCACTGATTGGCTAGACTGCAAGTCTGTCAAAAGAACTGAAATAAAGGGGCAGTTTGCAGAGGCTTAGATACAAGATAATCACAGAGGTTAAAAACATAATTTATGTAAGAACTTACCTGATAAATTCATTTCTTTCATATTAGCAAGAGTCCATGAGCTAGTGACGTATGGGATATACATTCCTACCAGGAGGGGCAAAGTTTCCCAAACCTTAAAATGCCTATAAATACACCCCTCACCACACCCACAATTCAGTTTAACGAATAGCCAAGAAGTGGGGTGATAAGAAAGGAGCGAAAGCATCAAAAATAAGGAATTGGAATAATTGTGCTTTATACAAAAAAATCATAACCACCACAAAAAGGGTGGGCCTCATGGACTCTTGCTAATATGAAAGAAATTAATTTATCAGGTAAGATCTTACATAAATTATGTTTTCTTTCATGTAATTAGCAAGAGTCCATGAGCTAGTGACGTATGGGATAGCAGATACCCAAGATGTGGAACTTCCACGCAAGAGTCACTAGAGAGTGAGGTATAAAATAAAGACAGCCAATTCCGCTGAAAAAGTAATCCACAACCCAAATCAAAAAGTTTTAATCTTATAATTAAAAAAACTGAAATTATAAGCAGAAGAATCAAACTGAAACAGCTGCCTGAAGAAAACATCAAAATGGTAGAATTTAGTAAAAGTATGCAAAGAAGACCAAGTTGCTGCTTTGCAAATCTGATCAACAGAAGATTCATTCCTAAAAGCCCCGGAAGTAGAAACTGACCTAGTAGAATGAGCCGTAATCCTTTGAGGCGGGGATTTACCCGACTCCACATAAGCATGATGAATCAAAGACTTTAACCAAGACGCCAAAGAAATGGCAGAAGCCTTCTGACCTTTCCTAGAACCAGAAAAGATAACAAATAGACTAGAGGTATTTCTGAAATCTTTAGTAGCTTCAACATAATATTTCAAAGCTCTAACTACATCCAAAGAATGTAAAGATCTCTCCAGAGAATTCTTAGAATTAGGACACAGTGAAGGGACAACAATTTCTCTACTAATGTTAGAATTCACAACTTAAGGTAAAAATTTAAATGAAGTCTGCAACACCGCCTTATCCTGATGAAAAATCAGAAAAGGAGATTCACAAGAAAGAGCAGATAACTCAGAAACTCTTCTAGCAGAAGAGATGGCCAAAAGGAACAAAACTTTCCAGGAAAGTAATTTAATATCCAGAGAATGCATAGGTTCAAACGGAGGAGCCTGTAAAGCCCTCAGAACCAAATTAAGACTCCAAGGAGGAGCGATTGACTTAATGACAGGCTTGATACGAACCAAAGCCTGTACAAAACAATGAATATCAGGATGATTAGCAATCTTTCTGTGAAAAAGAACCGAAAGAGCAGAGATTTGTCCTTTCAAGGAACTTGCAGACAAACCCTTATCCAAACCATCTTGAAGAAATTGTAAAATTCTAGGAATTCTAAAAGAATGCCAAGAGAATTTATGTGAAGAACACCAAGAAATGTAAGTCATCCAGACTCTGTAATAGATCTTTCTAGACACAGATTTACGAGCCTGTAACATAGTATTAATCACTGAGTCAGAGAAACCTCTATGACTAAGTATAAAGCGTTCAATCTCCAAATATTCAAATTTAATGATTTGAGATCCTGATGGAAAAATGGGCCTTGAGACAGAAGGTCTGGCCTTAACAGAAGTGTCCAAGGTTGGCAACTTGCCATCCGAACGAGATCCGCATACCAAAACCTGTGTGGCCATGCTGGAGCCACCAGCAGTACAAATGAACGCTCCATTAGGATTTTGGAAATCACTCTTGGAAGAAGAACTAGAGGCGGAAAAAAATAAGCAGGTTGATAATTCCAAGGAAGTGACAACGCGTCCACTGCTTCCGCCTGAGGATCCCTGGATCTGGACAGATACCTGGGAAGTTTCTTGTTTAGATGAGAGGCCATCAGATCTATTTCTGGAAGCCCCCAGATTTGAACGATCTGAAGAAATACCTCTGGGTGAAGAGACCATTCGCCTGGATGTAACGTCAGGCGACTGAGATAATTGGGATTGACTATACCTGGGATGTGAATCGCAGAAATTAGACAGGAGCTGGATTCCGCCCATACAAGTATCCAAGATACTTCTTTCATAGCCTGAGGACTGTGAGTCCCCCCTTGATGATTGACATATGCCACGGTTGTGACATTGTCTGTCTGAAAACAAATAAACGATTCTCTCTTCAGAAGAGGCCAGAACTGAAGAGCTCTGAAAATCGCAAGGAGTTCCAAAATGTTGATTGGTAATCTCGCCTCCTGAGATTCCCAAACCCCCTGCGCTGTCAGAGATCCCCATACAGCTCCCCAACCTGAAAGACTCGCATCTGTTGAGATCACAGTCCAGGTTGGACGAACAAAAGAGGCCCCTTGAACTAAACAATGGTGATCCAACCACCAAGTCAGAGAAGATCGAACATTGGGATTTAAGGAAATTAATTGTGATATCTTTGTATAATCCCTGCACCATTGGTTCAGCATACAAAGCTGGAGAGCTCTCATGTGAAAACGAGCAAAAGGGATTGCGTCCGATGCAGCAGTCACAAGACCTAAAATTTTCATGCACAAAGCTATCGAAGGGAAAGATTGAGACTGAAGGTTTCGACAAGCTGAAACCAATTTCAGACGTCTCTTTTCTGTTACAGACAAAGTCATGGACACTGAATCTATTTGGAAACCCAAAAAGGTTACCCTTGTCTGAGGAATCAAGGAACTCTTTGGAAAATTTATCCTCCAACCATGTCTTTGAAGAAACAAGACAAGTTGATTCGTGTGAAATTCTGCAGAATGTAAAGACTGAGAAAGTACCAAGATATCGTCCAAATAAGGAAATACCGCAATACCCTGCTCCCTGATTACAGAAAGAAGGGCACCGAGAACCTTCGAAAAGATCCTTGGAGCTGTTGCTAGGCCAAAAGGAAGAGCAACAAACTGGTAATGCTTGTCTAGAAAAGAGAATCTCAGGAACTGATAATGGTCCTGATGAATTGGAATATGAAGATAAGCATCCTGTAAGTCTATTGTGGACATATAATGCCTTTGCTGAACAAAAGGCAGAATAGTCCTTATAGTCACCATCTTGAATGTTGGTATCCTTACATAACGATTCAATATTTTTAGATCCAGAACTGGTCTGAAAGAATTCTCTTTCTTTGGAACAATGAACAGATTTGAATAAAACCCAAGGCCCTGTTCCAGAACTGGAACTTGCACAATTACCCCAGCTGACTCCAGATCTGAAACACTTTTCAGAAACGCTTGAGCCTTTACTGGGTTTACTGGAATGCGTGAAAGAAAGAATCTTCTCACAGGCGGTCTTACCTTGAAACCTATTCTGCACCCTTGTGAAACAATGTTCTGAATCCAAAGACTTTGAATCGAATTGATCCAAACATCTTTGAAAAATCGTAACCTGCCCTCTACCAGCTGTGCTGGAATGAGGGCCGCACCTTCATGCGGATTTGGAAGCTGGTTTTGACTTTCTAAAAGGCTTGGATTTATTCCAGACTGGAGAAGGTTTCCAAACGGAAACTGTTCCTTTAGAGGAAGGGTCAGGCTTTTGTTCCTTATTCTGACGAAAGGAACGAAAACGATTAGCAGCCCTATATTTACCTTTAGATTTTTTATCCTGAGGTAAAAAGGCTCCCTTCCCCCCCAGTAACAGTTGAAATTATTGAGTCTAACTGAGAACCAAATAATTTATTACCTTGGAAAGAAAGAGAAAGCAAAGTTGACTTAGAAGTCATATCTGCATTCCAAGACTTAAGCCATAAAGCTCTTCTGGCTAAAATAGCTAAAGACATATACCTGACATCAATTCTAATGATATCGAAAATGTCATCACAAATAAATTGATTAGCATGTTGAAGGAGTTTAACAACGCTATAAGCATTATGGTCTGACACTTGTTGCGCTAAAGCCTCCAACCAGAAAGTTGAAGCTGCAGCAACATCAGCCAAAGAAATAGCAGGTCTAAGAAGATTACCTGAACATAAATAAGCCTTCCTTAGAAAGGATTCAAGCTTCCTATCTAAAGGATCTTTAAACGAAGTACTATCTGCCGTAGGAATAGTAGTACGTTTAGCAAGAGTAGAGATGGCCCCATCAACTTTGGGGATTTTCTCCCAAAACTCTAATCTATCAGATGGCAAAGGGTACAATTTCTTAAACCTTGGAGAAGGAGTAAATGAAGTACCCAGACTATTCCATTCCATAGAAATTACTTCTGAAATAGCATCAGGAACTGGAAAAACAGAATTTATGTTTACCTGATAAATTACTTTCTCCAACGGTGTGTCCGGTCCACGGCGTCATCCTTACTTGTGGGATATTCTCTTCCCCAACAGGAAATGGCAAAGAGCCCAGCAAAGCTGGTCACATGATCCCTCCTAGGCTCCGCCTACCCCAGTCATTCGACCGACGTTAAGGAGGAATATTTGCATAGGAGAAACCATATGGTACCGTGGTGACTGTAGTTAAAGAAAATAAATTATCAGACCTGATTAAAAAAACCAGGGCGGGCCGTGGACCGGACACACCGTTGGAGAAAGTAATTTATCAGGTAAACATAAATTCTGTTTTCTCCAACATAGGTGTGTCCGGTCCACGGCGTCATCCTTACTTGTGGGAACCAATACCAAAGCTTTAGGACACGGATGAAGGGAGGGAGCAAATCAGGTCACCTAAATGGAAGGCACCACGGTTTGCAAAACCTTTCTCCCAAAAATAGCCTCAGAAGAAGCAAAAGTATCAAACTTGTAAAATTTGGTAAAAGTGTGCAGTGAAGACCAAGTCGCTGCCCTACATATCTGATCAACAGAAGCCTCGTTCTTGAAGGCCCATGTGGAAGCCACAGCCCTAGTGGAATGAGCTGTGATTCTTTCGGGAGGCTGCCGTCCGGCAGTCTCGTAAGCCAATCTGATGATGCTTTTAATCCAAAGAGAGAGAGAGGTAGAAGTTGCTTTTTGACCTCTCCTTTTACCGGAATAAACAACAAACAAGGAAGATGTTTGTCTAAAATCCTTTGTAGCATCTAAATAGAATTTTAGAGCGCGAACAACATCCAAATTGTGCAACAAACGTTCCTTCTTTGAAACTGGTTTCGGACACAGAGAAGGTACGATAATCTCCTGGTTAATGTTTTTGTTAGAAACAACTTTTGGAAGAAAACCAGGTTTAGTACGTAAAACCACCTTATCTGCATGGAACACCAGATAAGGAGGAGAACACTGCAGAGCAGATAATTCTGAAACTCTTCTAGCAGAAGAAATTGCAACCAAAAACAAAACTTTCCAAGATAATAACTTAATATCAACGGAATGTAAGGGTTCAAACGGAACCCCCTGAAGAACTGAAAGAACTAAATTGAGACTCCAAGGAGGAGTCAAAGGTTTGTAAACAGGCTTAATTCTAACCAGAGCCTGAACAAAGGCTTGAACATCTGGCACAGCTGCCAGCTTTTTGTGAAGTAACACAGACAAGGCAGAAATCTGTCCCTTCAGGGAACTTGCAGATAATCCTTTTTCCAATCCTTCTTGAAGGAAGGATAGAATCTTAGGAATCTTAACCTTGTCCCAAGGGAATCCTTTAGATTCACACCAACAGATATATTTTTTCCAAATTTTGTGGTAAATCTTTCTAGTTACAGGCTTTCTGGCCTGAACAAGAGTATCGATAACAGAATCTGAGAACCCTCGCTTCGATAGGATCAAGCGTTCAATCTCCAAGCAGTCAGCTGGAGTGAAACCAGGTTCGGATGTTCGAACGGACCCTGAACAAGAAGGTCTCGTCTCAAAGGTAGCTTCCAAGGTGGAGCCGATGACATATTCACCAGATCTGCATACCAAGTCCTGCGTGGCCACGCAGGAGCTATCAAGATCACCGACGCCCTCTCCTGATTGATCCTGGCTACCAGCCTCGGGATGAGAGGAAACGGCGGGAACACATAAGCTAGTTTGAAGGTCCAAGGTGCTACTAGTGCATCCACTAGAGCCGCCTTGGGATCCCTGGATCTGGACCCGTAGCAAGGAGCTTTGAAGTTCTGACGAGAGGCCATCAGATCCATGTCTGGAATGCCCCACAGCTGAGTGACTTGGGCAAAGATTTCCGGATGGAGTTCCCACTCCCCCGGATGCAATGTCTGACGACTCAGAAAATCCGCTTCCCAATTTTCCACTCCTGGGATGTGGATAGCGGACAGGTGGCAGGAGTGAGACTCCGCCCATAGAATGATTTTGGTCACTTCTTCCATCGCTAGGGAACTCCTTGTTCCCCCCTGATGGTTGATGTACGCAACAGTTGTCATGTTGTCTGATTGAAACCGTATGAACTTGGCCCTCGCTAGCTGAGGCCAAGCCTTGAGAGCATTGAATATCGCTCTCAGTTCCAGAATATTTATCGGTAGAAGAGATTCTTCCCGAGACCAAAGACCCTGAGCTTTCAGGGATCCCCAGACCGCGCCCCAGCCCATCAGACTGGCGTCGGTCGTGACAATGACCCACTCTGGTCTGCGGAATGTCATCCCTTGTGACAGGTTGTCCAGGGACAGCCACCAACGGAGTAAGTCTCTGGTCCTCTGATTTACTTGTATCTTCGGAGACAAGTCTGTATAATCCCCATTCCACTGACTGATCATGCACAGTTGTAATGGTCTTAGATGAATGCGCGCAAAAGGAACTATGTCCATTGCCGCTACCATCAACCCGATCACTTCCATGCACTGAGCTATGGAAGGAAGAGGAACGGAATGAAGTATCCGACAAGAGTCTAGAAGCTTTGTTTTTCTGGCCTCTGTCAGAAATATCCTCATTTCTAAGGAGTCTATTATTGTTCCCAAGAAGGGAACCCTTGTTGACGGAGATAGAGAACTCTTTTCCACGTTCACTTTCCATCCGTGAGATCTGAGAAAGGCCAGGACTATGTCCGTGTGAGCCTTTGCTTGAGGAAGGAACGACGCTTGAATCAGAATGTCGTCCAAGTAAGGTACTACAGCAATGCCCCTTGGTCTTAGCACAGCTAGAAGGGACCCTAGTACCTTTGTGAAAATCCTTGGAGCAGTGGCTAATCCGAAAGGAAGCGCCACGAACTGGTAATGCTTGTCCAGGAATGCGAACCTTAGGAACCGATGATGTTCCTTGTGGATAGGAATATGTAGATACGCATCCTTTAAATCCACCGTGGTCATGAATTGACCTTCCTGGATGGAAGGAAGAATAGTTCGAATGGTTTCCATCTTGAACGATGGAACCTTGAGAAACTTGTTTAAGATCTTGAGATCTAAGATTGGTCTGAACGTTCCCTCTTTTTTGGGAACTATGAACAGATTGGAGTAGAACCCCATCCCTTGTTCTCTTAATGGAACAGGATGAATCACTCCCATTTTTAACAGGTCTTCTACACAATGTAAGAATGCCTGTCTTTTTATGTGGTCTGAAGACAACTGAGACCTGTGGAACCTCCCCCTTGGGGGAAGCCCCTTGAATTCCAGAAGATAACCTTGGGAGACTATTTCTAGCGCCCAAGGATCCAGAACATCTCTTGCCCAAGCCTGAGCGAAGAGAGAGAGTCTGCCCCCCACCAGATCCGGTCCCGGATCGGGGGCCAACATTTCATGCTGTCTTGGTAGCAGTGGCAGGTTTCTTGGCCTGCTTTCCCTTGTTCCAGCCTTGCAATGGTCTCCAAGCTGGCTTGGCTTGAGAAGTATTACCCTCTTGCTTAGAGGACGTAGCACTTTGGGCTGGTCCGTTTCTACGAAAGGGACGAAAATTAGGTTTATTTTTTGCCTTGAAAGGCCGATCCTGAGGAAGGGCGTGGCCCTTACCCCCAGTGATATCAGAGATAATCTCTTTCAAGTCAGGGCCAAACAGCGTTTTCCCCTTGAAAGGAATGTTAAGTAGCTTGTTCTTGGAAGACGCATCAGCCGACCAAGATTTCAACCAAAGCGCTCTGCGCGCCACAATAGCAAACCCAGAATTCTTAGCCGCTAACCTAGCCAATTGCAAAGTGGCGTCTAGGGTAAAAGAATTAGCCAATTTGAGAGCATTGATTCTGTCCATAATCTCCTCATAAGGAGGAGAATCACTATCGACCGCCTTTATCAGCTCATCGAACCAGAAACATGCGGCTGTAGCGACAGGGACAACGCATGAAATTGGTTGTAGAAGGTAACCCTGCTGAACAAACATCTTTTTAAGCAAACCTTCTAATTTTTTATCCATAGGATCTTTGAAAGCACAACTATCCTCTATGGGTATAGTGGTGCGTTTGTTTAAAGTGGAAACCGCTCCCTCGACCTTGGGGACTGTCTGCCATAAGTCCTTTCTGGGGTCGACCATAGGAAACAATTTTTTAAATATGGGGGGAGGGACGAAAGGAATACCGGGCCTTTCCCATTCTTTATTAACAATGTCCGCCACCCGCTTGGGTATAGGAAAAGCTTCTGGGAGCCCCGGCACCTCTAGGAACTTGTCCATTTTACATAGTTTCTCTGGGATGACCAACTTGTCACAATCATCCAGAGTGGATAATACCTCCTTAAGCAGAATGCGGAGATGTTCCAACTTAAATTTAAATGTAATCACATCAGGTTCAGCTTGTTGAGAAATGTTCCCTGAATCAGTAATTTCTCCCTCAGACAAAACCTCCCTGGCCCCATCAGACTGGGTTAGGGGCCCTTCAGAAACATTATTATCAGCGTCGTCATGCTCTTCAGTATCTAAAACAGAGCAGTCGCGCTTACGCTGATAAGTGTTCATTTTGGCTAAAATGTTTTTGACAGAATTATCCATTACAGCCGTTAATTGTTGCATAGTAAGGAGTATTGGCGCGCTAGATGTACTAGGGGCCTCCTGAGTGGGCAAGACTCGTGTAGACGAAGGAGGGAATGATGCAGTACCATGCTTACTCCCCTCACTTGAGGAATCATCTTGGGCATCATTGTCATTGTCACATAAATCACATTTATTTAAATGAATAGGAATTCTGGCTTCCCCACATTCAGAACACAGTCTATCTGGTAGTTCAGACATGTTAAACAGGCATAAACTTGATAACAAAGTACAAAAAACGTTTTAAAATAAAACCGTTACTGTCACTTTAAATTTTAAACTGAACACACTTTATTACTGCAATTGCGAAAAAACATGAAGGAATTGTTCAAAATTCACCAAATTTTCACCACAGTGTCTTAAAGCCTTAAAAGTATTGCACACCAAATTTGGAAGCTTTAACCCTTAAAATAACGGAACCGGAGCCGTTTTGAACTTTAACCCCTTTACAGTCCCTGGTATCTGCTTTGCTGAGACCCAACCAAGCCCAAAGGGGAATACGATACCAAATGACGCCTTCAGAAAGTCTTTTCTAAGTATCAGAGCTCCTCTCACATGCGACTGCATGCCATGCCTCTCAAAAACAAGTGCGCAACACCGGCGCGAAAATGAGGCTCTGCCTATGCTTTGGGAAAGCCCCTAAAGAATAAGGTGTCTAAAACAGTGCCTGCCGATATTATTATATCAAAATACCCAAATAAAATGATTCCTCAAGGCTAAATATGTGTTAATAATGAATCGATTTAGCCCAGAAAAAGTCTACAGTCTTAATAAGCCCTTGTGAAGCCCTTATTTACGATCGTAATAAACATGGCTTACCGGATCCCATAGGGAAAATGACAGCTTCCAGCATTACATCGTCTTGTTAGAATGTGTCATACCTCAAGCAGCAAGAGACTGCTCACTGTTCCCCCAACTGAAGTTAATTGCTCTCAACAGTCCTGTGTGGAACAGCCATGGATTTTAGTGACGGTTGCTAAAATCATTTTCCTCATACAAACAGAAATCTTCATCTCTTTTCTGTTTCTGAGTAAATAGTACATACCAGCACTATTTCAAAATAACAAACTCTTGATTGAATAATAAAAACTACAGTTAAACACTAAAAAACTCTAAGCCATCTCCGTGGAGATGTTGCCTGTACAACGGCAAAGAGAATGACTGGGGTAGGCGGAGCCTAGGAGGGATCATGTGACCAGCTTTGCTGGGCTCTTTGCCATTTCCTGTTGGGGAAGAGAATATCCCACAAGTAAGGATGACGCCGTGGACCGGACACACCTATGTTGGAGAAAACTTCTGGAATAACTACATGAGGTTTAAAAACTGAATTTAAACGCTTATTAGTTTTAATATCAAGAGAACTAGACTCCTCCATATCTAATGCAATCAACACTTCTTTAAGTAAAGAATGAATAAACTCCATCTTAAACAAATATGAAGATTTATCAGTGTCAATATCCGAGGTAGAATCTTCTGAACCAGATAGATCATCAGAAATAGATAAGTCAGAATGATGGCGGTCATTTAAAAATTCATCTGAAATATGTGAAGTTTTAAAAGACCTCTTACGTTTACTAGAAGGAGGAATAACAGACAGAGCCTTCCGAATAGAATTAGAAACAAATTCTTTAACATTAACAGGAACATCCTGAACATTAGATGTTGAAGGAACAACAACAGGTAATGGATTATTACTAATGGAAATGCTATCTGCGTTTGATAGCTTATCATGACAACTAACACAAACTACAGCCGGAGGAACAGTTACCAAAAGTTTACAACAAATGCACTTAGCTTTGGTAGAACCAACATCAGGCAATGCTTTTCCAGAAGTAGATTCTGATCCAGGGTCAGGTAGTGACATCTTGCAATATGTAATAGAAAAACAACATATAAAGCAAAATTATCAATTTCCTTAAATGGCAGTTTCAGGAATGGGAAAAAATGCAAAATGAAACAAGCTTCTAGAAAACCAGAAGCAACTAAAAAGTGAGACTGAAATAATGTGAAAAAAACTGGGGCCAAGTATAACGCGCACATTTTTGGCACCAAGAATGACGCCCATATTTTTTGGCCCCAAAAAAACCTCAAAAGATGACGCAATTGCGTGAAAACTTCCGGCGCAAACTACGACGCCGGAAATGACAACATTTTTGCGCCAAAAAAGTCTCGCGCCAAAAATGACGCAATAAATAGAAGCATTTTCTGCACCCGCGAGCCTAACAGCCCGCAATTTTTGAAAAAAAGTCAATTGAAAAACATAATTTATGTAAGAACTTACCTGATAAATTCATTTCTTTCATATTAGCAAGAGTCCATGAGCTAGTGACGTATGGGATATACATTCCTACCAGGAGGGGCAAAGTTTCCCAAACCTCACAATGCCTATAAATACACCCCTCACCACACCCACAAATCAGTTTAACGAATAGCCAAGAAGTGGGGTGATAAGAAAAAAGTGCGAAGCATAAAAATAAGGAATTGGAATAATTGTGCTTTATACAAAAAAATCATAACCACCCCAAAAAAGGGTGGGCCTCATGGACTCTTGCTAATATGAAAGAAATGAATTTATCAGGTAAGTTCTTACATAAATTATGTTTTCTTTCATGTAATTAGCAAGAGTCCATGAGCTAGTGACGTATGGGATAATGACTACCCAAGATGTGGATCTTCCACGCAAGAGTCACTAGAGAGGGAGGGATAAAATAAAGACATCCTATTCCGCTGAAAAAAATCCACACCCAAAAATAAAGTTTAAATCTTATAAAGAAAAAAACTGAAAATATAAGCAGAAGATTCAAACTGAAACAGCTGCCTGAAGTACTTTTCTACCAAAAACAGCTTCAGAAGAAGAAAACACATCAAAATGGTAGAATTTAGTAAAAGTATGCAAAGAAGACCAAGTTGCTGCTTTGCAAATCTGATCAACCGAAGCTTCATTCCTAAACGCCCAGGAAGTAGAAACTGACCTAGTAGAATGAGCTGTAATCCTTTGAGGCGGCGTTTTACCCGACTCGACATAAGCATGATGAATTAAAGATTTCAACCAAGATGCCAAAGAAATGGCAGAGGCCTTCTGACCTTTCCTAGAACCGGAAAAGATAACAAATAGACTAGAAGTCTTTCGGAAAGTCTTAGTAGCTTCAACATAATATTTCAAAGCTCTAACTACATCCAAAGAATGCAATGATTTCTCCTTAGAATTCTTAGGATTAGGACATAATGAAGGAACCACAATTTCTCTACTAATGTTGTTAGAATTCACAACCTTAGGTAAAAATTTAAAAGAAGTTCGCAACACCGCCTTATCCTGGTGAAAAATCAGAAAAGGAGACTCACAAGAAAGAGCAGATAATTCAGAAACTCTTCTGGCAGAAGAGATGGCCAAAAGGAACAAAACTTTCCAAGAAAGTAATTTAATGTCCAATGAATGCATAGGTTCAAACGGAGGAGCTTGAAGAGCCCCCAGAACCAAATTCAAACTCCAAGGAGGAGAAATTGACTTAATGACAGGTTTTATACGAACCAAAGCTTGTACAAAACAATGAATATCAGGAAGATTAGCAATCTTTCTGTGAAAAAGAACAGAAAGAGCAGAGATTTGTCATTTCAAGGAACTTGCAGACAAACCTTTATCCAAACCATCCTGAAGAAACTGTAAAATTCTCGGAATTCTAAAAGAATGCCAGGAAAAATGATGAGAAAGACACCAAGAAATATAAGTCTTCCAGACTCTATAATATATCTCTCTAGATACGGATTTACGAGCCTGTAACATAGTATTAATCACAGAGTCAGAGAAACCTCTTTGACTAAGAATCAAGCGTTCAATCACCACACGTTTAAATTTAAGGATTTGAGATCCTGATGGAAAAAAGGACCTTGCGACAGAAGGTCTGGTCTTAACGGAAGAGTCCACGGTTGGCAAGAGGCCATCCGGACAAGATCTGCATACCAAAACCTGTGAGGCCATGCTGGAGCTACCAGCAGAACAAACGAGCATTCCTTCAGAATCTTGGAGATTACTCTTGGAAGAAGAACTAGAGGCGGAAAGATATAGGCAGGATGATACTTCCAAGGAAGTGACAATGCATCCACTGCTTCCGCTTGAGGATCCCTGGATCTGGACAGATACCTGGGAAGTTTCTTGTTTAGATGAGAGGCCATCAGATCTATTTCTGGAAGTCCCCACATTTGAACAATCTGAAGAAATACCTCTGGGTGAAGACACCATTCGCCCGGATGTAACGTTTGGCGACTGAGATAATCCGCTTCCCAATTGTCTATGCCTGGGATATGAACCGCAGAAACTAGACAGGAGCTGGATTCCGCCCATACCAGAATTCGAGATACTTCTTTCATAGCCAGAGGACTGTGAGTCCCTCCTTGATGATTGATGTATGCCACAGTTGTGACATTGTCTGTCTGAAAACAAATGAACGATTCTCTCTTTAGAAGAGGCCATGACTGAAGAGCTCTGAAAATTGCACGGAGTTCCAAAATATTGATCGTAATCTCACCTCCTGAGATTCCCAAACCCCTTGTGCTGTCAGAGACCCCCCCCCACACAGCTCCCCAACCTGTCAGACTTGCATCTGTTGAAATTACAGTCCAGGTCGGAAGAACAAAAGAAGCCCCCTGAACTAAACGATGGTGATCTGTCCACCACGTCAGAGAGTGTCGTACAATCGGTTTTAAAGATTTTAATTGAGATATCTTTGTGTAATCCCTGCACCACTGGTTCTGCATACAGAGCTGAAGAGGTCGCATGTGAAAATGAGCAAAGGGGATCGCGTCCGATGCAGCAGTCATAAGACCTAGAATTTCCATGCATAAGGCTACCGAAGGGAATGATTGTGACTGAAGGTTTCGACAAGCTGATATCAATTTTAGACGTCTCTTGTCTGTCAAAGACAGAGTCATGGACACTGAATCTATCTGGAAACCTAAAAAGGTTACCCTTGTCTGAGGAATCAATGAACTTTTTGGTAAATTGATCCTCCAATTATGATCTTGAAGAAACAACACAAGTCGATTCGTATGAGATTCTGCTAAATGTGAAGACTGAGCAAGTACCAAGATATCGTCCAAATAAGGAAATACCACAATACCCTGTTCTCTGATTACAGACAGAAGGGCACCGAGAACCTTTGTAAAAATTCTTGGAGCTGTTGCTAGGCCAAACGGTAGAGCCACAAACTGGTAATGCTTGTCTAGGAAAGAGAATCTCAGAAACTGATAGTGATCTGGATGAATCGGAATATGCAGATATGCATCCTGTAAATCTATTGTAGACATATAATGCCCTTGCTGAACAAAAGGCAGGATAGTCCTTACAGTTACCATTTTGAATGTTGGTATCCTTACATAACGATTCAATATTTTTAGATCCAGAACTGGTCTGAAGGAATTCTCCTTCTTTGGTACAATGAAGAGATTTGAATAAAACCCCAGCCCCTGTTCCAGAACTGGAACTGGCATAATTACTCCAGCCAACTCTAGATCTGAAACACAATTCAGAAATGCTTGCGCCTTCGCTGGGTTTACTGGGAGACTGGAAAGAAAAAATCTCTTTGCAGGAGGCCTTATCTTGAAGCCAATTCTGTACCCTTCTGAAACAATGTTCTGAATCCAAAGATTGTGAACGGAAATGATCCAAATTTCTTTGAAAAAACGTAATCTGCCCCCTACCAGCTGAGCTGGAATGAGGGCCGCACCTTCATGTGGACTTAGGAGCTGGCTTTGGTTTTCTAAAAGGCTTGGATTTATTCCAGACTGGAGATGGTTTCCAAACTGATACCGCTCCTGAGGATGAAGGATCAGGCTTTTGTTCCTTGTTGTGACGAAAGGAACGAAAACGATTATTAGACCTAAATTTACCTTTAGATTTTTTATCCTGTGGTAAAAAAGTTCCTTTCCCTCCAGTAACAGTTGAGATAATAGAATCCAACTGAGAACCAAATAATTTATTACCCTGGAAAGAAAGGGAAAGCAAAGTTGACTTAGAAGACATATCAGCATTCCAAGTTTTAAGCCATAAAGCTCTTCTAGCTAAAATAGCTAGAGACATATACCTGACATCAACTCTAATGATATCAAAGATGGCATCACAAATAAAATTATTAGCATGTTGAAGAAGATTAATAATGCTATGAGAATTATGATCTGTTACTTGTTGCGCTAAAGCTTCTAACCAAAAAGTTGAAGCTGCAGCAACATCCGCTAAAGATATAGCAGGTCTAAGAAGATTACCTGAACACAAGTAAGCTTTTCTTAGAAAGGATTCAATTTTCCTTTCTAAAGGATCCTTAAAGGAAGTACCATCTGCCGTAGGAATAGTAGTACGCTTAGCAAGAGTAGAGACAGCCCCATCAACCTTAGGGATTTTGTCCCAAAACTCTAATCTGTCAGATGGCACAGGATATAATTGCTTAAAACGTTTAGAAGGAGTAAATGAATTACCCAAATTATTCCATTCCCTGGAAATTACTTCAGAAATAGCATCAGGGACAGGAAAAACTTCTGGAATAACTACAGGAGATTTAAAAACCTTATCTAAATGTTTAGATTTAGTATCAAGAGGACTAGAATCCTCTATTTCTAATGCAATTAGGACTTCTTTAAGTAAAGAACGAATAAATTCCATTTTAAATAAATATGAAGATTTATCAGCATCAACCTCTGAGACAGAATCCTCTGAACCAGAAGAACCATTATCAGAATCAGAATGATGATGTTCATTTAAAAATTCATCTGAAAAATGAGAAGTTTTAAAAGACCTTTTACGTTTACTAGAAGGAGGAATAACAGACATAGCCTTCTTAATGGATTTAGAAACAAAATCTCTTATGTTATCAGGAACACTCTGAGCATTAGATGTTGATGGAACAGCAACAGGTAATGTAACAGTACTAAAGGAAATATTATCTGCATTAACAAGTTTGTCATGACAATCAGTACAAACAACAGCTGGAGGAACAGATACCATAAGTTTACAGCAGATACACTTAGCTTTGGTAGATCCAGCACCAGGCAGCGATTTTCCAGAAGTATCTTCTGACTCAGTGTTAACGTGGGACATCTTGCAATATGTAATAGAAAAAACAACATATAAAGCAAAATTGATCAAATTCCTTAAATGACAGTTTCAGGAATGGGAAAAAATGCCAGTGAACAAGCTTCTAGCAACCAGAAGCAATAAATAATGAGACTTAAATAATGTGGAGACAATAGTGACGCCCATATTTTTTTAGCGCCAAAAAAGACGCCCACATTATTTGGCGCCTAAATGCTTTTGGCACCAAAAATGACGCCACATCCGGAACGCCGACACTTTTGGCGCAAAAAAAACGCCAAAAATGACGCAACTTCCGGCGACACGTATGACGCCGGAAACAGAAAAAAATTTTGCGCCAAAAAAGTCCGTGCCAAGAATGACGCAATAAAATGAAGCATTTTCAGCCCCCGCGAGCCTAACAGCCCACAGGGAAAAAAGTC
Source organism: Bombina bombina (assembly GCF_027579735.1). Taxonomy (NCBI): domain Eukaryota; kingdom Metazoa; phylum Chordata; class Amphibia; order Anura; family Bombinatoridae; genus Bombina; species Bombina bombina. The sequence goes on from NC_069507.1 coordinate 7,912,943, forward strand.
AAATTTTAAGGTAAGAAAAAATTGATTTATTCATATGCATTATCCCAAATATGAAACTGACTGTCTGAAATAAGGAACGTTGAACATCCTGAGTCAAGGCAAATAAATGTTTGAATACATATATTTAGAACTTTATAAAAAAGTGCCCAACCATAGCTTAGAGTGTCACAGAAAATAAGACTTACTTACCCCAGGACACTCATCTACAAGTTGTAGAAAGCCCAACCAGTACAGAAACGAAAATCAGTAGAGGTAATGGTATATATAAGAGTATATCGTCGATCTGAAAAGGGAGGTAAGAGATGAATCTCTACGACCGATAACAGAGAACCTATGAAATAGACCCCGTAGAAGGAGATCATTGAATTCAAATAGGCAATACTCTCCTCACATCCCTCTGACATTCACTGCACGCTGAGAGGAAAACCGGGCTCCAACCTGCTGCGGAGCGCATATCAACGTAGAATCTAGCACAAACTTACTTCACCACCTCCATAGGAGGAAAAGTTTGTAAAACTGATTTGTGGGTGTGGTGAGGGGTGTATTTATAGGCATTTTGAGGTTTGGGAAACTTTGCCCCTCCTGGTAGGAATGTATATCCCATACGTCACTAGCTCATGGACTCTTGCTAATTACATGAAAGAAAACATAATTTATGCTTACCTGATAAATTTATTTCTCTTGTGGTGTATCCAGTCCACGGATCATCCATTACTTGTGGGATATTCTCCTTCCCAACAGGAAGTTGCAAGAGGATCACCCACAGCAGAGCTGTCTATATAGCTCCTCCCCTAACTGCCATATCCAGTCATTCGACCGAAGACAAGCAGAGAAAGGAGAAACCATAGGGTGCAGTGGTGACTGAAGTTTAAAATTAAAAAATACCTGCCTTAAAATGACAGGGCGGGCCGTGGACTGGATACACCACAAGAGAAATAAATATATCAGGTAAGGATAAATTATGTTTTCTCTTGTAAGGTGTATCCAGTCCACGGATCATCCATTACTTGTGGGATACCAATACCAAAGCTAAAGTACACGGATGAAGGGAGGGACAAGGCAGGTACTTAAACGGAAGGTACCACTGCCCGTAAAACCTCTCCCCCAAAAATAGCCTCCGAAGAAGCAAAAGTATCAAATTTATAGAATTTTGAAAAGGTATGAAGTGAAGACCAAGTCGCCGCCTTCCAAATCTGTTCAACAGAAGCCTCATTTTTAAAGGCCCATGTGGAAGCCACAGCTCTAGTAGAATGAGCTGTAATCCTTTCAGGAGGCTGCTGGCCAGCACTCTCATAAGCTAAGCGTATTATACTTCTTAGCCAAAACGAAAGAGAGGTTGCCGAAGCCTTTTGGCCTCTCCTCTGTCCAGAGTAGACAACAAACAAAGCAGATGTTTGATGAAAATCTTTAGTAGCTTGTAAATAATACTTTAAAGCACGAACCACGTCAAGATTGTGTAATAGACGTTCCTTCTTTGAAGAAGGATTAGGACACAATGATGGAACAACAATCTCCTGATTGATATTCTTATTAGATACCACCTTAGGTAAAAACCCAGGTTTGGTACGCAGAACTACCTTATCTGCATGGAAGATCAGATAAGGAGAATCACATTGTAAGGCAGATAACTCGGAAACTCTACGAGCCGAGGAAATAGCTACCAAAAAAAGAACTTTCCAAGATAAAAGTTTGACATCTATGGAATGAAGAGGTTCAAACGGAACCCCCTGAAGAACTTTAAGAACCAAATTTAAGCTCCAAGGTGGAGCAACAGCTTTAAACACAGGCTTGATTCTAACTAAAGCCTGACAAAAATGTATGAACGTCTGGAACATCTGCCAGACGCTTGTGCAAAAGAATAGACAGAGCAGAAATCTGTCCCTTTAAGGAACTAGCTGACAATCCTTTTTCCAATCCTTCTTGGAGAAAAGATAATATCCTGGGAATCCTGACCTTACTCCATGAGTAGCCCTTGGATTCACACCAATAAAGATATTTACACCATATCTTATGATAGATTTTCCTGGTGACAGGCTTTCATGCATGAATTAAGGTATCAATGACTGACTCGGAGAAACCACGCTTTGATAAAAAGAAGCGTTCAATCTCCAGGCAGTCAGCCTCAGAGAAATTAGATTTGGATGGTTGAAAGGACCTTGAAGTAGAAGGTCCTGTCTGAGCGGCAGAGTCCATGGTGGAAAGGATGACATGTCCACCAGATCTGCATACCAAGTCCTGCGTGGCCACGCAGGCGCTATCAAGATCACCAATGCTCTCTCCTGCTTGATTTTGGCAATCAGACGAGGGAGCAGAGGAAACGGTGGAAACACATAAGCCAGGTTGAAGGACCAAGGCGCTGCTAGAGCATCTATCAGCGTTGCCTTGGGGTCCCTGGACCCGTAACAAGGAAGCTTGGCGTTCTGGCGAGACGCCATGAGATACAGTTCTGGTTTGCCCCAACGATGAATCAATTGTGCAAACACCTCCGGATGGAGTTCCCACTCCCCCGGATGAAAAGTCTGTCGACTTAGAAAATCCGCCTCCCAGTTCTCTACACCTGGGATATGGATAGCTGAAAGGTGGCAAGAGTGAATCTCTGCCAGCGAATTATCTTTGAGACTTCTAACATCGCTAGAGAACTCCTTGTTCCCCCTTGATGGTTGATGTAAGCCACAGTCGTGATGTTGTCCGACTGAAATCTGATGAATCTCATTGTCGTTAGCTGAGGCCAAGCCTGAAGAGCATTGAATATCGCTCTTAGTTCCAGAAGGTTTATTGGAAGGAGTGTCTCCTCCTGAGTCCACGATCCCTGAGCCTTCAGGGAGTTCCAGACTGCCCCCCAGCCTAGAAGGCTGGCATCTGTCGTTACAATTGTCCAATCTGGCCTGCGAAAGGTCATTCCCTTGGACAGATGGACCCGAGATAGCCACCAGAGAAGAGAATCCCTGGTCTCTTGATCCAGATTTAGTAGAGGGGACAAATCTGTGTAATCCCCATTCCACTGACTGAGCATGCATAGTTGCAGCGGTCTGAGATGTAGACGTGCAAACGGCACTATGTCCATTGCCGCTACCATTAAGCCGATTACTTCCATACACTGAGCCACCAAAGGGCGAGAAGTGGAATAAAGAACACGGCAGGGATTTAGAAGTTTTGATAACCTGGACTCTGTCAGGTAAATCCTCATGTCTACAGAATCTATTAGAGTTCCCAAAAAGGAGACTCTTGTGAGAGGGGATAGAGAACTCTTTTCTTTGTTCATCTTCCACCCATGCGACCTCAGAAATGCCAGAACTATGTCAGTATGAGACCTGGCAATTTGGAAATTTGACACCTGTATCAGAATGTCGTCTAAATAAGGGGCCACTGCTATGGCCCGCGGTCTTAGGACCGCCAGAAGTGACCCCAGAACCTTTGTAAAGATTCTTGGGGCTGTAGCTAACCCAAAGGGAAGAGCTACAAACTGGTAATGCCTGTTCAGGAAGGCAAACCTGAGAAACTGATGATCTTTGTGTATCGGAATGTGAAGTTAAGCATCCTTTAAATCCACTGTAGTCATGTATTGACCCTCCTGGATCATAGGTAGGATGGTACGAATAGTCTCCATCTTGAATGATGGAACTCTGAGGAATTTGTTTAAAATCTTGAGATCTAAAATTGGTCTGAAGGTTCCCTCTTTTTTGGGAACCACAAACAGATTTGAGTAAAATCCCTGTCCTTGTTTCTCCTGTGGAACTGGATGGATCACTCCCATAACTAGGAGGTCTTGAACACAGTGTAAGAATGCCTCTCTCTTTATCTGGTTTGCAGATAATTGTGAAAGGTGAAATTTCCCTTTTGGAGGAGAAGCTTTGAAGTCCAGAAGATACCCCTGGGATAAAATTTCTAACGCCCAGGGATCCTGGACATCTCTTGTCCAAGCCTGGGCGAAGAGCGAAAGTCTGCCCCCTACTAGATCCGTTACCGGATAGGGGGCTGATACTTCATGCTGTCTTAGGGGCAAGCAGCAGGCTTTTTGGCCTGCTTACCTTTGTTCCAGGTCTGGTTAGGTCTCCAGACCGACTTGGACTGGGCAAAAGTTCCCTCTTGTTTTGCATTAGAGGAAGTTGATGCCGTACTCGCCTTGAAGTTTCGAAAGGCACGAAAATTAGTCTGTTTGGCCCTTGATTTGGACCTATCCTGAGGAAGGGCATGACCTTTTCCTCCAGTGATATCAGAAATGATCTCCTTCAAACCAGGCCCGAATAGGGTTTGCCCCTTGAAGGGAATGTTAAGCAGCTTAGAATTTGAAGTAACGTCAGCTGACCATGATTTAAGCCATAGCGCCCTGCGCGCTTGAATAGCAAAACCAGAGTTTTTAGCAGTTAGTTTAGTCAAATGAACAATGGCATTAGAAACAAAAGAATTGGCTAGCTTAAGTGCTCTAAGCTTGTCAAGTATGTCATCCAATGCGGTCTCAATCCTGTAAAGCCTCTTCCAGAGACTCAAACCAGAAAGCCGCAGCAGCAGTGACTGGGGCAATGCATGCAAGGGGCTGTAGAATAAAACCTTGTTGAATAAACATTTTCTTAAGGTAACCCTCTAACTTTTTATCCATTGGATCTGAGAAAGCACAACTGTCCTCGACAGGGATAGTAGTACGCTTAGCTAGGGTAGAAACTGCTCCCTCCACCTTAGGGACTGTCTGCCATAAGTCCCGTGTGGTGGCATCTATTGGAAACATTTTCTTAAAAATAGGAGGGGGAGAGAACGGCACACCTGGTCTATCCCATTCCTTAGTAATAATTTCTGTAAACCTTTTAGGTATTGGAAAAACATCAGTGCACACCGGCACTGCATAGTATTTGTCCAATCTACACAATTTTTCTGGCACTGCAATTGTATCACAGTCATTCAGAGCAGCTACAACCTCCCTGAGCAACACGCGGAGGTGTTCAAGCTTAAATTTAAATGTAGACATATCAGAATCAGGTTGAATCTTTTTCCCTGAGTCAGAAACATCACCCATAGAAAGAAGCTCTCCTTCCTCAGCTTCTGTATATTGTGAGGGAGTATCAGACATAGCTCTTAAAGCGGCAGTATGCTCTGTATTTCTTCTAACTCCAGAGCTGTCTCGCTTTCCTCTAAACCCAGGTAGTCTGGATAATACCGCAGGCAGGGTATTATCCATGACCGCCGCCATGTCTTGTAAAGTAAACGCTATGGGCGCACTAGATGTACTTGGCGCCATTAGAGCGTGAGTCCCTTGAGCGGGAGTCAAAGGGTCTGACACGTGAGGCGAGTTAGTCGGCATAACTTCCCCCTCGTCAGATTCCTTAATTTTTTTAAAGACAGAATATGATCTTTATTACTTAAAGTGAAATCAGTACATTTGGTACACATTCTAAGAGGGGGTTCCACCATGGCTTCTAAACATAATGAACAAGGAGTTTCCTCTATGTCAGACATGTTTAAACAGACTAGCAATGAGACCAGCAAGCTTGGAAAACACTTTAAATCAAGTTAACAAGCAAAAAATAAAAACGGTACTGTGCCTTTAAGAGAAACAAATTTTGTCAGAATTTGAAAAACAGTGAAAAAAAGCAGTACATCAAACGAAATTTTTACAGTGTGTATAATAAGCTAACAGAGCATTGCAGCCACTTGCAAATGGATGATTAACCCCTTAGTTCAAAAAATGAATCAAAAAAACGATAGACGTTTTTTAACAGTCACACCAAACTGCCACAGCCTTGCTGTGGCCCTACCTTCCCAAACAAACTACTTTGGAAAGCCTAAGAGCCCTTGAGAGAGGTCCTATAGCATTCAGGGGACTCCTGGAGGAAGCTGGATGTCTCAGTCTGTAAAAGTTACTGCGCAAAAAAGCGCTAAATTAGGCCCCTCCCACTCATAGTAACACAGTGGAAAGCCTCAGGAAACTGTTTCTAGGCAAATTTAAGCCAGCCATGTGGAAAAAACTAGGCCCCAATAAAGTTTTATCACCAAAGTATATATAAAAACGTTAAAACATGCCAGCAAACGTTTTATATTGCAAATCTATAAGAGTATTACCTCAGAAAGTAAGCATGATACCAGTCGCTATTAAATCACTGTATTCAGGCTTACCTTACATAAATTTGGTATCAGCAGCATTTTCTAGCATTCACATCTTCTAGAAAAAATTTTAACTGCACATACCTCATAGCAGGATAACCTGCACGCCATTCCCCCGCTGAAGTTACCTCTCTCTTCAGTCATGTGTGAAAACAGCAATGGATCTTAGTTACAACCTGCTAAGATCATAGAAATCTCAGGCAGATTCTTCTTCTATTTTCTGCCTGGGACAAAATAGTACAACTCCGGTACCATTTAAAAATAACAAACTTTTGATTGAAGAAAAAAAAAACAACTACGTTACACCACTTCTCTCTTACTACCTCCATGCTTTTCGAGAGTTGCAAGAGAATGACTGGGTATGGCAGTTAGGGGAGGAGCTATATAGCAGCTCTGCTGTGGGTGATCCTCTTGCAACTTCCTGTTGGGAAGGAGAATATCCCACAAGTAATGGATGATCCGTGGACTGGATACACCTTACAAGAGAAATTTAAGGTAAGAAAAATAAAATGTATCTACATTTTCCCAAAAAAATGAAACCTACAGTCTGAATGAAGGAATACTGATTATCCTGAATCATGGCAAATATAAGTTTAAACACATATATTTAGAACTTTACATATAAAGTGCCCAACCATAGCTTTGAGTGTCATAAATAGAAATAAGACTTACTTACCCTAAGACACTCATCTACATATAGTAGATAGCCAAGGGTATTTTTTTTTGGAGGACGTACCCTGCACGTCGTTGGTCGTTAAGGGGTTAAACAACTTTTCAATTTACTTCTATTATCAATTTTGCTTCATTCTCATTGTATCATTTGTTGAAGGAGCAGCAGTGCACTACTGGGAGCTAGCTGATCACATTGGCAAGCCAATAACGAGACCTATATGTACAACCACCAATGTCAGTGTTTGGGTCCCTTTAAATACAGAGTACAATTGTATGAAACACAATACAAGAGAACTTACTCATTATCAAATGAGCAGATTATTTCTGACAAATTTCAATTTGCAGCCCCCTGTATCATGTGACAGCCATCAGCCAAATACAGAATGATATGTGTATATGCCGAGACCTTTTGCACATGCTCAGAGCATAGAACATTTTGATAATGAAAGTAAATTGGAAAATTGTTTAAAATTACTGTTAATTTTTTACTTTAGTATCAATTTAAATTTGTCAAAGGGAAAAAAGAAGAGGGTCATGATCTCAGGTAGCATGAGAGGTGCTTGTTTTATGGAACAGACCTCCTGTAGTGATGCCCTAGCTGTGGTACCGTGATGTGTATTACATGTCACAGACAAGACAGGAGAGTTACCTGGGTACTGACTTATGAGATCAGACTCTAGCTGTGGTACTGTGATGTGTATTACATGTCATAGACAAGACAGGAGAGTTACCTGGGTACTGACTTATGAGATCAGACTCTAGCTGTGGTATCGTGTTGTGTATTACATGTCATAGACAAGACAGGAGAGTTACCTGGGTACTGACTTATTAGATCAGACTCTAGCTGTGGTACCGTGTTGTGTATTACATGTCATAGACAAGACAGGAGAGTTACCTGGGTACTGACTTATGAGATCAGACTCTAGCTGTGGTATCGTGTTGTGTATTACATGTCATAGACAAGACAGGAGAGTTACCTGGGTACTGACTTATTAGATCAGACTCTAGCTGTGGTACCGTGTTGTGTATTACATGTCATAGACAAGACAGGAGAGTTACCTGGGTACTGACTTATGAGATCAGACTCTAGCTGTGGTACCGTGTTGTGTATTACATGTCATAGACAAGACAGGAGAGTTACCTGGGTACTGACTTATTAGATCAGACTCTAGCTGTGGTATCGTGTTGTGTATTACATGTCATAGACAAGACAGGAGAGTTACCTGGGTACTGACTTATGAGATCAGACTCTAGCTGTGGTACCGTGTTGTGTATTACATGTCATAGACAAGACAGGAGAGTTACCTGGGTACTGACTTATTAGATCAGACTCTAGCTGTGGTACCGTGTTGTGTATTACATGTCATAGACAAGACAGGAGAGTTACCTGGGTACTGACTTATGAGATCAGACTCTAGCTGTGGTACAGTGTTGTGTATTACATGTCATAGACAAGACAGGAGAGTTACCTGGGTACTGACTTATTAGATCAGACTCTAGCTGTGGTACCGTGTTGTGTATTACATGTCATAGACAAGACAGGAGAGTTACCTGGGTACTGACTTATGAGATCAGACTCTAGCTGTGGTATCGTGTTGTGTATTACATGTCATAGACAAGACAGGAGAGTTACCTGGGTACTGACTTATTAGATCAGACTCTAGCTGTGGTATTGTGTTGTGTATTACATGTCATAGACAAGACAGGAGAGTTACCTGGGTACTGACTTATGAGATCAGACTCTAGCTGTGGTACCGTGTTGTGTATTACATGTCATAGACAAGACAGGAGAGTTACCTGGGTACTGACTTATTAGATCAGACTCTAGCTATGGTACCGTGTTGTGTATTACATGTCATAGACAAGGCAGGAGAGTTACCTGGGTACTGACTTATTAGATCAGACTCTAGCTGTGGTACCGTGTTGTGTATTACATGTCATAGACAAGGCAGGAGAGTTACCTGGGTACTGACTTATTAGATCAGACTCTAGCTGTGGTACCGTGTTGTGTATTACATGTCATAGACAAGACAGAAGAGTTACCTGGGTACTGACTTATTAGATCAGACTCTAGCTGTGGTACCGTGTTGTGTATTACATGTCATAGACAAGACAGGAGAGTTACCTGGGTACTGACTTATTAGATCAGACTCTAGCTGTGGTATCGTGTTGTGTATTACATGTCATAGACAAGACAGGAGAGTTACCTGGGTACTGACTTATGAGATCAGACTCTAGCTGTGGTACCGTGTTGTGTATTACATGTCATAGACAAGACAGGAGAGTTACCTGGGTACTGACTTATGAGATCAGACTCTAGCTGTGGTATCGTGTTGTGTATTACATGTCATAGACAAGACAGGAGAGTTACCTGGGTACTGACTTATGAGATCAGACTCTAGCTGTGGTACCGTGTTGTGTATTACATGTCATAGACAAGACAGGAGAGTTACCTGGGTACTGACTTATTAGATCAGACTCTAGCTGTGGTACCGTGTAGTGTATTACATGTCATAGACAAGACAGGAGAGTTACCTGGCTACTGACTTATTAGATCAGACTCTAGCTGTGGTACTGTGTTGTGTATTACATGTCATAGACAAGACAGGAGAGTTACCTGGGTACTGACTTATGAGATCAGACTCTAGCTGTGGTACCGTGTTGTGTATTACATGTCATAGACAAGACAGGAGAGTTACCTGGGTACTGACTTATTAGATCAGACTCTAGCTGTGGTATCGTGTTGTGTATTACATGTCATTGACAAGACAGGAGAGTTACCTGGGTACTGACTTATGAGATCAGACTCTAGCTGTGGTATCGTGTTGTGTATTACATGTCATAGACAAGACAGGAGAGTTACCTGGGTACTGACTTATGAGATCAGACTCTAGCTGTGGTACTGTGATGTGTATTACATGTCATAGACAAGACAGGAGAGTTACCTGGGTACTGACTTATGAGATCAGACTCTAGCTGTGGTACCGTGTTGTGTATTACATGTCATAGACAAGACAGGAGAGTTACCTGGGTACTGACTTATGAGATCAGACTCTAGTTACCTGGGTAATGACTTATAAGATGCTCCATCAAAGAATCCTGTGTCACTAAGACTTGTGTAGAGTTCATATCGGAGATCGCACAGCAAAGCACCTCCGCCAAAGGCACAAATTGAGACTGTGGAACAGGACTCATGCACACTGCAGACACATCCCCTACAACAAGAGACAAACTGCTTTAGTATTATACTAAACAGCAAGACAGAGAAGCAAAAGGGACAGAGGATTTTTGTTTTCTCCTTTATAAAGTTTCCAATAATCCATTTTACCTGCTGGAGTGCATTAAATTATTTACAGATAGCTCATTTACCTTTATCTTCTCATTGGAAATAGCTGCTGTTGTATCCCCACTTATACTGCACATTTCAATACTTAAGTACTGGTTCAGAAAAGATATGTAAACAAGAATTTGTTTAAAAAAAAAAATCAAAAAGGGCTGAAATCAGTTTTTGAAGGCAGTCTCGGCACAAGGCGTTTTACTATACATCTCTGTGTACAATGAAGGTAAAATGTAAATGTTCCCTAAACACAGTATTGTATGGCAATATGATAACATCAGGGCTCAACATTTTCACTAGCCCACTAGCCATTAGTGAGTGGAAATGCAACGATGGTGAATGAAAGTTAGTTAGTGAATGTGAAATCTGGTGGCGCATTGTATTTGCCGAATGTACATTCCTATTGCAGCACTGACAAACTCACATTTTAGGCTATGTGCTTAAACTATTGTCTAAAGGGATATTATATAGCCAGGGAAATGCCAGGATAGGTTATTCCTCCAGGGCTTTAAGGACCCCATTAGTGCTTAGACTGTTACTTCTGAGACGGTAAAACGGGCCACAGAGAGAGAGAGAGGTTGGAGAGGAAAAGTGAAAGTGGAGAAGGTAGAGTTAAGACAGAATGGAGAAAAAAAAAAAAAAGAGTGAAAAGATATGAGAGAGAGAGGCAATATGGCCTGAGAGAGAAGGGGTAGGGTAAAAAGAGAGATTGAAGAGAGGGGAGAAAGAGAGCGAGAAGGGAGAGATGATAATTATTAAAAAAAAAGAAAATCTCCAGGTCTGCTAGGACCTTCCATGACTGTCAGCACTCTCTGCACTCTCAGTTCTAACTTCCTTTTTCTATCCAGGTGTCGTCTTCCCCCGAACCTCTAGTTGATGTTTGTTAATTTATTACTGTATGTAGCATTGCTTTGTTATGGTATAAAATAAACACAATATCACAATGGCTAAACATATGCAAAGAGGGGATGAAGTATTGGTGTGGGTGGGATTATAAGTGGCTAGTAACGTTTTGTCCTGGCTAGGACTCCATTTTTTGAGCCTGAATAATATAATCTCAGCCCCTGTTACAATACAAACAGTAAAACTAGTACATCCTGGGGGATTGTGGGTATATCATATATACGTGTGCAATGTTTTATTTATATGTATATGCAAGGCCAGCAACGGGAGGGGACGCGGCCAGCAACGGGAGGGGACGCGACGGGCGAGGCCAGCAACGGGAGGGGGCGAGGCCAGCAACGGGGGGGGGGACGCGACGGGCGAGGCCAGCAACGGGAGGGGGCGAGGCCAGCAACGGGAGGGGACGCGACGGGCGAGGCCAGCAACGGGAGGGGGCGAGGCCAGCAACGGGAGGGGACGCGACGGGCGAGGCCAGCAACGGGAGGGGACGCGAGGGGCGAGGCCAGCAACGGGAGGGGACGCGACGGGCGAGGCCAGCAACGGGAGGGGACGCGACGGGCGAGGCCAGCAACGGGAGGGGACGCGAGGGGCGAGGCCAGCAACGGGAGGGGACGCGAGGGGCGAGGCCAGCAACGGGAGGGGACGCGAGGGGCGAGGCCAGCAACGGGAGGGGACGCGAGGGGCGAGGCCAGCAACGGGAGGGGACGCGACGGGCGAGGCCAGCAACGGGAGGGGACGCGACGGGCGAGGCCAGCAATGGGAGAGTGTGAGAGGGTAATGCACATTTCAATTAATACTACTGTGTCCCTTTTTACGCAAGTATAAAATATAGGCAGACACAATGGTTTTTTTGGTAATTTTCTTACCTAAATGTGTAAGAGGGTCAGAAAGAAGGAGGCAGAGTCACAGAGTGCCTATACCCAGTATTTATGACTGCTTCATAAGCAAGATTGAGTTGGGAATGCCTAATGCAGATGGGGGGGGGGGGCAATGCTTCTGTAGGTTTTATAAAAATGCATCACTTGCTGAAATTTACAATCTGTAAGCAAGTTGCTTGGTAAGTAATGGGTTAAAGGGACATTAAAACCAATTTTTTTCCTTTCATGATTCAGATGGAGCATACCATTTTAAGCAACTTTCTAATTTACTTCTATTTTTCGTCAGTCTCTTTGTATCTTTTGTTGAAAAGCAGGGACGTATGCTTAGGCACTTGCCCTATTCTAGAACACTAGATGGTAGCAGTTTTGCAAGAGCACTAGATGGTATTTCCTGTAGGGATACAGATGCTACCTAGGTAAGTAAATTGAAAACTTTTTTAAATTGTCACAAAAACAGAATTTATGCTTACCTGATAAATTACTTTCTCTTACGGTGTATCCAGTCCACGGATTCATCCTTACTTGTGGGATATTCTCAATCCCTACAGGAAGTGGCAAAGAGAGCACACAGCAGAGCTGTCCATATAGCTCCCCTCAGGCTCCGCCCCCCCAGTCATTTGACCGACGGTTAGGAGAAAAAGGAGAAACCACAGGGTGCAGTGGTGACTGTAGTTTTACAAAATTAAATTTGAACCTGACTTAATTGCCAGGGCGGGCCGTGGACTGGATACACCGTAAGAGAAAGTAATTTATCAGGTAAGCATAAATTCTGTTTTCTCTTACATGGTGTATCCAGTCAACGGATTCATCCTTACTTGTGGGATACCAATACCAAAGCTTTAGGACACGGATGAAGGGAGGGAACAAGTCAGGTAATCCTAAACGGAAGGCACCACTGCTTGCAAAACCTTTCTCCCAAAAATAGCCTCCGAAGAAGCAAAAGTATCGAAATTGTAAAATTTGGCAAATGTATGCAGTGAAGACCAAGTCGCTGCCTTACAAATCTGTTCAACAGAAGCCTCATTCTTGAAAGCCCATGTGGAAGCCACAGCTCTAGTGGAATGAGCTGTAATTCGTTCAGGAGGCTGCTGTCCAGCAGTCTCATAAGCCAATCGGATGATGCTTTCAGCCAGAAGGAAAGAGAGGTAGCAGTCGCTTTCTGACCT
>NC_069507.1:7926061-8003561 GCF_027579735.1 Bombina bombina
ATAAAATTATGATCTGTTACTTGTTGCGCTAAAGCTTCTAACCAAAAAGTTGAGGCTGCAGCAACATCCGCTAAAAATATAGCAGGTCTAAGAAGATTACCTGAACATAAGTAAGCTTTTCTTAGAAAGGATTCAATTTTCCTATCTAAAGGATCCTTAAATGAAGTACTATCTGCCGTAGGAATAGTAGCACATTTAGCAGGAGTAGAGACAGCCCCATAACCTTAGGGATTTTGTCCCCAAAAAAACTCTAATCTGTCAGATGGCACAGGATATAAGAATTACCCAAATTATTCCATTCCCTGGAAATTACTTCAGAAATAGCATCAGGGAGATTAAACACTTCTGGAATAACTACAGGAGATTTAAAAACCTTATTCAAACGTTTAGATTTAGTATCAAGTGGACCAGAATCCTCTATTTCTAATGCAATTAATACTTCTTTAAATAAAGAACGAATAAATTCCATCTTGAACAAATACAAAGATTTATCAGCATCAACCTCTGAGACAGAAACCTCTGAACCAGAAGAACCATTATCAGTATCAGAATGATGATGTTCATTTAAAAATTCATCTGAAAAAAGAGAAGTTTTAAAAGACTTTTATGTAAACTAGAAGGAGAAATAACAGACATAGCCTTCTTAATGGATTTAAAAAATAAAATCTCTTATGTTTATCAGGAACACTCTGAAAATTAGATGTTGACGGAACAGCAACAGGTAATGTAACAGTACTAAAGGAAATTTTATCTGCATTAATAAGTTTGTCATGACATGCAATACAAACAACAGCTGGAGAAACAGATACCAAAAAATATAGCAGATACACTTGGTAGCTCCAGCACTAGACAGCGATTTTCCTGTAGTATCTTCTGACTCAGATGCAACGTGAGACATCTTGCAATATGTAAGAGAAAAACAGAATTTATGCTTACCTGATAAATTACTTTCTCCAACGGTGTGTCCGGTCCACGGCGTCATCCTTACTTGTGGGATATTCTCTTCCCCAACAGGAAATGGCAAAGAGCCCAGCAAAGCTGGTCATATGATCCCTCCTAGGCTCCGCCTACCCCAGTCATTCGACCGACGTACAGGAGGAAATATGCATAGGAGAAACCATATGATACCGTGGTGACTGTAGTTAGAGAAAATAATTCATCAGACCTGATTAAAAAAAAAACAGGGCGGGCCGTGGACCGGACACACCAATGTTGGAGAAAACAGAATTTATGCTTACCTGATAAATTACTTTCTCCAACATAGGTGTGTCTGGTCCACGGCGTCATCCTTACTTGTGGGAACCAATACCAAAGCTTTAGGACACGGATGAAGGGAGGGAGCAAATCAGGTCACCTAAATGGAAGGCACCACGGCTTGCAAAACCTTTCTCCCAAAAATAGCCTCTGAAGAAGCAAAAGTATAAAATTTGTAAAATTTGGCAAAAGTGTGCAGTGAAGACCAAGTCGCTGCCTTACATATCTGGTCAACAGAAGCCTCGTTCTTGAAGGCCCATGTGGAAGCCACAGCCCTAGTGGAGTGAGCTGTGATTCTTTCAGGAGGCTGCCGTCCGGCAGTCTCATAAGCCAAACGGATAATGCTTTTAAGCCAAAAAGAAAGAGAGGTAGAAGTTGCTTTTTGACCTCTCCTTTTACCAGAATAAACAACAAAGAAGAAGTTTGTCTGAAATCTTTAGTGGCCTCTAAATAGAATTTTAGAGCACGGACTACGTCCAAATTGTGTAACAAACGTTCCTTCTTTGAAACTGGATTCGGGCACAAAGAAGGTACAACTATCTCCTGGTTAATATTCTTGTTGGAAACAACTTTCGGAAGAAAACCAGGCTTAGTACGCAAAACCACCTTATCTGCATGGAACACCAGATAGGGCGGAGAACACTGCAGAGCAGATAACTCAGAAACTCTTCTAGCAGAAGAAATTGCAACCAAAAACAAAACTTTCCAAGATAATAACTTAATATCTACGGAATGTAAGGGTTCAAACGGAACCCCTTGAAGAACTGAAAGAACTAGATTAAGACTCCAGGGAGGAGTCAAAGGTCTGTAAACAGGCTTGATTCTAACCAGAGCCTGAACAAACGCTTGAACGTCTGGCACAGCTGCCAGCCTTTTGTGAAGTAAAACAGATAACGCAGAAATCTGTCCCTTCAGAGAACTTGCAGATAATCCCTTCTCCAAACCCTCTTGTAGAAAGGATAAAATCCTAGGAATTTTTATCTTGTTCCATGGGAATCCTTTAGATTCACACCAACAGATATATTTTTTCCATATCTTATGGTAAATTTTTCTAGTCACAGGCTTTCTAGCCTGAATCAGAGTATCAATTACAGAATCTGAAAACCCACGCTTTGATAAAATCAAGCGTTCAATCTCCAAGCAGTCAGTTGGAGAGAAACCAGATTCGGATGTTCGAATGGACCTTGAACAAGAAGGTCCTGTCTCAAAGGTAGCTTCCATGGTGGAGCCGATGACATATTCACCAGGTCTGCATACCAAGTCCTGCGTGGCCACGCAGGAGCTATCAAGATCACCGAAGCCCTCTCCTGGTTGATCCTGGCTACCAGCCTGGGAATGAGAGGAAACGGTGGGAAAACATAAGCTAGGTTGAAGGTCCAAGGTGCTACTAGTGCATCTACTAGAGTCGCCTTGGGATCCCTGGATCTGGACCCGTAACAAGGAACCTTGAAGTTCTGACGAGACGCCATCAGATCCATGTCTGGAATGCCCCATAATTGAGTTATTTGGGCAAAGATTTCCGGGTGGAGTTCCCACTCCCCCGGATGGAATGTCTGACGACTCAGAAAATCCGCTTCCCAATTTTCCACTCCTGGGATGTGGATTGCAGACAAGTGGCAGGAGTGATCCTCCGCCCATTGAATTATCTTGGTCACTTCCTCCATCGCCAGGGAACTCCTTGATCCCCCCTGATGGTTGATATATGCAACTGTCGTCATGTTGTCTGATTGAAACCTTATGAATTTGGCCTTTGCTAGATGAGGCCAAGCTTTGAGAGCATTGAATATCGCTCTCAGTTCCAGAATGTTTATCGGGAGAAGAGATTCTTCCCGAGACCATAGACCCTGAGCTTTCAGGGGTTCCCAGACCGCGCCCCAGCCCACCAGACTGGCGTCGGTCGTGACAATGACCCACTCTGGTCTGCGGAAGCTCATTCCCTGTGACAGGTTGTCCAGGATTAGCCACCAACGGAGTGAATCTCTGGTCCTTTGATCTACTTGAATCGTCGGAGACAAGTCTGTATAATCCCCATTCCACTGTCTGAGCATGCACAGTTGTAATGGTCTTAGATGAATTCGTGCAAAAGGAACTATGTCCATTGCTGCAACCATCAATCCTATTACTTCCATGCACTGCGCTATGGAAGGACGAAGAACAGAATGAAGAACTTGACAAGAGCTTAGAAGTTTTGATTTTCTGACCTCTGTCAGAAAAATTCTCATTTCTAAAGGAGTCTATTATTGTTCCCAAGAAGGGAACTCTTGTTGACGGGGAAAGAGAACTTTTTTCTATGTTTACTTTCCATCCGTGAGATCTGAGAAAGGCTAGGACGATGTCCGTATGAGCCTTTGCTTTTGACAGAGACGACGCTTGAATCAGGATGTCGTCCAAGTACGGTACTACTGCAATGCCCCTTGGTCTTAGAACCGCTAGAAGGGACCCTAGTACCTTTGTGAAAATTCTCGGAGCAGTGGCTAATCCGAATGGAAGTGCCACAAACTGGTAATGCTTGTCCAGAAAAGCGAACCTTAGGAACTGATGATGTTCCTTGTGGATAGGAATATGGAGGTACGCATCCTTTAAATCCACCGTGGTCATAAATTGACCTTCCTGGATGGTAGGAAGGATCGTTCGAATGGTTTCCATTTTGAACGATGGAACCCTGAGAAATTTGTTTAGGATCTTGAGATCTAGAATTGGTCTGAACGTTCCCTCTTTTTTGGGAACTATGAACAGGTTGGAGTAAAACCCCATCCCTCGTTCTCTTATAGGAACTGGATGAATTACTCCCATCCTTAACAGGTCTTCTACACAATGTAAGAATGCCTGTCTTTTTATTTGGTTTGAAGATAATTGAGACCTGTGGAACCTTCCCCTTGGGGGTAGTTCCTTGAATTCCAGGAGATAACCTTGAGAAACTATTTCTAGTGCCCAAGGATCCTGAACATCTCTTGCCCAGGCCTGAGCAAAGAGAGAAAGTCTGCCCCCCACCAGATCCGGTCCCGGATCGGGGGCCATCCCTTCATGCTGTTTTGGTAGCAGTGGCAGGCTTCTTGGCCTGCTTACCCTTGTTCCAGCCTTGCATCGGTCTCCAGGCTGGTTTGGGTTGAGAAGTATTACCCTCTTGCTTAGAGGATGTAGAAGTAGAGGCTGGTCCGTTTCTGCGAAAGGGACGAAAATTAGGCTTATTTCTAGCCTTAAAAGACCTATCCTGAGGAAGGGCGTGGCCCTTTCCTCCGGTGATGTCTGAAATAATCTCTTTCAAATCAGGACCAAACAGTGTTTTGCCCTTGAAAGGGATGTTAAGCAATTTTGTCTTGGAAGACACATCCGCTGACCAAGACTTTAGCCAGAGCGCTCTGCGAACCACGATAGCAAACCCTGAATTTTTCGCCGCTAATCTCGCTAATTGCAAAGCGGCATCTAGAATAAAAGAGTTAGCCAATTTAAGTGCATGAACTCTGTCCATAATCTCCTCATACGAAGATTCTTTGTCGAGCGACTTTTCTAGTTCTTCGAACCAGAAACACGCTGCCGTAGTGACAGGAACAATGCATGAAATTGGTTGAAGAAGGTAACCTTGCTGAACAAACATTTTTTTAAGCAAACCCTCTAATTTTTTATCCATAGGATCTTTAAAAGCACAACTATCTTCTATGGGAATAGTAGTGTGTTTGTTTAGAGTAGAGACCGCCCCCTCGACCTTAGGGACTGTCTGCCATAAGTCCTTTCTGGGGTCGACTATAGGAAATAATTTCTTAAATATAGGGGGAGGCACAAAAGGTATGCCGGGCCTTTCCCATTCCTTGTTTACTATGTCCGCCACCCGCTTGGGTATAGGAAAAACATCGGGGGGCACCGGAACCTCTAGGAACTTGTCCATCTTACATAATTTCTCTGGAATGACCAAATTGTCACAATCATCCAGAATAGATAATACCTCCTTAAGCAGTGCGCGGAGATGTTCTAATTTAAATTTAAATGTTACAACATCAGGTTCAGCTTGTTGAGAAATTTTCCCTGAATCTGAAATTTCTCCCTCAGACAAAACCTCCCTCCTGGCCCCTTCAGATTGGTGTGAGGGTATGTCAGAAGCGTTATCATCAGCGTCCTCTTGCTCTTCAGTGTTTAAAACAGAGCAATCGCGCTTTCTTTGATAAGTAGGCATTTTAAATAAAATATTTGCAATAGAATTATCCATAACAGCCGTTAATTGTTGCATAGTAATAAGTATTGGCGCACTAGATGTACTAGGGGCCTCGTGTGGGCAAAACTGGTGTAGACACAGAAGGGGGTGATGCAGTACCATGCTTACTCCCCTCATCTGAAGAATCATCTTGGGCACTATTATTATCTGTGGCATCATTGTCCCTACTTTGTTTGGATACCATGTCACAATTATCACATATATTTAAATGGGGAGACACATTGGCTTTCATACATATAGAACATCGTTTATCTGATGGTTCAGACATGTTAAACAGGCTTAAACTTGTCAACAAAGCACAAAAAACGTTTTAAAATAAAAACGTTACTGTCACTTTAAATTTTAAACAGAACACACTTTATAACTGAATATGCGAAAAAGTATGAAGCAATTGTTCAAAATTCACCAAAATTTCACCACAGTGTCTTAAAGCCTTAAAAAGTATTGCACACCAAATTTGAAAGCTTTAACCCTTAAAATAACGGAACCGGAGCCGTTTTTACATTTAACCCCTATACAGTTCCAGGAATCTGCTTTGCTGAGACCCAACCAAGCCCAGAGGGGAATACGATACCAAATGACGCCTTCTATAAGCTTTTTCAGTGGATCTTAGCTCCTCACACATGCATCTGCATGCCTTGCCTTCCAAAAACAACTGCGCATTAGTGGCTCGAAAATGAGGCTCTGCCTATGACTAGAGAAGGCCCCCATCTGAAAAAGGTGTCCATACAGTGCCTGCCGTTTTTTTAACAACAATCCCCAAGATTATAAAAACTATAAAGCGCTATAATCTGTCAAATATGCTTAGCAAGTAATCGTTTTAGCCCAGAAAAATGTCTACCAGTTTTTTAAGCCCTTATAAAGCCTTTATTCTTATACTTAATCTAAGAAAATGGCTTACCGGTCCCCATAGGGAAAATGACAGCCTTCCAGCATTACCAAGTCGTGTTAGAAATGTGGCCATCATACCTCAGGCAGAAAAGTCTGCCAACTGCTTCCCCCAACTGAAGTTACTTCATCTCAACAGTCCTGTGTGGAAAACAGAATTTATGTTTACCTGATAAATTACTTTCTCCAACGGTGTGTCCGGTCCACGGCGTCATCCTTACTTGTGGGATATTCTCTTCCCCAACAGGAAATGGCAAAGAGCCCAGCAAAGCTGGTCACATGATCCCTCCTAGGCTCCGCCTACCCCAGTCATTCGACCGACGTTAAGGAGGAATATTTGCATAGGAGAAACCATATGATACCGTGGTGACTGTAGTTAAAGAAAATAAATTATCAGACCTGATTAAAAAACCAGGGCGGGCCGTGGACCGGACACACCGTTGGAGAAAGTAATTTATCAGGTAAACATAAATTCTGTTTTCTCCAACATAGGTGTGTCCGGTCCACGGCGTCATCCTTACTTGTGGGAACCAATACCAAAGCTTTAGGACACGGATGATGGGAGGGAGCAAATCAGGTCACCTAGATGGAAGGCACCACGGCTTGCAAAACCTTTCTCCCAAAAATAGCCTCAGAAGAAGCAAAAGTATCAAACTTGTAAAATTTGGTAAAAGTGTGCAGTGAAGACCAAGTCGCTGCCCTACATATCTGATCAACAGAAGCCTCGTTCTTGAAGGCCCATGTGGAAGCCACAGCCCTAGTGGAATGAGCTGTGATTCTTTCGGGAGGCTGCCGTCCGGCAGTCTCGTAAGCCAATCTGATGATGCTTTTAATCCAAAAAGAGAGAGAGGTAGAAGTTGCTTTTTGACCTCTCCTTTTACCGGAATAAACAACAAACAAGGAAGATGTTTGTCTAAAATCCTTTGTAGCATCTAAATAGAATTTTAGAGCGCGAACAACATCCAAATTGTGCAACAAACGTTCCTTCTTCGAAACTGGTTTCGGACTAAACACTAAAAAACTCTAAGCCATCTCCGTGGAGATGTTGCCTGTACAACGGCAAAGAGAATGACTGGGGTAGGCGGAGCCTAGGAGGGATCATGTGACCAGCTTTGCTGGGCTCTTTGCCATTTCCTGTTGGGGAAGAGAATATCCCACAAGTAAGGATGACGCCGTGGACCGGACACACCTATGTTGGAGAAAAACAACATATAAAGCAAAATTGATCAAATTCCTTAAATGACAGTTTCAGGAATGGGAAAAAATGCCAAAGAACAAGCTTCTAGCAACCAGAAGCAATGAAAAAATAAGACTTAAATAATGTGGAGACAAAAGCGACGCCCTTATTTTTTAGCGCCAAATAAGACGCCCACATTATTTGGCGCCTAAATGCTTTTGGCGCCAAAAATGACGCCACATCCGGAACGCCGACATTTTTGGCGCAAAATAACGTCAAAAAATGACGCAACTTCCGGCGACACGTATGACGCCGGAAACGGAAAAGAATTTTTTGCGCCAAAAAAGTCCGCGCCAAGAATGACGCAATAAAATGAAGCATTTTCAGCCCCCGCGAGCCTAAACCCACAGGGAAAAAAAGAGTCAAATTTTGAAGGTAAGAAAAAATGATTAATTCAAATGCATTATCCCAAATATGAAACTGACTGTCTGAAAAATAAGGAAAGTTGAACATTCTGAGGCAAGGCAAATAAATGTTTGAATACATATATTTAGAACTTTATAAACAAAGTGCCCAACCATAGCTTAGAGTGTCACAGAAAATAAGATTTACTTACCCCAGGACACTCATCTACATGTTTGTAGAAAGCCAAACCAGTACTGAAACGAGAATCAGCAGAGGTAATGGTATATATAAGAGTATATCGTCGATCTGAAAAGGGAGGTAAGAGATGAATCTCTACGACCAATAACAGAGAACCTATGAAATAGACCCCGTAGAAGGAGATCACTGCATTCAAATAGGCAATACTCTCCTCACATCCCTCTGACATTCACTGCACGCTGAGAGGAAAACCGGGCTCCAACTTGCTGCGGAGCGCATATCAACGTAGAATCTAGCACAAACTTACTTCACCACCTCCATCGGAGGCAAAGTTTGTAAAACTGAATTGTGGGTGTGGTGAGGGGTGTATTTATAGGCATTTTGAGGTTTGGGAAACTTTGCCCCTCCTGGTAGGAATGTATATCCCATACGTCACTAGCTCATGGACTCTTGCTAATTACATGAAAGAAATGCCTATAAATACACCCCTCACCACACCCACAAATCAGTTTTACAAACTTTGCCTCCTGTGGAGTGGTGAAGTAAGTTTGTGCTAGATTCTTCGTTGATATGCGCTCCACAGCAGGTTGGAGCCCGGTTTTCCTCTCAGCGTGCAGTGAATGTCAGAGGGATGTGAAGAGAGTATTGCCTATTTGAATTCAATGATCTCCTTCTACGGGGTCTATTTCATAGGTTCTCTGTTATCGGTCGTAGAGATTCATCTCTTACCTCCCTTTTCAGATCGACGATATACTCTTATATATACCATTACCTCTACTGATTCTCGTTTCAGTACTGGTTTGGCTTTCTACTACATGTAGATGAGTGTCCTGGGGTAAGTAAGTCTTATTTTCTGTGACACTCTAAGCTATGGTTGGGCACTTTTATATAAAGTTCTAAATATATGTGTTTAAACATTTATTTGCCTTGATTCAGGATGTTCAACGTTCCTTATTTCAGACAGTCAGTTTCATATTTGGGATAATGCATATGAATAAATCATTTTTTTCTTACCTTACAATTTGACTTTTTTCCTATGGGCCGTTAAGCTCGCGGGGGCTGAAAATGCTTCATTTTATTGCGTCATTCTTGGCGCGGACTTTCTTGGCACAAATTTTTTTTTGTCATTTCCGGCGTCATACGTGTCGCCGGAAGTTGCGTCATTTTTTTGACGTTTTTGCGCCAAAAAATGTCGGCGTTACCAGATGTGGCGCCATTTTTGGCGCCAAAAGCATTTAGACGCCAAATATTGTGGGCGGCTTTTTTGGCACTAAAAAAAAAAAAAAAAATCGAGCGTCATTGTTGTCTCCACAATATTTAAGTCTCATTTATTGCTTCTGGTTGCTAGAAGCTTGTTCATTGTCATTTTTTTCCCATTCCTGAAACTGTCATTTAAGGAATTTGATCATTTTTGCTTTATATGTTGTTTTTTCTATTACATATTGCAAGATGTCTCAGATTGTCCCTGAATCAGAAGCCACTTCTGGAAAAACGCTTAACTGAGTTTCAGTTCTACCAAAGCTAAGTTCATTTATTTTAAATGTTATAAATGTTTATCTTTAGCTATGGTTTGTAATAAGTTATTATGATATACTTTTACATGCAGAATCCATTAGTGTTTATGCTTTATACATTTCCATTCTTAAGTACAAGAAATGTTTAGAAGATTTATAAGAAATATTTTCTGATTCTATTTTAAAGGCTTTGTCTGACTTCGTGCCTTCTAATAAAATTTTTAGGTCTTTTTCACTTTTTTTTTTTAATTATTGAAGTTTCAAATGACCAACAATATACTGATTTATCCTTCTCTGATGATGTTTTTTCTCTTTCAGAAATTTTCTTCATCAGATATTGACACTAACAAATCTACTTTTATTATTTTTCTATTGTTAAAGTACATTTGTTCTTTGTTGAAAAGGTGTTGATTATTTTGGATATTAAGGTAACTAGTTCTTTAAGACTAGCTGACACTATTTCTGCCTATTTATTTCTTCTGTGTTTTCAGAGGTTTTCTTTCCAATTCCCCATTCTAGGGAATGGAATAGGCTGAGAATTTTCTTTTATCCCTTTTTCAAAGGTTTTAAACTATATTCTTTGCCAGCAATTAAATTCAATTTGGAGGGTTCTCCAATTTATTGGGGCTCTCTCTGCTTCTACTAATTATGCTATTGTTTCTATAGCAAAATAGTATTTATTTTCCTTTAGATAGTTGTATCTTGTTTATGGAAAATTATTTAGTTCCAGGTACTTTTCTTGGTCCTGTAATTTATTTGGATATTGCAATTGCTTCATTTTTTCTGTTTACTTTAAGATCAAGTATCAGATTATGATTTATTTTAGCTTGAAATATTTTTTATTGGTACGTATCACAACATATCAATCATGACAATAACATTTTAGAGTTTAACAATGGTCAATCTATGCTTTACGGTGTAAACATCCTTTATTTTTGTATAACTATCCCCTCCCCTCCCCCCCTCCCCTCTAACTTTAACAACAAACCAAATGTTTAACAAAATTAAAACATTAATTCTTCCCGTTGAGCAGTCAATAATGTCTCTTACTTTATTATCTACATTTTTCCTTTTTGATTTCGGTATTTGTTACCACTGGTTATTCTCTCACACTAACTGTTTTTCTGATGGATGAGGAGTATTACGGCCCTAAGCTTTTATTCCCTTAAGCATTCTGTGTTCCCTCCTGACCCAGATCAGTGATCCTACGAGCTCCGTGTTTATTCATTATCCAATGTACCCAAATATTCTGAAAGTGCCCCATCTTGCTCTGTATCCATGCTGCTGACTCAGACATTGCATAAATGCCTTCTATTTTATCTATTACTTCTGACCATCCAGGCGCTCCTACCTTCCAGTACCTGGCTATACAGAGTCTTGTGGCTGTACATAAAATGTTGATCAGTGTATTAACCGCCGAATTTAACAATTCCTGTGGAACATGTAGTAAAGCCTGTGATGCTGTTAGCTTAAATGTATCTCCTAACATTTTTATGAGGAGGTTTTCAAGTTTATGCCATGTAGGTTTTATTTTTGGACAATCCCACCACATATGGATATAGGATCCAATCTCTGAACATCCCCTGTAACATGATCTGCTATCCTGAGGAGTGTAATGTGACGATTTCAAAGGTGTGAGATACCATCGATATGAAGTCTTAAGTGCGTTCTCTATGAGGTCTGCTCCTATTAATCCCTTACTGATACTAGCATAAATATTCCGCCATTCCTCTTTCTCGTACCGAGCTTCTAAGTCTATTTCCCAGTTCTCATATAACTTCGGTTTTGTTTTGTTTTTGGCTTCCTGCAGCGCTAAATATAGCCGCGATATTACTTTTTTTCCCCTATCTGATGATTTTGTAAGCTGTTCTAGGGTAGTGAGTGTAGCGGGTATGTGGCCTTGCCTATATTTATTGATTGCACTGGATACCTGGAGATATAAAAACCATGGTAAAGTGACTGGGTGTATTTTTTCTTTTATCTGTGTATATGTCATCACTTTTCCTTTATCTAAGACGTCCGCTACTCTGTAGAGTCCCTTATTCTCCCATTTGGCTACTTGTCTCTGAAAATCTATGTGTATCAGTGCTCTAAGTGGTATTGTCGTGGATTGCTGTGGAATGAGTTTCAGTGTTTTAGTCAATTGATGCCATAGCTGCTTAGTTTCCTCTGTGATCTTCAGTTTTTGCTGTGACTTCTGTGTTTGCGTATTGAGGTTCCATATAATGTCTATTGGGTTACTATAGCCTCCTATGTCTGCTTCGATGCCAGGCCATGTAAGACCTCTGCAGCCCTTAACTATTAATGTAGTCTGTGCTAATCTGGCTGCCTGATAATAGTCCACCAAATTGGGCACACCTATGCCTCCTAAGTGTTTATGCTGTTTGAGTATGTGTGCAGCAATTCTGGCCGCTTTATTGCCTCTTATAAATCTAATTATTTCTGACTGCAAATCTTCCAGATCCTTTTGCGGGACTTTGATAGGTAGAGCTCTAAACAGATATAGTAATCTAGGAAGCACATTCATCTTTACTGCTACTAGTCTACCGTACCATGAAAAACTGCCCTTCCGCCACTTTCTTATATCGTTTCTTATAGTTTTAAAGAGAGGAGGATAATTTGCTTTGTATAAGGTTTCCGGTGAGGATGTAATTTGTACCCCCAGGTATTTAATTGCGTTTTTAGCCCATTTAAAGTCGAAATTGGCTTCTATTAATTTTTGTGTATGTGTCGGTATTGACAATGGGAGAGCCTCACATTTGTCTGAGTTAATTTTGAACCCCGAGACCCTGGAGAATTCATCTATTAATTGATACAGATTAGGGAGGGACCTCAAAGGTTTTGTGAGCGTAAGTAAAATATCGTCCGCAAATAAAGTTAATTTGTGTTCCCCCTTTTCTAGTTGGATTCCCTTAATATCTGTGTTGGTCCTAATGCAAGCTGCTAAAGGCTCCACGCAAAGGGCAAACAAAAGGGGTGACAACGGACATCCCTGTCGTGTGCCATTTAATATATTAATGGGCCTTGATTGATACCCTGCTGCTCTTATCGTGGCTGTAGGTGCTGAATATAGACTCTTTATTGCCTTAATGAATTTGTCTCCGAATCCCACATGTTTTAGAATGTCTAGCATGTATAACCAGTCCACCCTGTCAAACGCCTTCTCCGCGTCCAGTGAAAGGAGCAGAGAAGTTATGATTTATTTTAGCATTGTTAAAGGACAACATTTACTAGACTAGGTGCTGTTGCATTTGTCTTGTTGTTTTGCATTTATTGATTATGCAAGTCTACTGTATTGTCTGGTCTTTTAAACTGGACTATCATGCTAATTATTTCATTTGTGTCTTCATTTTATTGAATATTTTCGCAAATGAGGGTTAATCTATGTCTTTAGCTATTTTAGCTAGAAGAATTTTGTTCTAAGATAATCAATTATTTGTTTTATAATTGGATTCAATTCTAAACTGTTACTCTGTGCTTCAAGATTGAGTTCTAAGACTAAAACTTTAAGCTTATACTAGTTTAGTTGTTCTTATTAAAGGAACGAATTCCTGAGTTCTTTCCCAAGTAACATGTTTGTAATTGGGGTTTGAAATCAGCTCCCTAATATTGCGATGTACGTGCCGTATTCCAGCTTGGCTGGTAAGGGGCAGGTTAAGACTTCTTTGAAATTTATTTGGTTCTATTTTGTCCAAATTTCTTTGATTTTATTCCAGTAAGGCTAACACTTTCTTTAAGTGTGTTTCTGTCCTATATATTTTGGGTATTGTTGAAGCATGCCTGGGCACCCATGGGGTTCAAGCGCTGCTCAGACCTGGAATCTTCTGGGGTATTTCTTCCAGTTCCTTTTTTAGGAACCGGGTTTGGAGTTTTATTCAAACTATTTTGCCTTTTTATGGTCATTGATAGCATTATTTGTTTTCCTTAGATACAATAAATGCATATTTTCATTTTTCTGTTTTCATTCAGATTATTTTCTGAGGATACGGAATCTCATATGATTCACTTGCTCTTCAGGACATAGTTAGAGGATCTTTTTTTCGAAAGCTCTTGATTCCTCACACAAGGGTCACCTTTTTTAGGTTTCCAGAAAGTTTGTGTCACTGTCTTTGTCTCTATCAGACAAGGGATAATTCTATTGGGTTCCGTCTGTCGGTACCTTTAGTCTCTATTATTTCCTTCAGTTGCTATATATGCATAGAAGTTTTAGGTCTTATGGCCACGGCATTGGATTCAATTCCCTTTGCTCATTTTCACTAGAAAGAACCTTTCCAGTCTTTTATGAGTGTTGTTTCTTCTAGAATATGGTTGGAGGATCAATTTACCAAAAAGTTCATTGATTCCTCAGACAAGGGTAACCTTTTTAGGTTTCCTGATAGATTCAGTGTCCTTGACTCTGTCTCTGACGGACTAGAGACATCTGAAATTGGTTTCAGCTTGTCGAAACCTTCGGTCTCAATCTTTCCCTTCGGTAGCCTTATGCATGGAAATTCTAGGTCTTATGACTGCTGCATTGGACGCGGTTCCCTTTGCTCGTTTTGACATGCGACCTCTTCAGCTCTGTATGCTGAACCAGTGGTGCAGGGATTATACAAAGATATCTCAATTAATATCTTTAAAACCGATTGTTCGACACTTTCTGACGTGGTGGACAGGCCACCATCGTTTAATTCAGGGGGCTTCTTTTGTTCTTCCAACCTGGACTGAGATTTCAACAGATGCAAGTCTGACAGGTTGGGGAGCTGTTTGGGGGTCTCTGACAGCACAAGGGGTTTGGGAATCTCAGGAGGTGAGATTACCAATCAATATTTTGGAACTCCGTGCAATTTTCAGAGCTCTTCAGTCATGGCCTCTTCTGAAGAGAGAGTCGTTCATTTGTTTTCAGACGGACAATGTCACAACTGTGGCATATGTCAATCATCAAGGAGGGACTCACAGTCCTCTGGCTATGAAAGAAGTATCTCGAATTCTGGTTTGGGCGGAATCCAGCTCCTGTCTAATTTCTGCGGTTCATATCCCAGGTATAGACAATTGGGAAGCTGATTATCTCAGTCACCAAACGTTACATCCGGGTGAATGGTCTCTTCACCCAGAGGTATTTCTTCAGATTGTTCAAATGTGGGGACTTCCAGAAATAGATCTGATGGCTTCTCATCTAACAAGAAGCTTCCCAGGTTTCTGTCCAGATCCAGGGATCCTCAGGCGGAGGCAGTGGATGCATTGTCACTTCCTTGGAAGTATCATCCTGCCTATATCTTTCCACCTCTAGTTCTTCTTCCAAGAGTAATTTCCAAGATTCTAAGGGGTGCTCGTCTGTTCTGCTGGTGGCTTCAGCATGGCCTCACAGGTTTTGGTATGCAGATTTTGTCCTGATGGCCACTTGCCAACCGTGGACTCTTCCGTTAAGACCAGACCTTCTTTCACAAGGTCCTTTTTTCCATCAGGATCTCAAATCCTTAAAATTTGAAGGTATAGAGATTGAACGCTTGATTCTCAGTCATAGAGGTTTCTCTGACTCTCTGATTAATACTATGTTACAGGCTCGTAAATTTGTATCTAGGAAGATATATTATCGAGTCTGGAAGGTTTACATCTCTTGGTGTTTTTCTCATCATTTTTCTTGGCATTCTTTTAGAATTCCTAGAATTTTACAGTTTCTTCAGGATGGTTTGGATAAAGGTTTGTCTGCAAGTTCCTTGAAAGGACAAATCTCTACTCTTTCTGTTCTTTTTCACAGAAAGATTACTAGTCTTCCTGTTATTTATTGTTTTGTACAAGCTTTAGTTTGTATAAAACCTGTTATTAAGTCAATTTCTCCTCCTTGGAGTTTGAATTTGGTTCTGGGGGCTCTTCAAGCTTCTCCGTTTGAACCTATGCATTCGCTGGACATTAAATTACTTTCTTGGAAAGTTTTGTTTCTTTTGGCCATCTCTTCTGCTAGAAGAGTTTCTGATTTATCTGCTCTTTCTTGTGAGTCTCCTTTTCTGATTTTTCATCAGGATAAGGCGGTGTTGCGAACTTCTTTTCAATTTTTACCTAAGGTTGTGAATTCTAACAACATTAGTAGAGAAATTGTGGTTCCTTCATTGTGTCCTAATCCTAAGAATCCTAAGGAAAGATCGTTGCATTCTTTGGATGTAGTTAGAGCTTTGAAATATTATGTTGAAGCTACTAAAAATTTCCGAAAGACTTCTAGTCTATTTGTTATCTTTTCTGGTTCTAGGAAAGGTCAGAAGGCCTCTGCCATTTCTTTGGCGTCTTGGTTAAAGCCTTTGATTCATCATGCTTATGTCGAGTCGGGTAAAACTCAGCCTCAAAGGATTACAGCTCATTCTACTAGGTCAGTAGTTTCTACTTCCTGGGCGTTTAGGAATGAAGCTTCGGTTGATCAGATTTGCAAAGCAGCAACTTGGTCTTCTTTGCATACTTTTACTAAATTCTACCATTTTGATGTGTTTTCTTCTTCTGAAGCAGTTTTTGGTAGAAAAGTACTTCAGGCAGCTGTTTCAGTATGATTCTTCTGCTTATAATATCAGTTTTTTTCATTATAAGATTTAAACTTTATTTTGGGTGTGAATTATTTTCAGCGGAATTGGCTGTCTTTATTTTATCCCTCCCTCTCTAGTGACTCTTGCGTGGAAGATCCACATCTTGGGTATTCATTATCCCATACGTCACTAGCTCATGGACTCTTGCTAATTACATGAAAGAAAACATAATTTTTGTAAGAACTTACCTGATAAATTCATTTCTTTCATATTAGCAAGAGTCAATGAGGCCCACCCTTTTTTGTGGTGGTTATGATTTTTTTGTATAAAGCACAATTATTCCAATTCCTTATTTTTTATGCTTTCGCACTTTTGTCTTATCACCCCACTTCTTGGCTATGCGTTAAACTGATTTGTGGGTGTGGTGAGGGGTGTATTTATAGGCATTTTGAGGTTTGGGAAACTTTGCCCCTCCTGGTAGGAATGTATATCCCATACGTCACTAGCTCATGGACTCTTGCTAATATGAAAGAAATGAATTTATCAGGTAAGTTCTTACATAAATTATGTTTTTCCTCTCAGCAGAAATCTTCATCACTTTCTGCCTCAGAGTAAATAGTACAAACCGGCACTATTTTAAAATAAACTCTTGATTGAAGAAATAAAAACTACAAATCTAACACCACATACTCTTTACCCTCCCGTGGAGATGCTACTTGTTAGAGCGGCAAAGAGAATGACTGGGGGGCGGAGCCTGAGGGGAGCTATATGGACAGCTCTGCTGTGTGCTCTCTTTGCCACTTCCTGTAGGGATTGAGAATATCCCACAAGTAAGGATGAATCCATGGACTGGATACACCATGTAAGAGAAAGAAACATTTCTGGTTTCATATACCTTTAAATAGCTAAATAAGGGAGCAGCACAGATTATGTTTACAAAACTCTGAGGCGGCTCCTGGAGAAAGGGATATATCACTGCCAGCCTGATGATCTGCAGAGGGGGATATATTACTGCCAGCCTGGTCTCCTGCAGAGGGGAATATACTACTGCCAGTCTGGTCTCCTGGAGAGGGGGGTATACTACTGCCAGCCTGGTCTCCTGGAGAGGGGGATATATTACTGCCAAGTCTGGTCTCCTGGAGAGGGGGATATATTACTGCCAAGTCTGGTCTCCTGGAGAGGGGGATATATTACTGCCAAGTCTGGTCTCCTGGAGAGGGGGATATACTACTGCCAAGTCTGGTCTCCTGGAGAGGGGGATATACTACTGCCAGTCTGGTCTCCTGGAGAGGGGGATATACTACTGCCAGTCTGGTCTCCTGGAGAGGGAGATATACTACTGCCAGTCTGGTCTCCTGGAGAGGGAGATATACTACTGCCAGTCTGGTCTCCTGGAGAGGGGGATATATTACTGCCAAGTCTGGTCTCCTGGAGAGGGGGATATATTACTGCCAAGTCTGGTCTCCTGGAGAAGGGGATATATTACTGCCAAGTCTGGTCTCCTGGAGAAGGGGGCATATCACTGCCAAGTCTGGTCTCCTGGAGAAGGGGGCATATCACTGCCAGCCTGGTCTCCTGGAGAGGGGGATATACTACTGCCAGCCTGGTCTCCTGGAGAGGGGGATATACTACTGCCAGCCTGGTCTCCTGGAGAGGGGGATATACTACTGCCAGCCTGGTCTCCTGGAGAGGGGGATATACTACTGCCAGCCTGGTCTCCTGGAGAGGGGGATATACTACTGCCAGCCTGGTCTCCTGGAGAGGGGGGTATATTACTGCCAGCCTGGTCTCCTGGAGAGGGGGATATACTACTGCCAGTCTGGTCTCCTGGAGAGGGGGATATACTACTGCCAGCCTGGTCTCCTGGAGAGGGGGATATACTACTGCCAGCCTGGTCTCCTGGAGAGGGGGATATACTACTGCCAAGTCTGGTCTCCTGGAGAGGGGGATATATTACTGCCAAGTCTGGTCTCCTGGAGAAGGGGATATATTACTGCCAAGTCTGGTCTCCTGGAGAAGGGGGCATATCACTGCCAGCCTGGTCTCCTGGAGAGGGGGATATACTACTGCCAGTCTGGTCTCCTGGAGAGGGGGATATACTACTGCCAGCCTGGTCTCCTGGAGAAGGGGGCATATCACTGCCAGCCTGGTCTCCTGGAGAGGGGGATATACTACTGCCAGTCTGGTCTCCTGGAGAGGGGGATATACTACTGCCAGCCTGGTCTCCTGGAGAGGGGGATATACTACTGCCAGCCTGGTCTCCTGGAGAGGGGGATATACTACTGCCAGCCTGGTCTCCTGGAGAGGGGGGTATATTACTGCCAGCCTGGTCTCCTGGAGAGGGGGATATACTACTGCCAGTCTGGTCTCCTGGAGAGGGGGATATACTACTGCCAGTCTGGTCTCCTGGAGAGGGGGATATACTACTGCCAGTCTGGTCTCCTGGAGAGGGGGATATACTACTGCCAGTCTGGTCTCCTGGAGAGGGGGATATACTACTGCCAGTCTGGTCTCCTGGAGAGGGGGATATACTACTGCCAGTCTGGTCTCCTGGAGAGGGAGATATACTACTGCCAGTCTGGTCTCCTGGAGACGGGGATATATTACTGCCAGTCTGGTCTCCTGGAGAGGGGGATATATTACTGCCAGCCTGGTCTCCTGGAGAGGGGGATATACTACTGCCAGCCTGGTCTCCTGGAGAGGGGGATATACTACTGCCAGCCTGGTCTCCTGGAGAGGGGGATATATTACTGCCAAGTCTGGTCTCCTGGAGAGGGGGGCATATCACTGCCAGCCTGGTCTCCTGGAGAGGGGGATATACTACTGCCAGTCTGGTCTCCTGGAGAGGGGGATATACTACTGCCAGTCTGGTCTCTTGGAGAGGGGGATATACTACTGCCAGTCTGGTCTCCTGGAGAGGGGGATATACTACTGCCAGTCTGGTCTCCTGGAGAGGGGGATATACTACTGCCAGTCTGGTCTCCTGGAGAAGGGGATATACTACTGCCAGCCTAGTCTCGTGGAGAGGGATATACTAATGCCAGTCTGGTCTCCTGGAGAGGGGGATATATTACTGCCAGTCTGGTCTCCTGGAGAGGGGGATATACTACTACCAGTCTGGTCTCCTGGAGAGGGGGATATACTACTGCCAGCCTGGTCTCCTGGAGAAAGGGATATATTACTGCCAGTCTGGTCTCCCAGCTCCCATTGTCAACTGCAACAAAGGCTGTTTGCAGAGAACATTCCAGTAACATTTTATCCGTAACGGTTGCTAAGATACCACATTCAGGTGCGCAAATCAAAGAACACCATTGTACAACGTGCCCAGAACTTAAGTAACCTCTGGTCCTTCTCATGTGAAACACAATAGTCAGTAAGTTGCAGGTACAGAGGTTGTAAATTCACAAGATGTAGAACCACTGATTATTTGCAATCTGGATTATATTAGTACCAGCTCAAGGGGAAGTTCTGCTTAAAATGACCGTCAACACCAGAATTGTTGTTGTATCAAAAGATAGATAATCCCTTAATTACCCATTCCCCAGTTTGCATAACAAACACAGTGCTAATAATACACGTTTTACCTCTGTGATTACCCTGTATCTAAACCTCTGCAGACTGCCCCTTATCTCAGTTATATTAATATACTGTTTACCTCTGTGATTACCTTGTATCTAAGCCTCTGCAGACTGCCCCTTATCTCAGTTATATTAATATACTTTTTTTTACAAGATACGACGAGTCCACGGATTTCATCCTTACTTATGGGATATCGCCTCCTGGTCAGCAGGAGGAGGCAAAGAGCACCACAGCAGAGCTGTATATATAGCTCCTCCCTTCCCTCCCACTCCAGTCATTCTCTTTGCCTGTGTTAGTGATAGGAAGAGGTAAAGTGAGGTGTTAGTTTAGATTCTTCAATCAAGAGTTTATTATTTTTAAATGGTGCCAGTGAGTGCTATTTTTTCTCAGGGGTAAAGCTACAGGTTTTTCAGCAATGGGAACTGGGGAGATTCTACATTCTCTCTGCGCCTCCCATACTGTTTGCTGCCCTGCTGATGGTCTTAGATAATATCTGCTAAGACCCTGTTTGTCCCCAAAGATCTGCAGGAGGTGATGGAAAGGACCTCTTCTTCGTGTGGGACAGGTTCATGCTGCACTCAGCATTGAGGTATGTACAGTCTTTTGATTCTGGGGAGACGATGTAGCTCACAACAGACTGGCCATTATTTCCTACACCAGGAAGGGGTAATCAACTTGCAAGAGTAATGATATGCAAGGATGTTTTCTCCCCTTTATTATATGAGCTGGAAAAGTTAGGGTAACCTAAGAATTCATCTGTGAGGCGATAACAGTGGGCTTTTTAAGTTACTAGCCCGGTTACATTGCGATGCACATTGAATGTGGGCTTGACGCTGGGGACTGTTTAGGGAGTCTTACTGCAGTTATTATGCCTTAGCATTGATAGGCAAGGGGGCACATTGTTTATTCCTAAGTCGTTTTCATTACGACATTTGTATTCCATGTGGTTCTCCTTATCGGAGTTAGACTACCGCCCATGAAGGGCGGGGCTTAACGTTCTCGTGCTTAGCCGCACAGTTAGTGTTCCAGGTTCCGACAGTGTATCTCAAGGCTCCGGTGTTTTCCTAAGTCCGCTTGTTTCAATCATCTTCACAAGCGGTCTTAGGCACGCAGTTCACGGAGTACTATTGGTTGGCTCGTGGGGACAGGTAGGCGCCGCAACAGAGCTGTGGTGAGGTGCAAGTGCTAAATTTTGTCTATAAGACGTTATGCATTCTTAGAGTGTACACTTATAGGGGTGATCTACTGAAAGTCACTATAGTGATCCCTGTTATTGCATTGTTTATTGCGGAGCAGTAAAAACTATACATTTTTAATTTTTAAAGATACAGTACACTCGTTTTTCAACAAATTTTCTCAAAGTTCTTGCTTTTTATTTTTTAATTACAGTATCACAACCAATATTGCTATTGCTTGTTTTTGTCATGGCTGACCTTCAGGAAAGTACATATTCTATGTGTTTAGATGCCAATGTAGAACCCCCTATTCCTTTTTGTCCCTCATGTACTGAGAGGGCTTTACAGTTTAAAGAACAAATTTTCTTTAATGCAAATATATCTAAGGATGTTTCTCAGACTGATGAGACTCAGGGTATGCCGCAACTTTCTCCCCAAGCATCACAGCCTTTAACGCCCGCACAGGCGACGCCGTGTTCTTCAACTGTGTCTGCTTCATTCACTCTGCAGGATATGGCTGCAGTTATGTTTTATCTAAGATAAGTTTTATCTAAGTTGCCAGCATTGCAAGGCAAACGTAGTAGGAAAGAGGCCCATGCGGTCCCTGCGACTTCTGATGCTTTGAACGCGATCTCCGATGTACCCTCCCAGGGCTCTGAAGTGGGGGGTATGGAGGATCAGAGGGGGAACTGTCTGACTAAGGAAGTGTATTGCCCCCGACAGATTCGGACGTCATGTCCTTCAGATTTAAGCTTGAACACCTCCGCCTTTTGCTACCAGAGGTTTTGGCGACTCTGGACGACTGTGACCCTATTGTGGTCCCACCAGAGAAATTGAGTTAGATGGACAGATTCGTGGAGGTTCCTTCTTATTCCGATGTTTTTCCGGTTCCTAAGAGAATTTCGGAAATTATTGCAAGGGAATGGGAAAGACCGGGTATCCCGTTCTTCCCTTCCCCTATTTTTAAGAAAATGTACCCTATAGCTGACACCGTTCGGGATTCTTGGAAGACAGTCCCTAAGGTGGAGGGAGCTATCTCTACCCTGGCTAAGCATACGACTATCCCTATCGAGGACAGTTGAGCTTTCAAAGACCCCATGGATAAGAAGATGGAGGGTCTTCTCAAAAAACTCTATGTTCATCAAGGGTTCTTATTGCAACCGGTGGCCTGCATTGTAACAGTCACGACTGTGGCTGCTTTCTGGTTTGACGCTCTAGAAGAGTCTCTTAGGACTGAGACTTATTTGGAGGAAATACAGGATAGAATTAATGCCCTTAAGCTGGCTAATTCTTTTATTACGGATGCTTCATTTCAGATCACAAAATTGGCGGCTAAGAGTTCGGGATTCTCCATCTTAGCCTTACTTGTGGGATATTCTCCTTCCCAACAGGAAGTTGCAAGAGGATCACCCACAGCAGAGCTGCTATATAGCTCCTCCCCTTACTGCCATATCCAGTCATTCGACCGAAACAAGACGAGAAAGGAGAAACCATAGGGTGCAGTGGTGATTGTAGTTTAATTAAAATATAGACCTGCCTTAAAAGGACAGGGCGGGCCATGGACTGGATACACTACAAGAGAAATAAATTTATCAGGTAAGCATAAATTATGTTTTCTCTTGTTAAGTGTATCCAGTCCACGGATCATCCATTACTTGTGGGATACCAATACCAAAGCTAAAGTACACGGATGATGGGAGGGACAAGGCAGGAACTTAAACGGAAGGAACCACTGCCTGTAGAACCTTTCTCCCAAAAACAGCCTCCAAAGAAGCAAAAGTGTCAAATTTGTAAAATTTTGAAAAGGTGTGAAGCGAAGACCAAGTCGCAGCCTTGCAAATCTGTTCAACAGAGGCCTCATTTTTAAAGGCCCAGGTGGAAGCCACAGCTCTAGTAGAATGAGCTGTAATCCTTTCAGGGGGCTGCTGTCCAGCAGTCTCATAGGCTAAGCGTATTATGCTCCGAAGCCAAAAGGAGAGAGAGGTTGCCGAAGCTTTTTGACCTCTCCTCTGTCCAGAGTAAACGACAAACAGGGCAGATGTTTGACGAAAATCTTTAGAAGCCTGTAAGTAAAACTTCAAGGCACGGACTACGTCCAGATTATGCAAAAGACGTTCCTTCTTTGAAGAAGGATTAGGACACAATGATGGAACAACAATCTCTTGATTGATATTCCTGTTAGAAACCACCTTAGGTAAAAACCCAGGTTTGGTACGCAGAACTACCTTGTCTGAATGAAAAATCAGATAAGGAGAATCACAATGTAAGGCAGATAACTCAGAGACTCTTCGAGCCGAGGAAATAGCCATCAAAAACAGAACTTTCCAAGATAAAAGTTTAATATCAATGGAATGAAGGGGTTCAAACGGAACTCCCTGAAGAACTTTAAGAACCAAGTTTAAGCTCCACGGGGGAGCAACAGTTTTAAACACAGGCTTAATCCTAACCAAAGCCTGACAAAATGCCTGGACGTCTGGAACTTCTGCCAGACGCTTGTGCAAAAGAATAAACAGAGCAGAGATCTGTCCATTTAAAGAACTAGCTGATAAGCCTTTGTCCAAACCCTCTTGGAGAAAGGACAATATCCTAGGAATCCTAACCTTACTCCATGAGTAACTCTTGGATTCACACCAATAAAGATATTTACGCCATATCTTATGGTAGATTTTCCTGGCGACAGGCTTCCGAGCCTGTATTAAGGTATCAATGACTGACTCGGAGAAGCCACGCCTTGATAGAATCAAGCGTTCAATCTCCATGCAGTCAGTCTCAGAGAAATTAGATTTGGATGATTGAAAGGACCTTGTATTAGAAGGTCCTGCCTCAGAGGCAGAGTCCATGGTGGAAGAGATGACATGTCCACTAGGTCTGCATACCAGGTACTGCGTGGCCACGCAGGCGCTATCAGAATCACTGATGCTCTCTCCTGTTTGATTTTGGCAATCAGTTGAGGGAGCAGAGGAAACGGTGGAAACACATAGGCCAGGTTGAAGAACCAAGGAGCTGCTAGAGCATCTATCAGCGTTACTCCCGGGTCCCTGGACCTGGATCCGTAACAAGGAAGCTTGGCGTTCTGGCGAGACGCCATGAGATCCAGTTCTGGTTTGCCCCAACGATGGACCAGTTGAGCAAACACCTCCGGATGGAGTTCCCACTCCCCTGGATGAAAAGTCTGACGACTTAGAAAATCCGCCTCCCAGTTCTCTACGCCTGGGATGTGGATCGCTGACAGGTGGCAAGAGTGAGACTCTGCCCAGCGAATTATCTTTTAGACTTCTAACATCGCTAGGGAACTCCTGGTTCCCCCTTGATGGTTGATGTAAGCCACAGTCGTGATGTTGTCCGACTGAAATCTGATGAACCTCAGTGTTGCTAACTGAGGCCAGGCTAGAAGAGCATTGAATATTGCTCTTAACTCCAGAATATTTATTGGGAGGAGTTTCTCCTCCTGAGTCCACGATCCCTGAGCCTTCAGGGAGTTCCAGACTGCACCCCAACCTAGAAGGCTGGCATCTGTTGTTACAATCGTACCCTTGGACAGATGGACCCGAGAAAGCCACCAGAGAAGAGAATCTCTGGTCTCTTGATCCAGATTTAGTAGAGGGGACAAATCTGAGTAATCCCCATTCCACTGACTTAGCATGCATAATTGCAGCGGTCTGAGATGCAGGCGCGCAAATGGCACTATGTCCATTGTCGCTACCATTAAGCCGATTACTTCCATGCACTGAGCCACTGACGGGCGTGGAATGGAATGAAGGACACGGCAAGCATTTAAAAGTTTTGATAACCTGGACTCCGTCAGGTAAATTATCTCTACAGAATCTATAAGAGTCCCTAGGGAAGGAGACTCTTGTGAGTGGTGATAGAGAACTCTTTTCCACGTTCACTTTTCACCCATGCGACCTCAGAAATGCCAGAACTATCTCTGTATGAGACTTGGCAATTTGAAAGCTTGACGCCTGTATCAGGATGTTGTCTAGATACGGAGCCACCGCTATGCCTCGCGGTCTTCGAACCGCCAGAAATGAGCCCAGAACCTTTGTAAAAAGTCTCGGGGCAGTGGCCAACCCGAAGGGAAGAGCTACAAATTGGTAATGCCTGTCTAGAAAGGGAAACCTTAGGAACAGATGATGATCTTTGTGAATCGGTATGTGAAGGTAGACATCCTTTAAGTCCACTGTGGTCATGTACTGACCCTCTTGGATCATGGGTAGGATGGTCCGAATAGTTTCCATTTTGAATGATGGAACTCTGAGGAATTTGTTTAAGATCTTTACATCCAAGATTGGTCTGAAGGTTCCCTCTTTCTTGGGAACCACAAACAGATTTGAATAAAATCCCTGTCCTTGTTCCGTCCGCGGAACTGGATGGATCACTCCCATTACTAGGAGGTCTTGCACACAGCTTAGGAATGCCTCTTTCTTTATCTGGTTTGCTGATAACCTTGAAAGATGAAATCTCCCTTGTGGAGGAGAAGCTTTGATGTCCAGAAGATATCCCTGAGATATGATCTCCAACACCCAGGGATCCTGAACATGTCTTGCCCATGCCTGGGCGAAGAGAGAAAGTCTGCCCCCCACTAGATCCGTTTCCGGATAGGGGGCCGTTCCTTCATGCTGTCTTGGGGGCAGCAGCAGGCTTTCTGGCCTGCTTGCCCTTGTTCCAGGACTGGTTAGGTTTCCAGGCGTGTCTGGAATGAGCAACAGTTCCCTCTTGTTTTGAAGCGGAGGAAGTTGATGCTGCTCCTGCCTTGAAATTTCGAAAGGCACGAAAATTACACTGTTTGGCCTTTGATTTGGCCCTGTCCTGAGGAAGGGTATGACCCTTGCCTCCAGTAATGTCAGCAATAATTTCCTTCAAGCCAGGCCCGAATAAGGTCTGCCCCTTGAAAGGAATGTTGAGTAATTTAGACTTTGAAGTCACGTCAGCTGACCAGGATTTAAGCCATAGCGCCCTATGCGCCGTATGGCGAATCCGGAATTCTTAGCCGTTAGATTAGTCAAATGAACAATGGCATCAGAAACAAATGAGTTAGCTAGCTTAAGCGTTCTAAGCTTGTCAATAATTTCATTCAATGGAGCTGTCTGGATGGCCTCTTCCAGGGCCTCAAACCAGAATGCCGCAGCAGCAGTGACAGGCGCAATGCATGCAAGGGGCTGTAAAATAAAACCTTGTTGAATAAACATTTTCTTAAGGTAACTTTCCAATTTTTTATCCATTGGATCTGAAAAAGCACAACTGTCCTCAACCGGGATAGTGGTACACTTTGCTAAAGTAGAAACTGCTCCCTCCACCTTAGGGACCGTCTGCCATAAGTCCCGTGTAGTGGCGTCTATTGGAAACATTTTTCTAAATATAGGAGGTGGGGAAAAGGGCACACCGGGTCTATTCCACTCCTTGCTAATAATTTCTGTAAGCCTTTTAGGTATGGGAAAAACGTCAGTACACACCGGCACCGCATAGTATCTATCCAGCCTACACAATTTCTCTGGAATTGCAACTGTGTTACAGTCATTCAGAGCAGCTAATACCTCCCCAAGCAATACACGGAGGTTCTCAAGCTTAAATTTAAAATGAGAAATCTCTGAATCAGGTTTCCCCGAGTCAGAGATGTCACCCACAGACTGAAGCTCTCCGTCCTCATGTTCTGCATACTGTGACGCAGTATCAGACATGGCTCTAACAGCATTTGCGCGCTCTGTATCTCTCCTAACCCCAGAGCTAGCGCGCTTGCCTCTTAATTCAGGCAATC
The DNA here is from genome assembly GCF_027579735.1 of Bombina bombina. Lineage (NCBI taxonomy): Eukaryota > Metazoa > Chordata > Amphibia > Anura > Bombinatoridae > Bombina > Bombina bombina. The sequence continues at coordinate 7,952,702 of NC_069507.1, forward strand.
TAGATAATACCTCTGACAGGGTATTATTCATGATTGCAGCCATGTCCTGCAAGGTAATCGCTATGGGCGTCCCTGATGTAATTGGCGCCATATTAGCGTGCGTCCCCTGAGCGGGAGGCGAAGGGTCTGACACATGGGGAGAGTTAGTCGGCATAACTTCCCCCTCGACAGAACCCTCTGGTGATAATTCTTTTATAGATAAAGACTGATCTTTACTGTTTAAGGTGAAATCAATACATTTAGTACACATTCTCCTATGGGGCTCCACCATGGATTTCAAACATAATGAACAAATAGGTTCCTCTGTGTCAGACATGTTTAAACGGACTAGCAAGCTTGGAAAACACTTTAAAACAAGTTTACAAGCAATATAAAAAACGTTACTGTGCCTTTAAGAAACACAAATTTTCCCAAATTTTGAAATAACAGTGAAAAAATGCAGTTACACTAACGAAATTTTTACAGTGTATGTAATAAGTTAGCAGAGCATTGCACCCACTTGCAAATGGATGATTAACCCCTTAATACCAAAAACGGAATAACAAATGACAAAAACGTTTTTTAAACAGTCACAACAACTGCCACAGCTCTACTGTGGCTTTTTACCTCCCTCAATACGACTTTTGAAGCCTTTTGAGCCCTTCAGAGAAGTCCTGGATCATGCAGGAAGAAGCTGGATGTCTGTGTCTGTAATTTTTGCTGTGCAAAAAAAACGCTAAAATAGGCCCCTCCCACTCATATTACAACAGTGGGAAGCCTCAGGGAACTGTTTCTAGGCAAAATTCAAGCCAGCCATGTGGAAAAAACTAGGTCCCAATAAGTTTCATCACCAAACATATATAAAAACGATTAAACATGCCAGCAAACGTTTTAAAATACACTTTTATAAGAGTATGTATCTCTATTAATAAGCCTGATACCAGTCACTATCACTGCATTTAAGGCTTTACTTACATTAGTTCAGTATCAGCAGCATTTTCTAGCAAATTCATCCCTAGAAAAATAATTTTAACTGCACATACCTTATTACAGGAAAACCTGCACGCTATTCCCCCTCTGAAGTTACCTCACTCCTCAGAATATGTGAGAACAGCAAAGGATCTTAGTTACTTCTGCTAAGATCATAGAAAACGCAGGCAGATTCATCTTCTAAATACTGCCTGAGATAAACAGTACACTCCGGTACCATTTAAAAAACATAATTTATGCTTACCTGATAAATTCCTTTCTTCTGTAGTGTGATCAGTCCACGGGTCATCATTACTTCTGGGATATTAACTCCTCCCCAACAGGAAGTGCAAGAGGATTCACCCAGCAGAGCTGCATATAGCTCCTCCCCTCTACGTCACTCCCAGTCATTCGACCAAGGACCAACGAGAAAGGAAAAGCCAAGGGTGAAGTGGTGACTGGAGTATAAATTAAAAAATATTACCTGCCTTAAAACAGGGCGGGCCGTGGACTGATCACACTACAGAAGAAAGGAATTTATCAGGTAAGCATAAATTATGTTTTCTTCTGTTAAGTGTGATCAGTCCACGGGTCATCATTACTTCTGGGATACCTATACCAAAGCAAAAGTACACGGATGACGGGAGGGATAGGCAGGCTCTTTATACAGAAGGAACCACTGCCTGAAGAACCTTTCTCCCAAAAATAGCCTCCGATGAAGCAAAAGTGTCAAATTTGTAAAATTTGGAAAAAGTATGAAGCGAAGACCAAGTTGCAGCCTTGCAAATCTGTTCAACAGAGGCCTCATTCTTAAAGGCCCAAGTAGAAGCCACAGCTCTAGTGGAATGAGCTGTAATCCTTTCAGGAGGCTGCTGTCCAGCAGTTTCATAAGCTAAACGAATTATGCTACGAAGCCAAAAAGAAAGAGAGGTAGCAGAAGCTTTTTGACCTCTCCTCTGCCCAGAGTAAACGACAAACAGAGAAGACGTTTGTCGAAATTCCTTAGTTGCCTGTAAGTAAAATTTTAGAGCACGGACTACATCCAGGTTGTGCAGTAGACGTTCCTTCTTCGAAGAAGGATTTGGGCATAAAGAAGGAACAACAATCTCTTGATTGATATTCCTGTTAGTAACTACCTTAGGTAAGAACCCAGGTTTAGTACGCAGAACTACCTTATCCGAATGAAAAATCAAATAAGGAGAATCACAATGTAAGGCTGATAACTCAGAGACTCTTCGAGCCGAGGAAATAGCCATTAAAAATAGAACTTTCCAAGATAACAACTTTATATCAATGGAATGAAGGGGTTCAAATGGAACGCCCTGTAAAACATTAAGAACAAGGTTTAAACTCCATGGTGGAGCAACCGTTTTAAACACAGGCTTAATCCTGGCCAAAGCCTGACAAAAAGCCTGGACGTCAGGAATTTCTGACAGACGTTTGTGTAACAGAATGGACAGAGCTGAGATCTGTCCCTTTAATGAACTAGCGGATAAACCCTTTTCTAAACCTTCTTGTAGAAAAGACAATATCCTAGGAATCCTAACCTTACTCCAAGAGTAACCTTTGGATTCACACCAATATAGGTATTTACGCCATATCTTATGGTAAATCTTTCTGGTAACAGGTTTCCTAGCCTGTATTAAGGTATCAATAACTGACTCAGAAAACCCACGTCTTGATAAAATCAAGCGTTCAATTTCCAAGCAGTCAGCTTCAGAGAAGTTAGACCTTGATGTTTGAAGGGACCCTGAATCAGAAGGTCCTGTTTCAGAGGTAGAGACCAAGGTGGACAGGATGACATGTCCACCAGATCTGCATACCAAGTCCTGCGTGGCCACGCAGGTGCTATTAGAATCACTGATGCTCTCTCTTGTTTGATTCTGGCAATCAATCGAGGAAGCATCGGGAAGGGTGGAAACACGTAAGCCATCCTGAAGTCCCAAGGTGCTGTCAGGGCATCTATCAGGACTGCTTCTGGATCCCTGGATCTGGACCCGTAACGAGGAAGCTTGGCGTTCTGTCGAGACGCCATGAGATCTATCTCCGGTTTGCCCCAACGTCGAAGTATTTGGGCAAAGACCTCCGGATGAAGTTCCCACTCCCCTGGATGAAAAGTCTGACGACTTTAGCAAAGGTTTAATCCCATTAACAAAGATAACAATTTCTGAAATCAGGAAACAAATTACAGAATAAAAGTTTTTATTTCAGTCAAACTATAATTCTCACAGCTCTGCTGAGAGAAATTACCTCCCTCAAAATAAGTTTGAAGACCCCTGAGTTCTGTAGAGATGAACCGGATCATGCAGGAAATACAATGAGCTGCTGACTGAAATAACTGATGCATAGAAAAAGGCGCCAAAACCGCCCCTCCCCCTCACACACAGCAGTGAGGGAGAACAGAAACTGACAGAAAAAAACAGATTTAAGCAACTGCCAAGTGGAAAAATGGTGCCCAAACATTTATTCACTCAGTACCTCAGCAAATGAAAACGATTTTACATTCCAGCAAAAACGTTAAACATAATTTCTAGTTATTAAACAGCTTTATGTACTTCTTACAGTGTAATTCTCTGAAGTGTAAAGTATACATACATGTCATTATATCGGTATGGCAGGATTTTCTCATCAATTCCATTGTCAGAAAATAAAAGCTGCTACATACCTCTATGCAGATTCATCTGCCCGCTGTCCCCTGATCTGAAGATTACCTCTCCTCAGATGGCCGAGAAACAGCAATATGATCTCAACTACTCCGGCTAAAATCATAGCAAAAACTCTGGTAGATTCTTCTTCAAACTCTGCCAGAGAGGTAATAACACACTCCGGTGCTATTTTAAAATAACAAACTTTTGATTGAAGATATAAAACTAAGTATAATCACCATAGCCCTCTCACACCTCCTATCTAGTCGTTGGGTGCAAGAGAATGACTGGGAGTGACGTAGAGGGGAGGAGCTATATGCAGCTCTGCTGGGTGAATCCTCTTGCACTTCCTGTTGGGGAGGAGTTAATATCCCAGAAGTAATGATGACCCGTGGACTGATCACACTTAACAGAAGAAATAACAAACTTTTGATTGAAGAAATAAACTAAGCCTAAAACACCACAGTCCTCTTACAACCTCCATCTTAGTTGAGAGTTGCAAGAGAATGACTGGATATGGCAGTGAGGGGAGGAGCTATATAGCAGCTCTGCTGTGGGTGATCCTCTTGCAACTTCCTGTTGGGAAGGAGAATATCCCACAAGTAATGGATGATCCGTGGACTGGATACACTTAACAAGAGAAACTGTCAAAATGCATTTAGATTAGGAGGTGGCCTTCAAGGTCTAATAAATTAGCATATGAACCTCCTAGGTTTAGCTTTCAACTAAGAATACCAAGAGAACAAAGCAAAATTGTTGATAAAAGTAAATTGTTAAGTTGTTTACAATGACATGCCCTATTTAAATCATGAATGTTTTTTTGTTTGGACTTGACTGTCCCTTTAATGTCAGATGATCATACAAGTGTCTCTTACGGAGCCAGATATTGGCATAGTACATGAAACCGGCCAAACTAGCATTCCTCTTAGCCACTGTTAGGTTGGTCTGTGCCCCCAGCATGACACCTGCAAGCATGCTAGTTATGTTTTAGGACTTAGCTACAGCCATAGGGCCGATTTATGTAGCTGCGAATGCAGCCGTTTCCACACGAGCCTTCAGCCTTCTTATGACCGCTGCTTCTCAACCTATCCGCCACCTCTGAATTGGTGGAACAGATACGATCGGGATGATTGACACCCCCTGCCAGTGGCCGATTGGCTGCGATATTGCATAAGCATTTCACAAGGAATGCTTGTGCAATGATAAAGGCTGATGGCGCATGCTGTTGGCATTTAGCGATGTCGGGCGGACATGATCTGATACAGTGCACTTGATAACTCGGCCACATGGTCTTTGTCACAGCTGCCTATTTAAACCCGATTCCACAGGGCACCTCCAGTGTTTGTAAGACTTATTCTGAGAGAGTGTCACCAATCACAGCAACTCGACCCTTATTGTTCTAATAAAGGTTTCAAATGACCCTTCTATAAACTAGTTGCACGTGAACAGCAAGAAACAGGTCAGACTCTATGAGAGCCATTGATGCAACACTGAACCCAAAGGTTTTCTTTCATGATTCAGAAAGAGCAGCAATTTTGAGCAACTTTCTAGTTTACTCCTCTTAACAATTTTTCTTTGTATCTTTATTTTAAAAAGCAGGAATGTAAGCTTAGGAGCCGGCCCATCTTTGGTTCCGCCCCTGGATAGCACCTGCTGATTAAAGACTAAACGTAGCCACTAATTGGCAAGCGCTACCCAGGGTGCTGAACTAAAAATGGGCCGGCTCATAAGCTTACATTCCTGCTTTTTCAAATAAAGATAGCAAGAGAACAAACAAAAAATGCTAAGTAAATTAGAATGTTGCTTAAAATTGCTGTTCTATCTGAATCGTGAAAGAAAAATAGAAAAATCGGGTTCAGGGTCCCTTTAAAGCAGTTAGCAACGCATCCTCATCTTGACAAATAAAATCTTTCCCTAAATCCCTCTTCAGTGAAGCCACCAACAGCACTGATGCCTAGAGGACGATATCCAATGGTGTTTGAAGTTACAGATTGAGTCATGGCTGGCAAGATTGGCAGGAGAATTACCAACCACCAGTCCAAAGACTCAAAACTACCCAAAGTCACGGCAAGTCTCACCTCCAAAAGATCTGCAGAGATTGGTAGAATAGCTGGTCATCCAGAGATAAGCAGAAGACGAGCAACACTTCTGTGTTGTTGCACAACTTCATGTGTTCCTCAACCAAAAAATTGTTGCCATCAATAAATCCTCAAAAAGATGATTCTCAGTGAAACCAGGATGGAGATACTCCCATCAGCACCTCAAGCTTCTCGTGGTATTGAGCCCAATGGCACAACCATTCCAGAGAGACATAATAATCCATATTGCTAAATCTATCAGTCCCACTTCCCAAACAACGTTTAGACTGCTCAAGACACACCACGATGGTAGGCTATGCTCCTGAGACAACAAAAAGGAAAAATGAGAAGGCACAACCTTACTTAAATAAATTTCAATCAATGTTACTAAGGATATGCTGCCTGGTAAGACAATATATAAATACAAGTATGGAGGAAAGTGGTGATACTGGTATAAAGTATAACCAAAAAGACCAGGGGTAACAAGCAATTACCTTAAATAATGAGAGCAAATAAATGCATAGATAATGTTTTAATGAAAAATTTGTGTACCAAAATATACAAATAAACACAGATATACACAAAGACTAGACAAACAAACACGTGGGCCCGTCATTCAGCTCAAATATGGGTGGTTAAATATCATATTGCAGCATGCATGACTGTAAACAACAACTGTGATTAATCCACATGTAGAGGAAAAGATGATGATGATGATAATGAAACCAGTACAATGATTGAAGCAATGCAATAATGACGTGTGCAGTCATAGATGAAAACAGACAAGTGATGATAAATGATGATGGTAAAATGGACACAGTTGCAACAATGATAGATGTAATGCAGTCAGAAAGTGTGCAATGCAGTCATTAGTGATGGAAATACTGTTGCAAAGGTAGTTTAGGAGCATAAACACGTGTGCAGCATTCCTACTAAAGATCCATACCGCTGTAGACAGGTGTGGGGTATCCACATGAGAGGTAGGGAACAGGTGAAAGGGTACATTGATATTCAACCATCCAGTATCAAATGGGCAAGTTCATACCATACATCAAGTACTCCAAATGTAAACTTCACAGATGAATCGACCTATCGCTACTCACTACCCCTCCACACTCTGGCAAATACTGAAGCGATTCTGTCTTCTAATGGTACTACCTCTCATGTGGATACCCCACACCTGGCTACAGCGGTAGGGATGTTTAGTAGGAATGCTGCTCCTAAACTACCTTTGCAACGGTATATCCATCACTAATGACTGCATTACATCTATCATTGTTGCAACTGTGTCCATTTTACCATCATCATTTATCATCACTTGTCTGCTTTCATCTATGACTGCACACGTCATTATTGCATTGCTTCAATCATTGTGCTGGATTCATTATCATCATTCATCATCTTTTCCTCTACATGTGGATAAATCACAGTTGTTGTCTACAGTCATGCATGCTGCAATATGATATTTAACCACCCATAATTGGACTGAACTGGTGGCTTAGGTTTAGTTTATTTGAGCTGAATGACGGGCCCACGTGTTTGTTTGTCTAGTCTTTGTGTATATCTGTGTTTATTTGTATATTTTGGTACACACATTTTTGATTAAAAACATAATTTATGTAAGAACTTACCTGATAAATTCATTTCTTTCATATTAGCAAGAGTCCATGAGCTAGTGACGTATGGGATATACATTCCTACCAGGAGGGGCAAAGTTTCCCAAACCTTAAAATGCCTATAAATACACCCCTCACCACACCCACAAATCAGTTTAACGAATAGCCAAGAAGTGGGGTGATAAGAAAAAAGTGTGAAAGCATAAAAAATAAGGAATTGGAATAATTGTGCTTTATACAAAAAAATCATAACCACCACAAAAAAGGGTGGGCCTCATGGACTCTTGCTAATATGAAAGAAATGAATTTATCAGGTAAGTTCTTACATAAATTATGTTTTCTTTCATGTAATTAGCAAGAGTCCATGAGCTAGTGACGTATGGGATAATGACTACCCAAGATGTGGATCTTTCCACGCAAGAGTCACTAGAGAGGGAGGGATAAAATAAAGACAGCCAATTCCTGCTGAAAATAATCCACACCCAAATAAAGTTTAATGAAAACATAAGCAGAAGATTCAAACTGAAACCACTGCCTGAAGTACTTTTCTACCAAAAACTGCTTCAGAAGAAGAAAACACATCAAAAATGGTAGAATTTAGTAAAAGTATGCAAAGAGGACCAAGTTGCTGCTTTGCGAATCTGATCAACCGAAGCTTCATTCCTAAACGCCCAGGAAGTAGAAACTGACCTAGTAAAATGAGCTGTAATCCTTCGAGGCGGAGTTTTACCCGACTCGACATAGGCATGATGAAATAAAGATTTCAACCAAGATGCCAAAGAAATGGCAGAAGCTTTCTGGCCTTTTCTAGAACCGGAAAAGATGACAAATAGACTAGAAGTCTTTCGAAAAGACTTAGTAGCTTCAACATAATAATACAAAGCTCTAACAGCATCCAAAGAATGCAATGATTTCTCCTTAGAATTCATAGGATTAGGACATAATGAAGGAACCACAATTTCTCTACTAATGTTGTTAGAATTCACAACCTTAGGTAAAAAATTCAAAAGAAGTTTGCAGCACCGCCTTATCCTGATGAAAAATCAGAAAAGGAGACTCACAAGAAAGAGCAGATAATTCAGAGACTCTTCTGGCAGAAGAGATGGCCAAAAGAAACAAAACTTTCCAAGAAAGTAATTTAATGACCAAAGAATACATGGGTTCAAAAGGAGGAGCTTGAAGAGCCCCCAGAACCAAATTCAAACTCCAAGGAGGAGAAATTGACTTAATGACAGGTTTTATACGAACCAAAGCTTGTACAAAACAATGAATATCAGGAAGATTAGCAATCTTTCTGTGAAAAAGAACAGAAAGAGCAGAGATGTGTCCATACAAGGAACTTGCGGACAAACCTTTATCTAAACCATCCTGAAGAAACTGTAAAATTCTCGGTATTCAAAAAGAATGCCAAGAAAAATGATGAGAAAGACACTAAGAAATATAAGTCTTCCAGACTCTATAATATATCTCTCTAGATACAGATTTACGAGCCTGTCACATAGTATCAATCACAGAGTCAGAGAAACCTCTTTGACCAAGAATCAAGCGTTCAAACTCCATACCTTAAAATTTAAGGATTTGAGATCCTGATGGAAAAAAGGACCTTGCGACAGAAAGTCTGGTCTTAACGGAAGAGTCCACAGCTGGCAAGAGGCCATCCGGACAAGATCCGCATACCAAAACCTGTGAGGCCATGCTGGAGCTACCAGCAGGACAAACGAGCATTCCTTTAGAATCTTGGAGAATACTCTTGGAAGAAGAACTAGAGGCGGAACGATATAGACAGGATAATACTTCCAAGGAAGTGATAATGCATCCACTGCCTCCGCCCGAGGATCCCGGGATCTGGACAGATACCAGGGAAGTTTCTTGTTTAGATGAGAAGCCATCAGATCTATTTCTGGGAGTTCCCACATTTGAACAATCTGAAGAAATACCTCTGGGTGAAGAGACCATTCGCCAGGATGCAACGTTTGGCGACTGAGATAATCCGCTTCCCAAATGTCTATACCTGAGATATGAACCGCAGAGATTAGACAGGAGCTGGATTCTGGCCAAACCAAAATTCGAGATACTTCTTTCATAGCCAGAGGACTGTGAGTCCCTCCTTGATGATTGATGTATGCCACAGTTGTGACATTGTCTATCTGAAAACAAATGAACAACTCTCTCTTCAGAAGAGTCCAAGACTGAAGAGCTCTGAAAATTGCACGGAGTTCCAAAATATTGATCGTAATCTCACCTCCTGAGATTCCCAAACCCCTTGTGCCGTCAGAGACCCCCACACAGCTCCCCAACCTGTAAGACTTGCATCTGTTGAGATTATAGTCCAGGTCGGAAGAACAAAGAAGCCCCCTGAACTAAACGATGGTGATCTGTCCACCACGTCAGAGAGTGTCGTATAATCGGTTTTAAGATATTAATTGAGATATCTTTGTGTAATCCCTGCACCATTGGTTCAGCATACAGAGCTGAAGAGGTCGCATGTGAAAACGAGCAAAGGAGATCGCATCCGATGCGGCAGTCCTAAGACCTAAAATTTCCATGCATAAGGCTACCAAAGGGAATGATTGTGACTGAAGGTTTTGACAAGCTGATATCAATGTTAAACTTCTCTTGTCTGACAAGGACAGAGTCATAGACACTGAATCTATCTGGAAACCTAAAAAGGTTACCCTTGTCTGAGGAATCAATGAACTTTTTGGTAAATTGATCCTCCAACCATGATCTTGAAGAAACAACACAAGTCGATTCGTATGAGATTCTGCGAAAATGTGAAGACTGAGCAAGTACCAAGATATCGTCCAAATAAGGAAATACCAAAACCCTGTTCTCTGATTACAGACAGAAGGGCACCGAGAACCTTTGAAAAAATTCTTGGAGCTGATGCTAGGCCAAACGGTAGAGCCACAAAACTGGTAATGCTTGTCTAAAAAGAGAATCTCAGAAACTAAAAGTGATCTGGATGAATCGGAATATGCAGATATGCATCCTGTAAATCTATTGTAGACATATAATGCCCTTGCTAAACAAAAGGCAGGATAGTCCTACAGTTACCATCTTGAATGTTGGTATCCTTACATAACGATTCAATATTGATAGATCCGGAACTGGTCTGAAGGAATTGACCTTCTTTGGTACAATGAAGAGATAGAATAAAACCCCAGCCCCTGTTCCAGAACTGGAACTGGCATAATTACTCCAGCCAACTCTAGATCTGAAACACATTTCAGAAATGCTGAGACTTTGCTGGGTTTACTGGGACACGGGAAAGAAAAAAATCTCTTTGCAGGAGGCTTTAACTTGAAGCCAATTCTGTACCTTTCTGAAACAATGTTCTGAAACCAGAGATTGTGAACGGAATTGATCCAAATTTCTTTGAAGAAAACGTAATCTGCCTCATACCAGCTGAGCTGGAATGAGGGCCACACCTTCATGGGTACTTAGGAGCTGGCTTTAGGTTTCTAAAAGGCTTGGATATATTCCAAACTGGAAATGGTTTCCAAACTGATACCGCTCCTGAGGATGAAGGATCAGGCTTTTGTTCCTTGTTGTGAGGAAAGGAACAAAAACGATTATTAGACCTAAATTTACCTTAGATTTTTTATCCTTTGGTAAAAAAGTTCCCTTCCCTCCAGTAACAGTTGAGATAATAGAATCCAACTGAAAACCGAATAATTGATTACCCTGGAAAGAAAGGGAAAGCAAAGTAGACTTAGAAGACATATCAGCATTCCAAGTTTTAAGCCATAAAGCTCTTCTAGCTAAAATAGCTAGAGACATATACCTGACATCAACTCTAATGATATCAAAAGATGGTATCACAAATAAAATTATTAGCATGTTATAGAATAATAATAATGCTATAAAATTATGATCTGTTACTTGTTGCACTAAAGCTTCTAACCAAAAAGTTGAAGCTGCAGCAACATCCGCTAAAAATATAGCAGGAGTAGAGACAGCCCCATTAACCTTAGGGATTTTGTCCCAAAAAACTCTAATCTGTCAGATGGCACAGGATATAATTGCTTAAAACGTTTTAGAAGGAGTAAATGAATTACCCAAATTATTCCATTCCCTGGAAATTACTTCAGAAATAGCATCAGGGAGAGAAAACACTTCTGGAATAACTACAGGAGATTTAAAAAACCTTATTTAAACGTTTAGATTTAGTATCAAGAAGACCAGAATCCTCTATTTCTAATGCAATTAATACTTCTTTAAGTAAAGAACGAATAAATTCCATCTTGAACAAATACAAAGATTTATCAGCATCAACCTCTGAGACAGAAACCTCTGAACCAGAAGAACCATTATCAGTATCAGAATGATGATGTTCATTTAAAAATTCATCTGAAAAAAGAGAAGTTTTAAAAGACTTTTATGTAAACTAGAAGGAGAAATAACAGACATAGCCTTCTTAATGGATTTAGAAACAAAATCTCTTATGTTATCAGGAACACTCTGAAAATTAGATGTTGACGGAACAGCAACAGGTAATGTAACAGTACTAAAGGAAATTTTATCTGCATTAATAAGTTTGTCATGACATGCAATACAAACAACAGCTGAAGGAACAGATACCAAAAGTGATACACTTAGCTTGGTAGCTCCAGCACCGGGCAGTGATTTTCCTGAAGTATCTTCTGACTCAGTTGCAACGTGGAACATCTTGCAATATGTAATAGAAAAAACAACATATAAAGCAAAATTGATCAAATTCCTTAAATGACAGTTTCAGGAATGGGAAAAAAATGCCAGTGAACAAGCTTCTAGCAACCAGAAGCAATAAATAATGAGACTTAAATAATGTGGAGACAAAAAATGACGCCCATATTTTTTAGCGCCAAATAAGACGCCCACATTATTTGGCGCCTAAATGCTTTTGGCGCCAAAAATGACGCCACATCCGGAACGCCGACACTTTTGACGCAAAAAAACGTCAAAAAATGACGCAACTTCCGGCGACACGTATGACGCCGGAAACAGAAAAAAAAAATTGCGCCAAAAAAGTCCGCGCCAAGAATGACGCAATAAAATGAAGCATTTTCAGCCCCCGCGAGCCTAACAGCCCACAGGGAAAAAGTCAAATTTTTTAAGGTAAGAAAAAATGATTGGTTCAAATGCATTATCCCAAATATGAAACTGACTGTCTGAAATAAGGAATGTTGAACATCCTGAGTCAAGGCAAATAAATGTTTGAATACATATATTTAGAACTTTATATAAAAGTGCCCAACCATAGCTTAGAGTGTCACAGAAAATAAGATTTACTTACCCCAGGACACTCATCTACATGTTTGTAGAAAGCCAAACCAGTACTGAAACGAAAATCAGCAGAGGTAATGGTATATATATATATATATAAGAGTATATCGTCGATCTGAAAAGGGAGGTAAGAGATGAATCTCTACGACCGATAACAGAGAACCTATGAAATAGACCCCGTAGAAGGAGATCATTGCATTCAAATAGGCAATACTCTCCTCACATCCCTCTGACATTCACTGCACGCTGAGAGGAAAACCGGGCTCCAACCTGCTGCGGAGCACATATCAACGTAGAATCTAGCACAAACTTACTTCACCACCTCCATAGGAGGCAAAGTTTGTAAAACTGATTTGTGGGTGTGGTGAGGGGTGTATTTATAGGCATTTTAAGGTTTGAGAAACTTTGCCCCTCCTGGTAGGAATGTATATCCCATACGTCACTAGCTCATGGACTCTTGCTAATTACATGAAAGAAACATTATCTATGCATTTATTTGCGCTCATTATTTAAGGTAATTGCTCGTTACCCCTGGTCTTTTTGGTTATACTTTATACCAGTATCACCACTTTTCTCCATACTTGTATTTATATATGCTCCTGAGCCACTGCTGATTGGCTAATGACCGTGAGTAGGAATAAGAACCCATTCTAAAATGAACACTGTAAGTAAATCCCCAGGTCAAAATTGCTCCTTTAGGAATAACTATTTTACAACTGAGATAGCTGATTTATCCCACTGAAATAACCAACTATAAAGACATTTTCAGTATCTAAAGTATTATGTTAGTGTGTTAGAGAGATAAGATATACATGCGAGTTCTCATGAACAAGATGTGACAAGGACAAAAAGTAGCACATGCAGCAAGTGCTAGGGAATGCTGTGTATACAGTTGTCGCCAAACAATAGCTGCCCTGTTATAAGTGCATAGGGCTTGTGTTTACGCTTCAGTTAAGCAACCTATACAACTAGTGCCAATTACACGACATCTGAGAACACAGCAGGTGCCACTAGATACCGAATTAGAGAAGCTCACAAAAAGATTCCCATGCATTATTAAGGTAGACTTTCTCAGATGGCCTAAGGGACAAATGTCAGGTAGGAGAATCCTCACATCACTACACACACAGCGTCACACTGCACATTTACACTACACACGCATATATTCACTGACAGTGTCACACTGCACATTTACACTACACACATTCACTGACAGTGTCACAGTCACAGTCAAACTACACATTCACAGACAGTGACACACACACACCCCGTCACACTACACACACATATATTCACTGACCGTGTCACACTGCACATTTACACTACACACTGACAGTGTCACACACACACACACACGCAGGAGTAAAACTACACATTCACACTACACACATTCACTGACAGTGTCACACACACACACACACCGTCACACTACACACACAGCATCACACTGCACATTTACACTACACACATTCACACTACACATTCACAGACAAAAACACACACACACACACACACACCCCGTCACACTACACACACATATATTCACTGACCGTGTCACACTGCACATTTACACTACACACTGACAGTGTCACACACACACACACACACACACGAGTAAAACTACACATTCACACTACACACATTCACTGACAGTGACACACACACCGTCACACTACACACACACAGCATCACACTGCACATTTACACTACACACATTCACTGACAGTGTCACAGTCACAGTCAAACTACACATTCACAGACAGTGTCACACTGCACATTTACACTACACACATTCACTGACAGTGTCACACACACACCGTCACACTACACATTTACACTACACACACACAGCGTCACACTGCACATTTACACTACACACACACAGCGTCACACTGCACATTTACACTACACACACACCGTCACTGACAGTGTCACACACACAGTCAAACTACACATTCACACTACACACATATTCACTGATAGTGTCACACTACACATTTACACTACACACACACATTCACCACCAGTGTCACACACACAGTCAAACTACACATTCACACTACACACATATTCACTGACCGTGTCACACTACACATTTACACTACACACACACATTCACTGATAGTGACACATACACAGCGTTACACTGCACATTTACACTACACACATTCACTGACAGTGTCACACAGTCACACTACGCACATACTCACACAGTCACACTACACACTCTACTGATTATGGCTTCAGTTAAGCAACCTATACAACTAGTGCCAATTACACGACATCTGAGAACACAGCAGGTGCCACTAGATACCGAATTAGAGAAGCTCACAAAAAGATTCCCATGCATTATTAAGGTAGACTTTCTCAGATGGCCTAAGGGACAAATGTCTGGTAGGAGAATCCTCACATCACTACACACACACACAGCGTCACACTGCACATTTACACTACACACACGCATATATTCACTGACAGTGTCACACTGCACATTTACACTACACACACACACAGTTAGACTACACACATTCACAGCGTCACACTACACATTTACACTACACACATATTCACTGACAGTGTCTCACACACACACACAGTCACACATTCACCGACAGTGTCACACTACACACACATTCACCGACAGTGTCACACACACACAGCGTCACACTACACATTTACACTACACACACACAGAGTCACACTACACACATTCACTGACAGTGTCACACTACACATTCACACTACACACATATTCACCGACAGTGTCACACTACACATTCACACTACACATATTCACCGACAATGTCACACTACACATTCACACTACACACATTCACTGACAGTGTCACACTATAGAGAGTTACACTACAGACAAATTCACTGACAGTGACACACACAGCGTCACACTACACATTTACACTACATACAGAGTCACACTACACACAAATTCACTGACAGTGTCACACACACCGCATCACACTACACACACTGCCCATATTCACAGACACACACAGTAACACTACACACACTGTCACATTCAGCGTAACACTACACATATATTCACAGACACACTACACATTCACACACACAACACCCAATCAAACTCCACAATAAATACGGTACATATACTCACACATTGTTAACAGGTGCACACAGTAACACTACTCACACAGTCACACATACTCACAATCACACTACACCATTATTCTCACACAATACCCAATCAAACTCCACAATAAATACTGTACATATACTCACACATTGTTAACAGGTGCACACACTCACACAGTCACACTACACTACACACACTGTCACATTCACACAGC
This sequence comes from Bombina bombina, assembly GCF_027579735.1. Lineage (NCBI taxonomy): Eukaryota > Metazoa > Chordata > Amphibia > Anura > Bombinatoridae > Bombina > Bombina bombina. Next base: position 7,968,583 of record NC_069507.1, read on the forward strand.
GTCACACTACACATATACACTACACACACAGTCACACTGACAGTGTCTCACTACACACATATTCACACTGACAGTTACACTACACACATATTCACTGACAGTGACACACACAGCGTCACACTACACATTTACACTACATACAGAGTCACACTACACACAAATTCACTGACAGTGTTACACACACACCGCAACACTACACACGCTGTCACATTCAGCGTCACACTACACATTTACACTACATACAGAGTCACACTACACACAAATTCACTGACAGTGTCACACACACACTGCCCATATTCACTACACGTCACACTACACATATATTCACAGACACACAGTGTAACACTACACATATATAAAACACACAGTCACACTACACATTCACACACACACACAACACCCATTGTTAACAGGTGCACACACTCACACTACACACAGTCACACATTGTTAAAAGGTGCACACGCAGTCACACTACACCATTATTCTCACACAACACCCACTCAAACTCCTCAATAAATACTGTACATATACTCACACATTGTTAACAGGTGCACACACTCACACTACACACACTGTCACATTCAGCGTCACACTACACATACATTCACAGACACACTGCGTCACACTACACATTCACACACACACACACACAACACCGAATCCAACTCCACAATAAATATGGTACATATACTCACACATTGTTAAAAAGGTATGGGATGGTATGAAATCTCCATAGTTCAGAAGAGAAAGAGAGAGAGAGAAAAAGAGAGAGAGAGAAAAAGAGAGAGAGAGAAAAAGAGAGAGAGAGAAAAAGAGAGAGAGAGAAAAAGAGAGAGAGAGAAAAAGAGAGAGAGAGAAAAAGAGAGAGAGAGAAAAAGAGAGAGAGAGAAAAAGAGAGAGAGAGAAAAAGAGAGAGAGAGAAAAAGAGAGAGAGAGAAAAAAAGAGAGAGAGAGAGAGAAAAAAAGAGAGAGAAAGAGAGAAAAAGAGAGAAAAAGAGAGAAAAAGAGAGAAAAAGAGAGAAAAAGAGAGAAAAAGAGAGAAAAAGAGAGAGAGAGAAAAAGAGAGAAAAAGAGAGAAAAAGAGAGAAAAAGAGAGAAAAAGAGAGAAAAAGAGAGAAAAAGAGAGAAAAAGAGAGAAAAAGAGAGAAAAAGAGAAAAAGAGAGAAAAAGAGAGAAAAAGAGAGAAAAAGAGAGAAAAAGAGAGAAAAAGAGAGAGAAAGAGAGAGAAAGAGAGAAAGAGAGAAAGAGAGAAAGAGAGAAAGAGAAAGAGAAAAAGAGAAAGAGAAAAAGAGAAAGAGAAAAAGAGAAAGAGAAAAAGAGAAAGAGAAAAAGAGAAAGAGAAAGAGAAAAAGAGAGAGAGAGAGAGAAAGAAAGAAAGAAAGAAAGAAAGAGAGAGATCCTGCGCGTGTCGGTATAAGCGCTATAAACCAAAAGGAGCCCCTTCGGTACTCCTGAAAGGGCATTGTGTGTAAGGGTAAGACTGTAAAAAGAGCGCTGATGTCGAGTGTAATAGTTTATGAGCATCGGTGGATAATAATAATATCTAGCAGTGTATAGCCTCTGGTAGTATCACTTTCTATAGTCCCCAGAAGAGATGCACAATATAAAAATATTAATATTGTACATAAGAGTCTTCTTTTATCAGAAAAAGCAGGTTTATCTAAAACAATGTGTAGATTTCTAAAACCGTACTATGTACACAATTAAATTCAATCCAATGCAATACAATAAAAAGGTTGGCCAACCCGAAGTATAAATAGAATCTAGAAAATGCGCATAAGAGCTAATATGAAAAAAATGTATCTATATATAGGAAATAGTCCTTAAATGTAAGATAGAAAGTTGCTTAAAATTGCTGCTCTAATTTACTCCTATTAATTTTTCTTCATTCTCTTGGTATCTTTATTTGAAAATGCAAGAATGTAAGCTTAGGAGCTAGCCCATTTTTGAATAAGCACCTGGGTAGCGTAGCACTTGATGAATGATGTCTAAATGTAGCCACGCTACCCAGGTGCTTAACCAAAAATGGGCCGGCTCCTAAGTTTACATTCCAGCTTTTTAAAATAAAGATAGCAAGAGAACGAAGAAAAATTGATAATACTAGTAAATTAGAACGTTGCTTAAAATTGCTGCTCTATAAGAATCATGAAAACAAATTGAGGTTTCATATTCCTTTAATGCCCACGGTTGGGATTGGGATGCCCAACAAGCTCATATAGGTCTGATGGTCAGGTGTGCACATAGTGTATAATGATTAAAGGTTGCCACTTGATTTGCTTTACACACACATAAAAATGTCTGTTGCTCACAGTGCTCCTCGCTAATGGTGCAGCCGAGGTACATAGCTGTATGTCTGCCATGCAAGGTACTAGTCACAATGACATGTTCTACTGCTCTGTACCCACCTACAGACCCCTGTACCCACCCACCTACAGACCCCTGTACCCACCTACAGACCCCGGTACCCACCTACAGACCCCTGTACCCACCCACCTACAGACCCCGGTACCCACCCACCTACAGACCCCTGTACCCACCCACCTACAGATCCCTGTACCCACCTACAGATCCTGGTACCCACCTACAGACCTCTGTACCCACCCACCTACAGACCCCGGTACCCACCCACCTACAGACCCCTGTACCCACCTACAGATCCTGGTACCCACCTACAGACCCCTGTACCCACCTACAGACCCCTGTACCCACCTACAGACCCCGGTACCCACCCACCTACAGACCCCGGCACCCACCCACCTACAGACCCCGGCACCCACCCACCTACAGACCCCGGTACCCACCTACAGACCCCGGTACCCACCCACCTACAGACCCCTGTACCCACCTACAGACCCCGGTACCCACCCACCTACAGACCCCTGTACCCACCTACAGACCCCTGTACCCACCTACAGACCCCTGTACCCACCTACAGACCCCGGTACCCACCCACCTACAGACCCCGGTACCCACCCACCTACAGACCCCGGTTCCCACCTACAGACCCCTGTACAAAATGTATTTTATTCATGAAGGAAGGACCTGGGAATGAATTGAACTTCTGATGCTCAGTAATAAGGTAACTACAAATCTGGCTCAGTTCCTTCTATCCTTTCAGTCACTGTGGGGCCCCACTAACTATTAACTGAGCTGGTGCCAAAATAAATCCTTCTTGCAGTGAGAGCTTTGATCACCTCTAGTCAGCGTCACTGAATTCTGAGCCTCTGAGAACCTCCCTGCTGACTCAAATCTACCACAGATTATTTCCGGGTTTGTCCTATTTAAAAGGGAACAGTCAGCACCAACATTGTTTATAGTTTAAAAAAGATAACACCGTTACCAACTTATTCCCTGCATATTAATATACTTTATAACCTTTAAACCTCTAAATATCTGCCTGTTTCTAAGTTGCTACAGACAGCCTCTTAATCACATGCTTTTGTATTTGCTTTTCACAACAGGAGACTGCTAGCTTATGTGGGACATAGATAACATTGTTCTCTCTCCCTTGGAGTTGTGCATGACACAACACTAATGGGCTAAAATGCAAGTCAATAGATAATAATTAGCCATGTGATCAGGGGGCTGTCAGAAGATGCTTGGATACAAGATAATCACAGAGGTAAAAAGTATATTAATATAACTGAGATAAGGAGCAGTCTGCAGAGGCTTAGCTACAGGGTAATCACAGAGGAGGTAAAAAGTATATTAATATAACTGAGATAAGGGGCAGTCTGCAGAGGCTTAGATACAGGCTAATCACAGAGGTAAAAACGTATATTAATATAACTGAGATAAGGGGCAGTCTGCAGAGGCTAAGATACAGGGTTATCACAGAGGTAAAAAGTGTATCAATAAAACGGAGATGGGGGCAGTCTGCAGAGGCTTAGATACAAGGTAATCACAGAAGTAAAAATTATATTAATATAACTGAGATAAGGAGCAGTCTGCAGAGGCTTAGATACAGAGTAATCACAGAGGTAAAAAGTATATTAATATAACTGAGATAAGGGGCAGTCTGCAGAGGCTTAGATACAAGGTAATCACAGAGGTAAAAAGTATATTCATATAACTGAGATAAGGAGCAGTCTGCAGAGGCTTAGATACAGGGTAATCACAGAGGTAAAAAGTATATTAATATAACTGAGATAAGGGGCAGTCTGCATAGGCTTAGATACAAGGTAATCAAAGAGGTAAAAAGTATATTAATATAACTGAGATAAGGAGCAGTCTGCAGAGGCTTAGATACAAGGTAATCACAGAGGTAAATAGTATATTAATATAACTGAGATAATGGGCAGTCTGCAGAGGCTTAGATACAGGGTAATTACAGAGGTAAAACGTGTATTAATATAACTGAGATAAGGAGCAGTCTGCAGAGGCTTAGATACAGGGTAATCACAGAGGTAAAAGTGTATTAATATAACTGAGATAAGGAGCAGTCTGCAGAGGCTTAGATACAAGGTAATCACAGAGGTAAAAAGTATATTAATATAACTGAGATAATGGGCAGTCTGCAGAGGCTTAGATACAGGGTAATTACAGAGGTAAAACGTGTATTAATATAACTGAGATAAGGAGCAGTCTGCAGAGGCTTAGATACAAGGTAATCACAGAAGTAAACAGTATATTAATATAACTGAGATAAGGAGCAGTCTGCAGAGGCTTAGATACAGGGTAATTACAGAGGTAAAACGTGTATTAATATAACTGAGATAATGGGCAGTCTGCAGAGGCTTAGATACAAGGTAATTACAGAGGTAAAACGTGTATTAATATAACTGAGATAAGGGGCAGTCTGCAGAGGCTTAGATACAAGGTAATCACAGAGGTAAAAAGTATATTAATATAACTGAGATAAGAAGCAGTCTGCAGAGGGTTAGATACAAGGTAATCACAGAGGTTAAAAGTATATTAATATAACTGAGATAAGGAGCAGTCTGCAGAGGCTTAGATACAGGGTAATCACAGAGATAAAAAGTATATTAATATAACTGAGATAAGGGGCAGTCTGCAGAGGCTTAGATACAGGGTAATCAGAGGTAAAAACTATATTAATATAACTGAGATAAGGAGCAGTCTGCAGAGGCTTAGATACAGGGTAATCACAGAGATAAAAAGTATATTAATATAACTGAGATAAGGGGCAGTCTGCAGAGGCTTAGATACAAGGTAATTACAGAAGTAAACAGTATATTAATATAACAGTGATGGTTATGGAAAACTGGGGAATGGGTAATAAAGGGATTATCTCTCTTTTTAAACAATAACATTTTTGGAGTTGACTGATGAGGACAGGAAATGGTGGGAGAGAGTAAATGAAGAGTTACGCAAGGGATAAGGCGAAGAACACGGTACACGTAGTTAGTGGCTGTGGACTTGAGGACACAAATACAAATTCCGCTACCTGACCTCCTGCTGTTATTCTATAAAGACACCAGAGGAAGACAGTGGCATTTTTAGGATTTAGAAAATCAGTCATTTTAAGCAATGTTCCAATGTACTTTGTTGGTATTCTTTGTTGAAAAGTATTCCTAGATCAGTGGTGGTGCATATATGCCTCTTGTCATTGGCTCACCTAATGTGTACAGGTAGCTCTCAGCAGTGCACTGCTGCTCCTTCAACAAAGGATGCCAAGAGAATTAAGCAAATTTGATAATAGAAGTAAATTTAAAAATTGTTAAAACTTGTGTATTATATGGCCCTGATTTATCAAATTTCTTGCATGAGTAAACTTGCAGCCGTAGAGTTAAGCAGCAGCGGTCATCAGACTGCTTCTTAACCCACTTCGCCAACTGCTATGTGGCTTATTTCAATCCTCCCAGACTTTACCGACCGGGGAGAAGGACAGCCCGTGCTTGCATGCGAGCGCCAGACTTTACCGACCGGGGAGAAGGACAGCCCGTGCTTGCATGCGAACGCCAGACTTTACCGACCGGGGAGAAGGACAGCACGTGCTTGCATGCGAGCGCCAGACTTTACCGACCGGGGAGAAGGACAGCACGTGCTTGCATGCGAGCGCCAGACTTTACCGACCGGGGAGAAGGACAGCCCGTGCTTGCATGCGAGCGCCAGACTTTACCGACCGGGGAGAAGGACAGCCCGTGCTTGCATGCGAGCGCCAGACATTACCGACCGGGGAGAAGGACAGCCCGTGCTTGCATGCGAGCGCCAGACATTACCGACCGGGGAGAAGGACAGCCCGTGCTTGCATGCGAGCGCCAGACTTTACCGACCGGGAAGAAGGACAGCACGTGCTTGCATGCGAGCGCCAGACTTTACCGACTGGGGAGAAGGACAGCCCGTGCTTGCATGCGAGCGCCAGACATTACCGACCGGGGAGAAGGACAACCCGTGCTTGCATGCGAACGCCAGACTTTACCGACCGGGGAGAAGAAGGACAACCCGTGCTTGCATGCGAACGCCAGACTTTACCGACCGGGGAGAAGAAGGACAGCACGTGCTTGCATGCGAGCGCCAGACATTACCGACTGGGGAGAAGGACAGCCCGTGCTTGCATGCGAGCGCCAGACTTTACCGACCGGGGAGAAGGACAGCCCGTGCTTGCATGCGAGCGCCAGACTTTACCGACCGGGGAGAAGGACAGCCTGTGCTTGCATGCGAGCGCCAGACTTTACCGACCGGGAAGAAGGACAGCACGTGCTTGCATGCGAGCGCCAGACTTTACCGACCGGGGAGAAGGACAACCCGTGCTTGCATGCGAGCGCCAGACTTTACCGACCGGGGAGAAGAAGGACAGCACGTGCTTGCATGCGAGCGCCAGACTTTACCGACTGGGGAGAAGGACAGCCCGTGCTTGCATGCGAGCGCCAGACATTACCGACTGGGGAGAAGGACAGCCCGTGCTTGCATGCGAGCGCCAGACTTTACCTACCGGGGAGAAGGACAGCCTGTGCTTGCATGCGAGCGCCAGACTTTACCGACCGGGGAGAAGAAGGACAGCACGTGCTTGCATGTGAGCACTAGACTTTACCTACCGGGGAGAAGAAGGACAGCCCGTGCTTGCATGCGAGCGCCAGACTTTACCTACCGGGGAGAAGAAGGACAGCCCGTGCTTGCATGCGAGCGCCAGACTTTTCCGACCGGGGATAATGAAAGCCTGTGCTTGCATGAAAGCGCCGGACTTTGACAAATCTGGCCCTATATAAATCGTAAAATTATTTTTTAGGGGGTTTCATATCCATTTAAAGGGATAGCAAACCCAAAAACTTTTAAATCTTTATTAAAACTTAATTATGTATGTGAAATATTTCAAATAAGTACCTGTTAAATGATTTCACTCGTTTTCTAGTTATTCTTCATCAAATATCTTTATATTGCCAAGTCCACTTTTATCACATTATGTGGACCCTATAATGAAGTTCTACCTAGGTAGAAACATCATGGCGGTCTGCATGCGCATATAATTATTTTAATAGTAACGCATGCGCAGCTTGGCCCCTCAGTCCTGGCGTCACTATTCTTGCACAGGAAGCAGGGCGGACTTCACGATAGTGATGTAAATGTTGGTGGGAGTGGCGCTGAGGATTCACGGAACACAAGCATGGGGAATCATCTGTGTTACTTTGCTAGAGGTAAGTATAATAAGTGCCCCTAAGCTAAAGAGCAAGTTGATTTGACCTTAATAAAAAGGAAGTTAACCCCTACACAAACTCATTTTTTTTAACCCCTAGAAAAACAAGCATGTTTTTTTTGATAAGGCAGTGACTTATAAATAGAGTGAGTAACTATCAATTATTTTTAACCCCTAGACTAACAAGCAAGTTGTTTTGTTCTTACAACACTCCGATTAATCGCAGGAGCTGCAAAGATTAAAAGCAATAACTTCGGATGCGACTTAAGTTAATTATTAAAGGGACATTATACACTTATTTTTTCTTTGCATAAATGTTTTGTGGATCTATTTATAGTCCATAAAGTTGTTTTTTTTTATAAAATGTATAGTTTTGCTTATTTTTAAATAACATTGCTCTGATTTTAAGACTCCTAACCAAGCCCCAAAGTTTTAGGAGAATACTGACGTATACCTACTCCAGCTTGCTCCTGTTTGTGTAAACGGTCTTTTCATGTGCAAAAGAAGGGGGAGGGTCTTATTTCCCACTTGCAGTGGGCTTCCCAGCTACCCTTTCAACAGAGCTAAACTGAGAGCTTCTAAGTACGTTTTTAAACCGTTTTATACTTAATTTTTATATCAGTAGCTGTGCATCTTATTCTTTATAGTAGTGTCTATTACATACAGTTATATGACAATTAGTGTATACTGTATATTTATATCAGTATCTGTACATATTCTGTATAGTAGTGTCTGTTACATGCAGTTATATGACAATTAGTGTATACTGTATATTTATATCAGTATCTGTACATATTCTGTATAGTAGTGTCTATTACATGCAGTTATATGTAATTAGTGTATACTGTATATTTATATCAGTATCTGTACATATTCTGTATAGTAGTGTCTGTTACATGCAGTTATATGACAATTAGTGTATACTGTATATTTATATCAGTATCTGTATATATTCTGTATAGTAGTGTCTATTACATGCAGTTATATGACAATTAGTGTATACTGTATATTTATATCAGTGTCTGTACATATTCTGTATAGTAGTGTCTATTACATGCAGTTATATGACAATTAGTGTATACTGTATATTTATATCAGTATCTATACATATTCTGTATAGTATTGTCTATTACATGCAGTTATATGACAATTAGTGTATACTGTATATTTATATCAGTATCTGTAAATATTCTGTATAGTAGTGTCTGTTACATGCAGTTATATGTAATTAGTGTATACTGTATATTTATATCAGTATCTGTACATATTCTGTATAGTAGTGTCTGTTACATGCAGTTATATGTAATTAGTGTATACTGTATATTTATATCAGTACTGTACATATTCTGTATAGTAGTGTCTGTTACATGCAGTTATATGACAATTAGTGTATACTGTATATTTATATCAGTATCTGTACATATTCTGTATAGTAGTGTCTATTACATGCAGTTATATGACAATTAGTGTATACTGTATATTTATATCAGTATCTGTACATATTCTGTATAGTAGTGTCTGTTACATGCAGTTATATGCCAATTAGTATATACTGTATATTTATATCACTATATGTACATATTCTGTATAGTAGTGTCTATTACATGCAGTTATATGACAATTAGTGTATACTGTATATTTATATCAGTATCTGTACATATTCTGTATAGTAGTGTCTGTTACATGCAGTTATATGACAATTAGTGTATACTGTATATTTATATCAGTATCTGTACATATTCTGTATAGTAGTGTCTATTACATGCAGTTATATGACAATTAGTGTATACTGTATATTTATATCAGTATCTGTACATATTCTGTATAGTAGTGTCTGTTACATGCAGTTATATGACAATTAGTATATACTGTATATTTATATCACTATATGTACATATTCTGTATAGTAGTGTCTATTACATGCAGTTATATGACAATTAGTGTATACTGTATATATCAGTATCTGTACATATTCTGTATAGTAGTGTCTATTACATGCAGTTATATGACAATTAGTGTATACTGTATATTTATATCAGTATCTGTACATATTCTGTATAGTAGTGTCTATTACATGCAGTTATATGACAATTAGTGTATACTGTATATTTATATCAGTATCTGTACATATTCTGTATAGTAGTGTCTATTACATGCAGTTATATGACAATTAGTGTATACTGTATATTTATATCAGTATCTGTACATATTCTGTATAGTAGTGTCTATTACATGCAGTTATATGTAATTAGTGTATACTGTATATTTATATCAGTATCTGTACATATTCTGTATAGTAGTGTCTATTACATGCAGTTATATGACAATTAGTGTATACTGTATATTTATAACTGCATGTAATAGACACTACTATACAGAATATGTACAGATACTGATATAAATATACAGTATACACTAATTGTCATAACTGCATGTAATAGACACTACTATACAGAATATGTACAGATACTGATATAAATATACAGTATACACTAATTGTCATATAACTGCATGTAATAGACACTACAATACAGAATATGTACAGATACTGATATAAATATACAGTATACACTAATTACATATAACTGCATGTAACATACACTACTATACAGAATATGTACAGATACTGATATAAATATACAGTATACACTAATTGTCATATAACTGCATGCAGTGACGTGCAGTGATGTCAGAGGCTGGTGAGGCAGTGGCTAGGATACACCTTCATTCATTAGATATCCTTTGTTGAAGAAATAGCAATGCACATGGGTGAGCCAATCACATGAGGTATCTATGTGCAGCCACCAATCAGCAGCTACTGAGCATATTTAGATATGATTTTAAACAAGGATATGAAAAGAATGAAGAAAATTAGATATTAGATGTAAATTGGAAAGTTATTTAAAATTGCATGCTCTTTCTAAATCATGAAAGAAAACACATGGGTTTCATGTCCCTTTAAATGGTTTCTTGGAAAACTGGTCAACTTAGTAAACATCTGATTTTAGTCTAAAGGATTGTAACAGAAACACCTGCCAGATAACAAAATGCTAGCTCTGATTATGAGATCTAGAAATCCATGCCCATTAACCCTTTGGCTGCTAAGCCATTTCCCACCTGGGTGCTAATATTTTATTTATTTATTTTTATTTTTGAAAAAAAAAAATTTAAACTTTTTTTATTTCCTTTTACAGACCCCCAAGACTTACACTGTTGGAAAGGTTAGGTGATTACCTTTCCAACAATGGGTCTTGTGGGTCTGTAAAAGTATTGTTAAGTATAAATAAAGTTGTGCTGTGACGTCATCACGTAATTGCGCGTGACGTCACCGCGCATCACGTGAAGCCCCGGCGATGCCTGTCACTCTACAGGCACGATCGCTGGGGTAGGATCAGTAAGGAGCCCCCAGATCTTCCTCAAGGTGGGAGAGTGCTCATGACGGCTCTGAGCCGTCATTAGCACCAGAGTGAGAAACTCTGTGACGGCTAAAATATGTTTAAAACATACTTTTTACTTTAATGCTGCAAATTATGCTTATAGATTCTTTCATCATTCAGTAAATATAAAAATGTCTTGATCCAGTGGCGGCTGGTGAAATTTAAAGATGGTGGGGCGCTTGACCCCACCCCTTTAAATAAATCCACACTATAAGATGGCACTACCAATTCATTAATTAAATAAAAGGTAGAAAGAAACACAGAAAAGCACTTGGGGGGAGAGGGAGAGAGAGAGACACACAGAGGGTTAGAGAGAAAGAGAGAGAGACACAATCACACACAGAGGGTGAGAGAGAGATAGACACAATCGCACACAGAGAGTTAGAGAGAGAGAGAGAAAGAGAGAGAGAGAGACACAGACAATCAAACACAGAGGGTTAGAGAGACACATAAGGGATGAGAGAGTCAGAGGGGGAGGAAGAGAGACAGAGAAAGAGACCATAGGGGAGAACAACACATAAGAAGAGAGATGGATAGATAGATAGACACACACACACACACACACAAGGGTGGGGGGGGGGAAGAGGGACCATTGCATTTTTAAGTAATAAAACAGCAGAGCTACAGAGAGTTCAGAAAATAAGACTATACATTAGTACAGAGGCAAGCTGCTAAGTTAGTGGGTGTAAAGTTTGAGGAAACAAAATACAAAAACGATCCTTTGTTGTAAAACAGTAAAAAAACAACACAAAACACTAAACCACATTCATTAAATTATAATTTTCAGTAACAGAATCCCTTTCAGTGAAATCTAAGGTTGCAGAACTTACTAAGATGTGGCTAAAACACTGCTCATTGACTGCATCTCTCTTCCTGCTCTGCCTCTGTCTGTATTAAGGAAGTGACAGTGGAACATTCCACTGCCTTAGAGGGGAAATACAGAACTCTCTTTTTCACTTTAGCAAAAGCAGGCAGCTTCACAGGACAGCAACAAAATAAATGAAAGTAGTTTTTTTCCGTTTTTGTTTTGTTTTATATTATTAAACATCCAGCCCTAACCCTAAGTTCCACTTACTAATGCCTCTCACTGGATTGGGTCAGCCCAAATAGGACTTCCTCAAATAAAGCACTTATGGGCCATGCAATGATCTAAACCACTTTCATCCAGTAGGTGGCGCAGCATGTTGTGTAATGGTGGGCAGACCTGCTTGTGCCTATCTATTGCACAACATCTAGCTGTGAAAAAAAAATTGCAATTTTTATTTTTTTAATTTTTTAAAGCCAATAAAAAAATATATATTTTTGCCCATATGAGAGGTGAAGCACTGCCTCACCTGCCTCTAGTGACTGCACATCACTGACTGCATGTAATAGACACTACTATACAGATTATGTACAGATACTGATATAAATATACAGTATACACTAATTGTCATATAACTGCATGTAACAGACACTACTATACAGAATATGTACAGATACCGATATAAATATACAGTATACACTAATTGTCATATAACTGCATGTAATAGACACTACTATACAGAATATGTACAGATACTGATATAAATAACATAATTTATGCTTACCTGATAAATTTATTTCTCTTGTAGTGTATCCAGTCCACGGATCATCCATTACTTGTGGGATATTCTCCTTCCCAACAGGAAGTTGCAAGCTCCTCCCCTCACTGCCATATCCAGTCATTCGACCGAAACAAGACGAGAAAGGAGAAACCATAGGGTGCAGTGGTGACTGTAGTTTAATTAAAATTTAGACCTGCCTTAAAAGGACAGGGCGGGCCGTGGACTGGATACACTACAAGAGAAATAAATTTATCAGGTAAGCATAAATTATGTTTTCTCTTGTTAAGTGTATCCAGTCCACGGATCATCCATTACTTGTGGGATACCAATACCAAAGCTAAAGTACACGGATGATGGGAGGGACAAGGCAGGAACTTAAACGGAAGGAACCACTGCCTGTAGAACCTTTCTCCCAAAAACAGCCTCCGAAGAAGCAAAAGTGTCAAATTTGTAAAATTTTGAAAAGGTGTGAAGCGAAGACCAAGTCGCAGCCTTGCAAATCTGTTCAACAGAGGCCTCATTTTTAAAGGCCCAGGTGGAAGCCACAGCTCTAGTAGAATGAGCTGTAATCCTTTCAGGGGGCTGCTGTCCAGCAGTCTCATAGGCTAAGCGTATTATGCTCCAAAGCCAAAAGGAGAGAGAGGTTGCCGAAGCTTTTTGACCTCTCCTCTGTCCAGAGTAAACGACAAACAGGGCAGATGTTTGACGAAAATCTTTAGTAGCCTGTAAGTATAACTTCAAGGCACGGACTACGTCCAAATTATGCAAAAGACGTTCCTTCTTTGAAGATGGATTAGGACACAATGATGGAACAACAATCTCTTGATTGATATTCCTGTTAGAAACCACCTTAGGTAAAAACCCAGGTTTGGTACGCAGAACTACCTTGTCTGAATGAAAAATCAGATAAGGAGAATCACAATGTAAGGCAGATAACTCAGAGACTCTTCGAGCCGAGGAAATAGCCATCAAAAACAGAACTTTCCAAGATAAAAGTTTAATATCAATGGAATGAAGGGGTTCAAACGGAACTCCCTGAAGAACTTTAAGAACCAAGTTTAAGCTCCACGGGGGAGCAACAGTTTTAAACACAGGCTTAATCCTAACCAAAGCCTGACAAAATGCCTGGACGTCTGGAACATCTGCCAGACGCTTGTGCAAAAGAATAGACAGAGCAGAGATCTGTCCTTTTAAAGAACTAGCTGATAAGCCTTTGTCCAAACCCTCTTGGAGAAAGGACAATATCCTAGGAATCCTAACCTTACTCCATGAGTAACTCTTGGATTCACACCAATAAAGATATTTACACCATATCTTATGGTAGATTTTCCTGGTGACAGGCTTCCGAGCCTGTATTAAGGTATCAATGACTGACTTGGAGAAGCCACGCCTTGATAGAATCAAGCGTTTAATCTCCATGCAGTCAGTCTCAGAGAAAGTAGATTTGGATGATTGAAAGGACCTTGTATTAGAAGGTCCTGCCTCAGAGGCAGAGTCCATGGTGGAAGAGATGACATGTCCACTAGGTCTGCATACCAGGTCCTGCGTGGCCACGCAGGCGCTATCAGAATCACCGATGCTCTCTCCTGTTTGATTTTGGCAATCAGTCGAGGGAGCAGAGGAAACGGTGGAAACACATAGGCCAGGTTGAAGAACCAAGGAGCTGCTAGAGCATCTATCAGCGTTGCTCCCGGGTCCCTGGACCTGGATCCATAACAAGGAAGCTTGGCGTTCTGGCGAGACGCCATGAGATCCAGTTCTGGTTTGCCCCAACGATGGACCAGTTGAGCAAACACCTCCGGATGGAGTTCCCACTCCCCCGGATGAAAAGTCTGACGACTTAGAAAATCCGCCTCCCAGTTCTCTACGCCTGGGATGTGGATCGCTGACAGGTGGCAAGAGTGAGACTCTGCCCAGCGAATTATCTTTGAGACTTCTAACATCGCTAGGGAACTCCTGGTTCCCCCTTGATGGTTGATGTAAGCCACAGTCGTGATGTTGTCCGACTGAAATCTGATGAACCTCAGTGTTGCTAACTGAGGCCAAGCTAGAAGAGCCTTGAATATTGCTCTTAACTCCAGAATATTTATTGGGAGTAGTTTCTCCTCCTGAGTCCACGATCCCTGAGCCTTCAGGGAGTTCCAGACTGCGCCCCAACCTAGAAGGCTGGCATCTGTTGTTACAATCGTCCAATCTGGCCTGCGAAAGGTCATACCCTTGGACAGATGGACCAGAGAAAGCCACCAGAGAAGAGAATCTCTAGTCTCTTGATCCAGATTTAGTAGAGGGGACAAATCTGAGTAATCCCCATTCCACTGACTTAGCATGCATAATTGCAGCGGTCTGAGATGCAGGCGCGCAAATGGCACTATGTCCATTGCCGCTACCATTAAGCCGATTACTTCCATGCACTGAGCCACTGACGGGCGTGGAATGGAATGAAGGACACGGCAAGCATTTAGAAGTTTTGATAACCTGGACTCCGTCAGGTAAATTTTCATCTCTACAGAATCTATAAGAGTCCCTAGGAAGGAGACTCTTGTGAGTGGTGATAGAGAACTCTTTTCCACGTTCACTTTCCACCCATGCGACCTCAGAAATGCCAGAACTATCTCTGTATGAGACTTGGCAATTTGAAAGCTTGACGCCTGTATCAGGATGTCGTCTAAATACGGAGCCACCGCTATGCCTCGCGGTCTTAGAACCGCCAGAAGTGAGCCCAGAACCTTTGTAAAAATTCTCGGGGCAGTGGCCAACCCGAAGGGAAGAGCTACAAATTGGTAATGCCTGTCTAGAAAGGCAAACCTTAGGAACAGATGATGATCTTTGTGAATCGGTATGTGAAGGTAGACATCCTTTAAGTCCACTGTGGTCATGTACTGAACCTCTTGGATCATGGGTAGGATGGTCCGAATAGTTTCCATTTTGAATGATGGAACTCTGAGGAATTTGTTTAAGATCTTTAGATCCAAGATTGGTCTGAAGGTTCCCTCTTTCTTGGGAACCACAAACAGATTTGAATAAAATCCCTGTCCTTGTTCCGTCCGCGGAACTGGATGGATCACTCCCATTATTAGGAGGTCTTGCACACAGCTTAGGAATGCCTCTTTCTATATCTGGTTTGCTGATAACCTTGAAAGATGAAATCTCCCTTGTGGAGGAGAAGCTTTGAAGTCCAGAAGATATCCCTGAGATATGATCTCCAACGCCCAGGGATCCTGAACATCTCTTGCCCACGCCTGGGCGAAGAGAGAAAGTTTGCCCCCCACTAGATCCGTTTCCGGATAGGGGGCCGTTCCTTCATGCTGTCTTGGGGGCAGCAGCAGGCTTTCTGGTCTGCTTGCCCTTGTTCCAGGACTGGTTAGGTTTCCAGGCCTGTCTGGAATGAGCAACAGTTCCCTCTTGCTTTGAAGCGGAGGAAGTTGATGCTGCTCCTGCCTTGAAATTTCGAAAGGCACGAAAATTAGACTGTTTGGCCTTTGATTTGGCCCTGTCCTGAGGAAGGGTATGACCCTTGCCTCCAGTAATGTCAGCAATAATTTCCTTCAAGCCAGGCCCGAATAAGGTCTGCCCCTTGAAAGGAATGTTGAGTAATTTAGACTTTGAAGTCACGTCAGCTGACCAGGATTTAAGCCATAGCGTCCTACGCGCCTGGATGGCGAATCCGGAATTCTTAGCCGTTAGTTTAGTCAAATGATCAATGGCATCAGAAACAAATGAGTTAGCTAGCTTAAGCGTTCTAAGCTTGTCAATAATTTCATTCAATGGAGCTGTATGGATGGCCTCTTCCAGGGCCTCAAACCAGAATGCCGCCGCAGCAGTGACAGGCGCAATGCATGCAAGGGGCTGTAAAATAAAACCTTGCTGAATAAACATTTTCTTAAGGTAACCCTCCAATTTTTTATCCATTGGATCTGAAAAAGCACAACTGTCCTCAATTGGGATAGTGGTACGCTTTGCTAAAGTAGAAACTGGTCCCTCCACCTTAGGGACCGTCTGCCATAAGTCCCGTGTAGTGGCGTCTATTGGAAACATTTTTCTAAATATAGGAGGTGGGGAAAAGGGCACACCGGGTCTATCCCACTCCTTGCTAATAATTTCTGTAAGCCTTTTAGGTATAGGAAAAACGTCAGTACACACCGGCACCGCATAGTATCTATCCAGCCTACACAATTTCTCTGGAATTGCAACTGTGTTACAGTCATTCAGAGCAGCTAATACCTCCCCAAGCAATACACGGAGGTTCTCAAGCTTAAATTTAAAATGAGAAATCTCTGAATCAGGTTTCCCCGAGTCAGAGATGTCACCCACAGACTGAAGCTCTCCGTCCTCATGTTCTGCATACTGTGACGCAGTATCAGACATGGCTCTAACAGCATTTGCACGCTCTGTATCTCTCCTAACCCCAGAGCTAGCGCGCTTGCCTCTTAATTCAGGCAATCTAGATAATACCTCTGACAGGGTATTATTCATGATTGCAGCCATGTCCTGCAAGGTAATCGCTATGGGCGTCCATGATGTAATTGGCGCCATATTAGCGTGCGTCCCCTGAGCGGGAGGCGAAGGGTCTGACACGTGGGGAGAGTTAGTCGGCATAACTTCCCCCTCGACAGAACCCTCTGGTGATAATTCTTTTATAGATAAAGACTGATCTTTACTGTTTAAGGTGAAATCAATACATTTAGTACACATTCTCCTATGGGGCTCCACCATGGCTTTCAAACATAATGAACAAGTAGGTTCCTCTGTGTCAGACATGTTTAAACAGACTAGCAATGAGACTAGCAAGCTTGGAAAACACTTTAAAACAAGTTTACAAGCAATATAAAAAAACGTTACTGCGCCTTTAAGAAACACAAATTTTCCCAAATTTTGAAATAACAGTGAAAAAATGCAGTTACACTAACGAAATTTTTACAGTGTATGTAATAAGTTAGCAGAGCATTGCACCCACTTGCAAATGGATGATTAACCCCATAATACCAAAAACGGAATAACAAATGACAAAAACGTTTTTTAAACAGTCACAACAACTGCCACAGCTCTACTGTGGCTTTTTACCTCCCTCAATACGACTTCTGAAGCCTTTTGAGCCCTTCAGAGAAGTCCTGGATCATGCAGGAAGAAGCTGGATGTCTGTGTCTGTAATTTTTGCTGTGCAAAAAAATGCCAAAATAGGCCCCTCCCACTCATATTACAACAGTGGGAAGCCTCAGGGAACTGTTTCTAGGCAAAATTCAAGCCAGCCATGTGGAAAAAACTAGGCCCCAATAAATTTTATCACCAAACATATGTAAAAAACGATTAAACATGCCAGCAAACGTTTTAAAATACACTTTTATAAGAGTATGTATCTCTATTAATAAGCCTGATACCAGTCGCTATCACTGCATTTAAGGCTTTACTTACATTACTTCGGTATCAGCAGCATTTTCTAGCAAATTCCATCCCTAGAAAAATATTTTAACTGCACATACCTTATTGCAGGAAAACCTGCACGCTATTACCCCTCTGAAGTTACCTCACTCCTCAGAATATGTGAGAACAGCAAAGGATCTTAGTTACTTCTGCTAAGATGATAGAAAAGGCAGGCAGATTCTTCTGCTAAATACTGCCTGAGATAAACAGTACACTCCGGTACCATTTAAAAATAACAAACTTTTGATTGAAGAAATAAACTAAGCCTAAAACACCACAGTCCTCTTACAACCTCCATCTTAGTTGAGAGTTGCAAGAGAATGACTGGATATGGCAGTGAGGGGAGGAGCTATATAGCAGCTCTGCTGTGGGTAATCATCTTGCAACTTCCTGTTGGAAAGGAGAATATCCCACAAGTAATGGATGATCCGTGGACTGGATACACTTAACAAGAGAAATACAGTATACACTAATTGTCATATAACTGCATGTAACAGACACTACTATACAGAATATGTAAAGATACTGATATAAATATACAGTATACACTAATTGTCATATAACTGCATGTAACAGACATTACTATACAGAATATGTACAGCTACTGATATAAATATACAGTATACACTAATTGTCATATAACTGCATGTAACAGACACTACTATACAGAATATGTACAGATACTGATATAAATATACAGTATACACTAATTGTCATATAACTGCATGTAACAGACACTACTATACAGAATATGTACAGATACTGATATAAATATACAGTATACACTAATTGTCATATAACTGCATGTAACAGACACTACTATACAGAATATGTACAGATACTGATATAAATATACAGTATACACTAATTGTCATAACTGTATGTAACAGACACTACTATACAGAATATGTACAGCTACTGATATAAATATACAGTATACACTAATTGTCATATAACTGCATGTAACAGACACTACTATACAGAATATGTACAGCTACTGATATAAATATACAGTATACACTAATTGTCATATAACTGCATGTAACAGACACTACTATACAGAATATGTACAGCTACTGATATAAATATACAGTATACACTAATTGTCATATAACTGCATGTAACAGACATTACTATACAGAATATGTACAGCTACTGATATAAATATACAGTATACACTAATTGTCATATAACTGCATGTAACAGACACTACTATACAGAATATGTACAGATACTGATATAAATATACAGTATACACTAATTGTCATATAACTGCATGTAACAGACACTACTATACAGAATATGTACAGATACTGATATAAATATACAGTATACACTAATTGTCATATAACTGCATGTAACAGACACTACTATACAGAATATGTACAGATACTGATATAAATATACAGTATACACTAATTGTCATAACTGTATGTAACAGACACTACTATACAGAATATGTACAGATACTGATATAAATATACAGTATACACTAATTGTCATATAACTGCATGTAACAGACACTACTATACAGAATATGTACAGCTACTGATATAAATATACAGTATACACTAATTGTCATATAACTGCATGTAACAGACACTACTATACAGAATATGTACAGCTACTGATATAAATATACAGTATACACTAATTGTCATATAACTGCATGTAACAGACACTACTATACAGAATATGTACAGATAGTGATATAAATATACAGTATACACTAATTGTCATATAACTGCATGTAATAGACACTAATATACAGAATATGTACAGATCCTGATATAAATATACAGTATACACTAATTGTCATATAACTGCATGTAATAGACACTACTATACAGAATATGTACAGATCCTGATATAAATATACAGTATACACTAATTGTCATATAACTGCATGTAACAGACACTACTATACAGAATATGTACAGATCCTGATATAAATATACAGTATACACTAATTGTCATATAACTGCATGTAACAGACACTACTATACAGAATATGTACAGATCCTGATATAAATATACAGTATACACTAATTTTCATATAACTACATGTAATAGACACTACTATACAGAATATGTACAGATACTGATATAAATATACAGTATATACTAATTGTCATATAACTGCATGTAATAGACACTACTATACAGAATATGTACAGATACTGATATAAATATACAGTATATACTAATTACATATAACTGCATGTAATAGACACTACTATACAGAATATGTACAGATACTGATATAAATATACAGTATACACTAATTGTCATATAACTGCAAGTAATAGACACTACTATACAGAATATGTACAGAATCAGATATATACAGTATACACTAATTGTCATATAACTGCATGTAATAGACACTACTATACAGAATATGTACAGATACTGATATAAATATACAGTATACACTAATTGTCATATAACTGCATGTAATAGACACTACTATACAGAATATGTACAGATACTGATATAAATATACAGTATATACTAATTACATATAACTGCATGTAATAGACACTACTATACAGAATATGTACAGATACTGATATAAATATACAGTATACACTAATTGTCATATAACTGCATGTAATAGACACTACTATACAGAATATGTACAGATAATGATATAAATATACAGTATACACTAATTGTCATATAACTGCATGTAATAGACACTACTATACAGAATATGTACAGATAATGATATAAATATACAGTATACACTAATTGTCATATAACTGCATGTAACAGACACTACTATACAGAATATGTACAGATACTGATATAAATATACAGTATACACTAATTGTCATATAACTGCATGTAATAGACACTACTATACAGAATATGTACAGATAATGATATAAATAACAGAATTTATGTTTACCTGATAAATTACTTTCTCCAACGGTGTGTCCGGTCCACGGCGTCATCCTTACTTGTGGGATATTCTCTTCCCCAACAGGAAATGGCAAAGAGCCCAGCAAAGCTGGTCACATGATCCCTCCTAGGCTCCGCCTACCCCAGTCATTCGACCGACGTTAAGGAGGAATATTTGCATAGGAGAAACCATATGGTACCGTGGTGACTGTAGTTAAAGAAAATAAATTATCAGACCTGATTAAAAAAACCAGGGCGGGCCGTGGACCGGACACACCGTTGGAGAAAGTAATTTATCAGGTAAACATAAATTCTGTTTTCTCCAACATAGGTGTGTCCGGTCCACGGCGTCATCCTTACTTGTGGGAACCAATACCAAAGCTTTAGGACACGGATGAAGGGAGGGAGCAAATCAGGTCACCTAAATGGAAGGCACCACGGCTTGCAAAACCTTTCTCCCAAAAATAGCCTCAGAAGAAGCAAAAGTATCAAACTTGTAAAATTTGGTAAAAGTGTGCAGTGAAGACCAAGTCGCTGCCCTACATATCTGATCAACAGAAGCCTCGTTCTTGAAGGCCCATGTGGAAGCCACAGCCCTAGTGGAATGAGCTGTGATTCTTTCGGGAGGCTGCCGTCCGGCAGTCTCGTAAGCCAATCTGATGATGCTTTTAATCCAAAAAGAGAGAGAGGTAGAAGTTGCTTTTTGACCTCTCCTTTTACCGGAATAAACAACAAACAAGGAAGATGTTTGTCTAAAATCCTTTGTAGCATCTAAATAGAATTTTAGAGCGCGAACAACATCCAAATTGTGCAACAAACGTTCCTTCTTTGAAACTGGTTTCGGACACAGAGAAGGTACGATAATCTCCTGGTTAATGTTTTTGTTAGAAACAACTTTTGGAAGAAAACCAGGTTTAGTACGTAAAACCACCTTATCTGCATGGAACACCAGATAAGGAGGAGAACACTGCAGAGCAGATAATTCTGAAACTCTTCTAGCAGAAGAAATTGCAACTAAAAACAAAACTTTCCAAGATAATAACTTAATATCAACGGAATGCAAGGGTTCAAACGGAACCCCCTGAAGAACTGAAAGAACTAAATTGAGACTCCAAGGAGGAGTCAAAGGTTTGTAAACAGGCTTAATTCTAACCAGAGCCTGAACAAAGGCTTGAACATCTGGCACAGCGGCCAGCTTTTTGTGAAGTAACACAGACAAGGCAGAAATCTGTCCCTTCAGGGAACTTGCAGATAATCCTTTTTCCAATCCTTCTTGAAGGAAGGATAGAATCCTAGGAATCTTAACCTTGTCCCAAGGGAATCCTTTAGATTCACACCAACAGATATATTTTTTCCAAATTTTGTGGTAAATCTTTCTAGTTACAGGCTTTCTGGCCTGAACAAGAGTATCGATAACAGAATCTGAGAATCCTCGCTTCGATAAGATCAAGCGTTCAATCTCCAAGCAGTCAGCTGGAGTGAAACCAGATTCGGATGTTCGAACGGACCCTGAACAAGAAGGTCTCGTCTCAAAGGTAGCTTCCAAGGAGGAGCCGATGACATATTCATCAGATCTGCGTACCAAGTCCTGCGTGGCCACGCAGGAGCTATCAAGATCACCGACGCCCTCTCCTGATTGATCCTGGCTACCAGCCTGGGGATGAGAGGAAACGGCGGGAACACATAAGCTAGTTTGAAGGTCCAAGGTGCTACTAGTGCATCCACTAGAGCCGCCTTGGGATCCCTGGATCTGGACCCGTAGCAAGGAACTTTGAAGTTCTGACGAGAGGCCATCAGATCCATGTCTGGAATGCCCCACAGCTGAGTGACTTGGGCAAAGATTTCCGGATGGAGTTCCCACTCCCCCGGATGCAATGTCTGACGACTCAGAAAATCCGCTTCCCAATTTTCCACTCCTGGGATGTGGATAGCAGACAGGTGGCAGGAGTGAGACTCCGCCCATAGAATGATTTTGGTCACTTCTTCCATCGCCAGGGAACTCCTTGTTCCCCCCTGATGGTTGATGTACGCAACAGTTGTCATGTTGTCTGATTGAAACCGTATGAACTTGGCCCTCGCTAGCTGAGGCCAAGCCTTGAGAGCATTGAATATCGCTCTCAGTTCCAGAATATTTATCGGTAGAAGAGATTCTTCCCGAGACCAAAGACCCTGAGCTTTCAGGGATCCCCAGACCGCGCCCCAGCCCATCAGACTGGCGTCGGTCGTGACAATGACCCACTCTGGTCTGCGGAATGTCATCCCTCGTGACAGGTTGTCCAGGGACAGCCACCAACGGAGTGAGTCTCTGGTCCTCTGATTTACTTGTATCTTCGGAGACAAGTCTGTATAGTCCCCATTCCACTGACTGAGCATGCACAGTTGTAATGGTCTTAGATGAATGCGTGCAAAAGGAACTATGTCCATTGCCGCTACCATCAACCCGATCACTTCCATGCACTGAGCTATTGAAGGAAGAGGAACGGAATGGAGTATCCGACAAGAGTCTAGAAGTTTTGTTTTTCTGGCCTCTGTCAGAAAAATCCTCATTTCTAAGGAGTCTATTATTGTTCCCAAGAAGGGAACCCTTGTTGACGGAGATAGAGAACTCTTTTCCACGTTCACTTTCCATCCGTGAGATCTGAGAAAGGCCAGGACAATGTCCGTGTGAGCCTTTGCTTGAGGAAGGGACGACGCTTGAATCAGAATGTCGTCCAAGTAAGGTACTACAGCAATGCCCCTTGGTCTTAGCACAGCTAGAAGGGACCCTAGTACCTTTGTGAAAATCCTTGGAGCAGTGGCTAATCCGAAAGGAAGCGCCACGAACTGGTAATGTTTGTCCAGGAATGCGAACCTCAGGAACCGATGATGTTCCTTGTGGATAGGAATATGTAGATACGCATCCTTTAAATCCACCGTGGTCATGAATTGACCTTCCTGGATGGAAGGAAGAATAGTTCGAATGGTTTCCATCTTGAACGATGGAACCTTGAGAAACTTGTTTAAGATCTTGAGATCTAAGATTGGTCTGAACGTTCCCTCTTTTTTGGGAACTATAAACAGATTGGAGTAGAACCCCATCCCTTGTTCTCTTAATGGAACGGGATGAATCACTCCCATTTTTAACAGGTCTTCTACACAATGTAAGAATGCCTGTCTTTTTATGTGGTCTGAAGACAACTGAGACCTGTGGAACCTCCCCCTTGGGGGAAGTCCCTTGAATTCCAGAAGATAACCTTGGGAGACTATTTCTAGCGCCCAAGGATCCAGAACATCTCTTGCCCAAGCCTGAGCGAAGAGAGAGAGTCTGCCCCCCACCAGATCCGGTCCCGGATCGGGGGCCAACATTTCATGCTGTCTTGGTAGCAGTGGCAGGTTTCTTGGCCTGCTTTCCCTTGTTCCAGCCTTGCATTGGTCTCCAAGCTGGCTTGGCTTGAGAAGTATTACCCTCTTGCTTAGAGGACGTAGCACTTTGGGCTGGTCCGTTTCTACGAAAGGGACGAAAATTAGGTTTATTTTTTGCCTTGAAAGGCCGATCCTGAGGAAGGGCGTGGCCCTTACCCCCAGTGATATCCGAGATAATCTCTTTCAAGTCAGGGCCAAACAGCGTTTTCCCCTTGAAAGGAATGTTAAGTAGCTTGTTCTTGGAAGACGCATCAGCCGACCAAGATTTCAACCAAAGCGCTCTGCGCGCCACAATAGCAAACCCAGAATTCTTAGCCGCTAACCTAGCCAATTGCAAAGTGGCGTCTAGGGTGAAAGAATTAGCCAATTTGAGAGCATTGATTCTGTCCATAATCTCCTCATAAGGAGGAGAATCACTGTCGACCGCCTTTATCAGCTCATCGAACCAGAAACATGCGGCTGTAGCGACAGGGACAATGCATGAAATTGGTTGTAGAAGGTAACCCTGCTGAACAAACATCTTTTTAAGCAAACCTTCTAATTTTTTATCCATAGGATCTTTGAAAGCACAACTATCCTCTATGGGTATAGTGGTGCGTTTGTTTAAAGTGGAAACCGCTCCCTCGACCTTGGGGACTGTCTGCCATAAGTCCTTTCTGGGGTCGACCATAGGAAACAATTTTTTAAATATGGGGGGAGGGACGAAAGGAATACCGGGCCTTTCCCATTCTTTATTAACAATGTCCGCCACCCGCTTGGGTATAGGAAAAGCTTCTGGGAGCCCCGGCACCTCTAGGAACTTGTCCATTTTACATAGTTTCTCTGGGATGACCAACTTGTCACAATCATCCAGAGTGGATAATACCTCCTTAAGCAGAATGCGGAGATGTTCCAACTTAAATTTAAATGCAATCACATCAGGTTCAGCTTGTTGAGAAATGTTCCCTGAATCAGTAATTTCTCCCTCAGACAAAACCTCCCTGGCCCCATCAGACTGAGTGAGGGGCCCTTCAGAAATATTAATATCAGCGTCGTCATGCTCTTCAGTATCTAAAACAGAGCAGTCGCGCTTACGCTGATAAGTGTTCATTTTGGCTAAAATGTTTTTGACAGAATTATCCATTACAGCCGTTAATTGTTGCATAGTAAGGAGTATTGGCGCGCTAGATGTACTAGGGGCCTCCTGAGTGGGCAAGACTCGTGTAGACGAAGGAGGGAATGATGCAGTACCATGCTTACTCCCCTCACTTGAGGAATCATCTTGGGCATCATTGTCATTGTCACATAAATCACATTTATTTAAATGAATAGGAATTCTGGCTTCCCCACATTCAGAACACAGTCTATCTGGTAGTTCAGACATGTTAAACAGGCAGAAACTTGATAACAAGTACAAAAAACGTTTTAAAATAAAACCGTTACTGTCACTTTAAATTTTAAACTGAACACACTTTATTACTGCAAATGCGAAAAAACATGAAGGAATTGTTCAAAATTTACCAAATTTTCACCACAGTGTCTTAAAGCCTTAAAAGTATTGCACACCAAATTTGGAAGCTTTAACCCTTAAAATAACGGAACCGGAGCCGTTTTGAACTTTAGCCCCTTTACAGACCCTGGTATCTGCTTTGCTGAGACCCAACCAAGCCCCAAGGGGAATACGATACCAAATGACGCCTTCAGAAAGTCTTTTCTAAGTATCAGAGCTCCTCTCACATGCGACTGCATGCCATGCCTCTCAAAAACAAGTGCGCAACACCGGCGCGAAAATGAGGCTCTGCCTATGCTTTGGGAAAGCCCCTAAAGAATAAGGTGTCTAAAACAGTGCCTGCCGATATTATTATATCAAAATACCCAGATAAAATGATTCCTCAAGGCTAAATATGTGTTAATAATCAATCGATTTAGCCCAAAAAAAGTCTACAGTCTTAATAAGCCCTTTTTGAAGCCCTTATTTACAATCGTAATAACCATGGCTTACCGGATCCCAGAGGGAAAATGACAGCTTCCAGCATTACATCGTCTTGTTAGAATGTGTCATACCTCAAGCAGCAAGAGACTGCTCACTGTTCCCCCAACTGAAGTTAATTGCTCTCAACAGTCCTGTGTGGAACAGCCATGGATTTTAGTGACGGTTGCTAAAATCATTTTCCTCATACAAACAGAAATCTTCATCTCTTTTCTGTTTCTGAGTAAATAGTACATACCAGCACTATTTCAAAATAACAAACTCTTGATTGAATAATAAAAACTACAGTTAAACACTAAAAAACTCTAAGCCATCTCCGTGGAGATGTTGCCTGTACAACGGCAAAGAGAATGACTGGGGTAGGCGGAGCCTAGGAGGGATCATGTGACCAGCTTTGCTGGGCTCTTTGCCATTTCCTGTTGGGGAAGAGAATATCCCACAAGTAAGGATGACGCCGTGGACCGGACACACCTATGTTGGAGAAATACAGTATACACTAATTGTCATAACTGCATGTAACAGACACTACTATACAGAATATGTACAGATCCTGATATAAATATACAGTATACACTAATTGTCATATAACTGCATGTAACAGACACTACTATACAGAATATGTACAGATCCTGATATAAATATACAGTATACACTAATTGTCATATAACTGCATGTAACAGACACTACTATACAGAATATGTACAGATACTGATATAAATATACAGTATACACTAATTGTCATATAACTGCATGTAATAGACACTACTATACAGAATATGTACAGATAATGATATAAATATACAGTATACACTAATTGTCATATAACTGTATGTAACAGACACTACTATACAGAATATGTACAGATACTGATATAAATATACAGTATATACTAATTACATATAACTGCATGTAATAGACACTACTATACAGAATATGTACAGATACTGATATAAATATACAGTATACACTAATTGTCATATAACTGCAAGTAATAGACACTACTATACAGAATATGTACAGATACTGATATAAATATACAGTATACACTAATTGTCATATAACTGTATGTAATAGACACTACTATACAGAATATGTACAGAATCAGATATAAATATACAGTATACACTAATTGTCATATAACTGCATGTAATAGACACTACTATACAGAATATGTACAGATACTGATATAAATATACAGTATACACTAATTGTCATATAACTGCATGTAATAGACACTACTATACAGAATATGTACAGATACTGATATAAATATACAGTATACACTAATTGTCATATAACTGCATGTAATAGACACTACTATACAGAATATGTACAGATACTGATATAAATATACAGTATACACTAATTACATATAACTGCATGTAACAGACACTACTATACAGAATGTGTACAGATACTGATATAAATATACAGTATACACTAATTGTCATATAACTGCATGTAATAGACACTACTATACAGAATATGTACAGATACTGATATAAATATACAGTATACACTAATTGTCATATAACTGCATGTAACAGACACTACTATACAGAATATGTACAGATAGTGATATAAATATACAGTATACACTAATTGTCATATAACTGCATGTAATAGACACTACTATACAGAATATGTACAGATACTGATATAAATATACAGTATACACTAATTGTCATATAACTGCATGTAATAGACACTACTATACAGAATATGTACAGGTACTGATATAAATATACAGTATATACTAATTGTCATATAACTGCATGTAATAGACACTACTATACAGAATATGTACAGATACTGATATAAATATACAGTATACACTAATTACATATAACTGCATGTAATAGACACTACTATACAGAATATGTACAGATAGTGATATAAATATACAGTATACACTAATTGTCATATAACTGCATGTAATAGACACTACTATACAGAATATGTACAGATCCTGATACTAATATACAGTATACACCAATTGTCATATAACTGCATGTAACAGACACTACTATACAGAATATGTACAGATCCTGATACTAATATACAGTATACACTAATTGTCATATAACTGCATGTAATAGACACTACTATACAGAAAATTTACAGATCCTGATACTAATATACAGTATACACTAATTGTCATATAACTGCATGTAATAGACACTACTATACAGAATATGTACAGGTACTGATATAAATATACAGTATACACTAATTGTCATATAACTGCATGTAACAGACACTACTATACAGAATATGTACAGATCCTGATATAAATATACAGTATACACCAATTGTCATATAACTGCATGTAACAGACACTACTATACAGAATATGTACAGATCCTGATATAAATATACAGTATACACTAATTGTCATATAACTGCATGTAATAGACACTGCTATACAGAATATGTACACATACTGAAATAAATATACACTATACACTAATTGTCATATAACTGCATGTAATAGACACTGCTATACAGAATATGTACAGATACTGATATAAATATACACTATACACTAACTGTCATATAACTGCATGTAATAGACACTACTATACAGAATATGTACAGATACTGATATAAATATACACTATACACTAACTGTCATATAACTGCATGTAATAGACACTACTATACAGAATATGTACAGATACTGATATAAATATACACTATACACTAATTGTCATATAACTACATGTAATAGACACTACTATACAGAATATGTACAGATACTGATATAAATATACAGTATACACTAATTGTCATATAACTGCATGTAATAGACACTACTATACAGAATATGTACAGATACTGATATAAATATACAGTATACACTAATTAGATACTGATATAAATATACAGTATACACTAATTGTCATATAACTGCATGTAATAGACACTACTATACAGAATATGTACAGATACTGATATAAATATACAGTATACAGTAATTGTCATATAACTGCATGTAATAGACACTACTATACAGAATATTTACAGATAGTGATATAAATATACAGTATACAGTAATTGTCATATAACTGCATGTAATAGACACTACTATACAGAATATGTACAGATACTGATATAAATATACAGTATACACTAACTGTCATATAACTGCATGTAATAGACACTACTATACAGAATATGTACAGATACTGATATAAATATACAGTATACACTGATTATATAACTGCATGTAATAGACACTATTATACAGAATATGTACAGATACTGATATAAATATACAGTATACACTAATTGTCATATAACTGCATGTAACATACACTACTATACAGAATATATACAGATACTGATATAAATATACAGTATACACTAATTGTCATATAACTGCATGTAATAGACACTACTATACAGAATATGTACAGATACTGATATAAATATACAGTATACACTAATTGTCATATAACTGCATGTAATAGACACTACTATACAGAATATGTACAGATACTGATATATACAGTATACTAATTGTCATATAAATGCATGTAACAGACACTACTATACAGAATATGTACAGATACTGATATAAATATACAGTATACACTAATTACATATAACTGCATGTAATAGACACTACTATACAGAATATGTACAGATACTGATATAAATATACAGTATACACTAATTACATATAACTGCATGTAATAGACACTACTATACAGAATATGTACAGATACTGATATAAATATACAGTATACACTAATTGTCATATAACTGCATGTAATAGACACTACTATACAGAATATGTACAGATACTGATATAAATATACAGTATACTAATTGTCATATAACTGCATGTAATAGACACTACTATACAGAATATGTACAGATATTAATATAAATATACAGTATACACTAATTGTCATATAACTGCATTTAATAGACACTACTATACAGAATATGTACAGATACTGATATAAATATACAGTATACACTAATTACATATAACTGCATGTAATAGTCACTACTATACAGAATATGTACAGATACTGATATAAATATACAGTATACACTAATTGTCATATAACTGCATGTAATAGACACTACTATACAGAATATGTACAGATACTGATATAAATATACAGTATACACTAATTGTCATATAACTGCATGTAACAGACACTACTATACAGAATATGTACTGATATAAATATACAGTATACACTAATTGTCATTTAACTGCATGTAACAGACACTACTATACAGATTATGTACTGATACAAATATACAGTATATACTAATTGTCATATAACTGCATGTAATAGACACTACTATACAGAATATGTACAGATACTGATATAAATATACAGTATACACTAATTACATATAACTGCATGTGATAGACACTACTATACATAATATGTACAGATACTGATATAAATATACATTATACACTAATTGTCATATAACTGCATGTAATATATACTACTATACAGAATATGTACAGATACTGATATAAATATACAGTATACACTGATTATATAACTGCATGTAATAGACACTACTATACACAATATGTACAGATACTGATATAAATATACAGTATATACTAATTGTATATAACTGTGTGTAATAGACACTACTATACAGAATATGTACAGATACTGATATAAATATACAGTATACACTAATTGTCATAACTGCATGTAATAGACACTACTATACAGAATATGTACAGATACGGATATAAATATACAGTATACACTAATTGTCATATAACTGCATGTAATAGACACTACTATACAGAATATGTACAGATACTGATATAAATATACAGTATACACTAACTGTCATATAACTGCATGTAATAGACACTACTATACAGAATATGTACAGATACTGATATATACAGTATACACTGATTATATAACTGCATGTAATAGACACTACTATACAGAATATGTACAGATACTGATATAAATATACAGTATACACTAATTGTCATATAACTGCATGTAACATACACTACTATACAGAATATATACAGATACTGATATAAATATACAGTATACACTAATTGTCATATAACTGCATGTAATAGACACTACTATACAGAATATGTACAGATACTGATATAAATATACAGTATACACTAATTGTCATATAACTGCATGTAACAGACACTACTATACAGAATATGTACAGATACTGATATAAATATACAGTATACACTAATTGTCATATAACTGCGTGTAATAGACACTACTATACAGAATATGTACAGATACTGATATAAATATACAGTATACACTAATTGTCATATAACTGCATGTAACAGACACTACTATACAGAATATGTACAGATACTGATATAAATATACAGTATACACTAATTGTCATATAACTGCATGTGATAGACACTACTATACATAATATGTACAGATACTGATATAAATATACATTATACACTAATTGTCATATAACTGCATGTAATATATACTACTATACAGAATATGTACAGATACTGATATAAATATACAGTATACACTGATTATATAACTGCATGTAATAGACACTACTATACACAATATGTACAGATACTGATATAAATATACAGTATATACTAATTGTATATAACTGTGTGTAATAGACACTACTATACAGAATATGTACAGATACTGATATAAATATACAGTATACACTAATTGTCATAACTGCATGTAATAGACACTACTATACAGAATATGTACAGATACGGATATAAATATACAGTATACACTAATTGTCATATAACTGCATGTAATAGACACTACTATACAGAATATGTACAGATACTGATATAAATATACAGTATACACTAACTGTCATATAACTGCATGTAATAGACACTACTATACAGAATATGTACAGATACTGATATATACAGTATACACTGATTATATAACTGCATGTAATAGACACTACTATACAGAATATGTACAGATACTGATATAAATATACAGTATACACTAATTGTCATATAACTGCATGTAACATACACTACTATACAGAATATATACAGATACTGATATAAATATACAGTATACACTAATTGTCATATAACTGCATGTGATAGACACTACTATACATAATATGTACAGATACTGATATAAATATACATTATACACTAATTGTCATATAACTGCATGTAATATATACTACTATACAGAATATGTACAGATACTGATATAAATATACAGTATACACTGATTATATAACTGCATGTAATAGACACTACTATACACAATATGTACAGATACTGATATAAATATACAGTATATACTAATTGTATATAACTGTGTGTAATAGACACTACTATACAGAATATGTACAGATACTGATATATACAGTATAAACTAATTGTCATATAAATGCATGTAACAGACACTACTATACAGAATATGTACAGATACTGATATAAATATACAGTATACACTAATTGTCATATAACTGCATGTAATAGACACTACTATACAGAATATGTACAGATACTGATATAAATATACAGTATACACTAATTGTCATATAACTGCATGTAATAGACACTACTATACAGAATATGTACAGATACTGATATAAATATACAGTATACACTAATTGTCATATAACTGCATGTAATAGACACTACTATACAGAATATGTACAGATACTGATACACTACTATACAGAATATGTACAGATACTGATATATACAGTATAAACTAATTGTCATATAAATGCAAGTAACAGACACTACTATACAGAATATGTACAGATACTGATATAAATATACAGTATACACTCATTGTCATATAACTGCATGTAATAGACACTATTATACAGAATATGTACAGATACTGATATAAATATACAGTATACACTAATTGTCATATAACTGCATGTAACAGACACTACTATACAGAATATGTACAGATACTGATATAAATATACAGTATACACTAATTGTCATATAACTGCATGTAATAGACACTACTATACAGAATATGTACAGATACTGATATAAATATACAGTATACACTAATTGTCATATAACTGCATGTAATAGACACTACTATACAGAATATGTACAGACACTGATATAATTATACAGTATACACTAATTGTCATATAACTGCATGTAATAGACACTACTATACAGAATATGTACAGATACTGATATAAGTATACAGTGTACACTAATTGTCATATAACTGCATGTAATA
The DNA here is from genome assembly GCF_027579735.1 of Bombina bombina. Classification (NCBI taxonomy): domain Eukaryota; kingdom Metazoa; phylum Chordata; class Amphibia; order Anura; family Bombinatoridae; genus Bombina; species Bombina bombina. Next base: position 8,002,132 of record NC_069507.1, read on the forward strand.
GACACTACTATACAGAATATGTACAGATACTGATATAAATATACAGTATACACTAATTGTCATATAACTGCATGTAATAGACACTACTATACAGAATATGTACAGATAATATAAATATACAGTATACACTAATTGTCATATACTGCATGTGATAGACACTACTATACAGAATATGTACAGATACTGATATAAATATACAGTATACACTAATTGTCATATAACTGCATGTAACAGACACTACTATACAGAATATGTACAGATACTGATATAAATATACAGTATAAACTAATTACATATAATTGCATGTAATAGACACTACTATACAGAATATGTACAGATACTGATATAAATATACAGTATGCACTAATTGTCATATAACTGCATGTAACAGACACTACTATACAGAATATGTACAGACACTGATATAAATATACAGTATACACTAATTGTCATATAACTGCATGTAATAGACACTACTATACAGAATATGTACAGATACTGATATAAATATACAGTATACACTAATTGTCATATAACTGTATGTAACAGACACTACTATACAGAATATGTACAGATACTGATATAAATATACAGTATACACTAATTGTCATATAACTGCATGTAATAGACACTACTATACAGAATATGTACAGATACTGATATAAATATACAGTATACACTAATTGTCATATAACTGCATGTAATAGACACCACTATACAGAATATGTACAGATACTGATATAAATATACAGTATACACTAATTGTCATATAACTGCATGTAATAGACACTACTATACAGAATATGTACAGATACTGATATAAATATACAGTATACACTAATTGTCATAGAACTGCATGTAATAGACACTACTATACAGAATATGTACAGATACTGATATAAATATACAGTATATACTAATTACATATAACTGCATGTAACAGACACTACTATACAGAATATGTACAGATACGGATATAAATATACAGTATATACTAATTGTCATATAACTGCATGTAACAGACACTACTATACAGAATATGTACAGATACTGATATAAATATACAGTATACACTAATTGTCATATAACTGCATGTAACAGACACTACTATACAGAATATGTACAGATACTGATATAAATATACAGTATACACTAATTACATATAACTGCATTTAATAGACACTACTATACAGAATATGTACAGATACTGATATAAATATACAGTATATACTAATTGTCATATAACTGCATGTAATAGACACTACTATACAGAATATGTACAGATACTGATATAAATATACAGTATACACTAATTGTCATATTATTATTATTATTGGTTATTATCAGTTATTTGTAGAGCGCCAACAGATTCCGCAGTGCTATAAACAAAGACGGAGTACAACAAAACAATTATAGGGATCAAATGGGTA
>NC_069507.1:8013561-8247312 GCF_027579735.1 Bombina bombina
AGTTAGAAACCAGTAGTGCATTGCTTTCAACAAATGATAGCAAGAGAACGAAGGAAATTTGATAATAGAAGTGGAAAGTTATTTTAAATTGTATTCTCTATCTGAATCATGAAATAAAACGTTTGGGTTTCATGCCCCTTTAATTTGCTGGTGGTGTTGTATTTTCTGAGCAGACAAGCAAGAGGTTATTGCCAGAGACTACCCAGGGAGCGCACGCCAGAGGCTACCCAGGGAGCGCACGCCAGAGGCTACCCAGGGAGCGCACGCCAGAGGCTGCCCCTCTGTACCTCGCTTGCTACTGGCTAGAATGGTTGTGCAAGAGCCAGCAAGCATAGTGAGTGTAGGACGGACACGGCAGCAGGATAAGATAAAAAAATTCATTGCTAAGTTACTGAACTATTCTTTACTGCCCCAGTGAGAGAATTGCAGACGTGCTACACAATGCGATCTTCTCAGTAACTGGCACTGGTGCCCGCTGAGCACAGATTTCATCACGATCATGAATCAGCCGCACTTCTAACAGCGGAGGGAGACGATATTCCAAAGATATTTCCTCTCTAGCGGATGTAGACTCCATATAAGCAGGGCGCGCTTTAGTCACACACAAACCCCCCCCCCCCCCGATTGGTGTAATTGCACTTAAAGGGACAGTCTACACCAGAATTGTTATTGTTTTAAAAGATAGATAATCCCTTTATTACCCATTCCCCAGTTTTGCATAACCAACACAGTTATATTAATGTACTTTTCACCTCTGTGATTATCTTGTATCTAAGCCTCTGCAAACTGCCCCTTTATTTCAGTTCTTTTGACAGAATTGCAGTCTAGCCAATCAGTGCCTGCTCCCAGATTACTTCACGTGCACGAGCACAGTTATCTATATGAAATACGTGAACTAACACCCTCTAGTGGTGAAAAACTGTTAAAATGCATTCTGAAAAGAGGTGGCCTACAAGGTCTAAGAAATTAGCATATGAACCTCCCAGGTTAAGCCTTCAACTAAGAATACCAAGAGAACAAAGCAAAATTAGTGATAAAAGTAAATTGGAAAATTGTTTAAAATGACATGCTCTATCTGAATCATGAAAGTTTATTTTGGCCTAGACTGTCCCTTTAACACTGTGTTCCGCTTCCTCCCTGGGCAAGTGAACAAGGGGAGTTACCCTTCTGCTTATACACAGTTGTGACTCACAAAGCTGATCAATTCAACCTAATTATGCAATCAGCAAGATGAAAGGGTAACGACCGCCCCACTGGCTGTCTCACTGCCCCTCGCTAATGTCATACATGTCTGCAGCAGGCACACCACTGGCTGTATCACTGCCCCTCACTAATGTCATACATGGCTGTCTCACTGCCCCTCGCTAATGTCATACATGGCTGTCTCACTGCCCCTCACTAATGTCATACATGGCTGCAGCAAGCACACCACTGGCTGTCTCACTGCCCCTCACTAATGTCATACATGGCTGCAGCAAGCACACCACTGGCTGTCTCACTGCCCCTAACTAATGTCATACATGGCTGCAGCAAGCACACCACTGGCTGTCTCACTGCCCCTCACTAATGTCATACATGGCTGCAGCAAGCACACCACTGGCTGTCTCACTGCCCCTCACTAATGTCATACATGGCTGTCTCACTGCCCCTCGCTAATGTCATACATGGCTGTCTCACTGCCCCTCGCTAATGTCATACATGGCTGTCTCACTGCCCCTCGCTAATGTCATACATGGCTGTCTCACTGCCCCTCGCTAATGTCATACATGGCTGTCTCACTGCCCCTCACTAATGTCATACATGGCTGTCTCACTGCCCCTCACTAATGTCATACATGGCTGCAGCAAGCACACCACTGGCTGTCTCACTGCCCCTCACTAATGTCATACATGGCTGCAGCAAGCACACCACTGGCTGTCTCACTGCCCCTCACCCCAGCACTGAGTGACACTTATTACCCCAGCACTGAGTGACACCATTATTACCCCAGCACTGAGTGACACCATCATTACCCCAGCACTGAGTGACACCATCATTACCCCAGCACTGAGTGACACCATCATTACCCCAGCACTGAGTGACACCATCATTACCCCAGCACTTAGTGACACCATCATTACCCCAGCACTTAGTGACACCATCATTACCCCAGCACTTAGTGACACCATCATTACCCCAGCACTAAGTGACACCATTATTACCTCAGCACTTAGTGACACCATTACTACCCCAGCACTAAGTGACACCATTATTACCCCAGCACTAAGTGACACCATTATTACCCCAGCACTTAGTGACACCATTATTACCCCAGCACTTAGTGACACTATCATTACCCCAGCACTGACACTATCATTACCCCAGCACTGACACCATCATTACCCCAGCACTGACACCATCATTACCCCAGCACTTAGTGACACCATTATTACCCCAGCACTAAGTGACACCATCATTACCCCAGCACTAAGTGACACCATCATTACCCCAGCACTAAGTGACACCATTATTACCCCAGCACTAAGTGACACCATTATTACCCCAGCACTTAGTGACACCATTATTACCCCAGCACTTAGTGACACCATTATTACCCCAGGACTGAGTGGCACCATCATTACCCCAGCACTGAGTGGCACCATCATTACCCCAGCACTTAGTGACACCATCATTACCCCAGCACTGAGTGACACCATTATTACCCCAGCACTAAGTGACACCATTATTACCCCAGCACTAAGTGACACCATTATTACCCCAGCACTTAGTGACACCATTATTACCCCAGCACTGAGTGGCACCATCATTACCCCAGCACTGAGTGGCACCATCATTACCTCAGCACTGAGTGACACCATTATTACCCCAGCACTAAGTGACACCATTATTACCCCAGCACTAAGTGACACCATCATTACCCCAGCACTAAGTGACACCATTATTACCCCAGCACTAAGTGACACCATTATTACCCCAGCACTTAGTGACACCATTATTACCCCAGCACTAAGTGACACCATTATTACCCCAGCACTTAGTGACACCATTATTACCCCAGCACTTAGTGACACCATTATTACCCCAGCACTGAGTGACACCATTATTACCCCAGCACTTAGTGACACCATTATTACCCCAGCACTTAGTGACACCATTATTACCCCAGCACTTAGTGACACCATTATTACCCCAGCACTTAGTGACACCATTATTACCCCAGCACTGAGTGGCACCATTATTACCCCAGCACTAAGTGACACCATTATTACCCCAGCACTTAGTGACACCATTATTACCCCAGCACTGAGTGGCACCATTATTACCCCAGCACTTAGTGACACCATTATTACCCCAGCACTTAGTGACACCATCATTACCCCAGCACTGAGTGACACCATCATTACCCCAGCACTGAGTGACACCATTATTACCCCAGCACTTAGTGACACCATCATTACCCCAGCACTGAGTGACACCATCATTACCCCAGCACTTAGTGACACCATTATTACCCCAGCACTGAGTGACACCATTATTACCCCAGCACTAAGTGACACCATTATTACCCCAGCACTAAGTGACACCATTATTACCCCAGCACTAAGTGACACCATCATTACCCAGCACTTAGTGACACCATTATTACCCCAGCACTTAGTGACACCATTATTACCCCAGCACTTAGTGACACCATTATTACCCCAGCACTTAGTGACACCCTTATTACCCCAGCACTTAGTGACACCATTATTACCCCAGCACTAAGTGACACCATTATTACCCCAGCACTAAGTGACACCATCATTACCCCAGCACTGAGTGACACCATCATTACCCCAGCACTTAGTGACACCATTATTACCCCAGCACTGAGTGACACCATTATTACCCCAGCACTGAGTGGCACCATTATTACCCCAGCACTTAGTGACACCATCATTACCCCAGCACTTAGTGACACCATTATTACCCCAGCACTGAGTGACACCATTATTACCCCAGCACTTAGTGACACCATCATTACCCCAGCACTTAGTGACACCATTATTACCCCAGCACTTAGTGACACCATTATTACCCCAGCACTTAGTGACACCATTATTACCCCAGCACTAAGTGACACCATTATTACCCCAGCACTAAGTGACACCATTATTACCCCAGCACTAAGTGACACCATCATTACCCCAGCACTTAGTGACACCATTATTACCCCAGCACTTAGTGACACCATTATTACCCCAGCACTTAGTGACACCATTATTACCCCAGCACTTAGTGGCACCATTATTACCCCAGCACTAAGTGACACCATTATTACCCCAGCACTAAGTGACACCATTATTACCCCAGCACTTAGTGACACCATTATTACCCCAGCACTAAGTGACACCATTATTACCCCAGCACTAAGTGACACCATTATTACCCCAGCACTAAGTGACACCATCATTACCCCAGCACTGAGTGGCACCATCATTACCCTCTGCAGTACTCACCGAGCGCTCGGATGCAGCAGCCCCCCGGGGCTCTCAGTGCCCTCCGTGCCCATGCGTCCCGCAGTACGTCCAGACTCGCGCTAAGCCCCCGCACCAGCAGCACCCCGCTCTGCAGCCAGCCCAGCAGCGAGAGGCCGGACACGGCGCGCACCAGCCGGGGCTCCCACACACACCGAGCGTTAGCCGCCTGAAACTCCCGGAACAGCGCTACAGCCTCCTTGCCCTGCCCGCCCTGCAGCACCACAGCCAGGCTCCCGGCAGAAAGCTGTACCGCCCCGTGCCCAGACATGGTGCACTGACCGCGGCCAGGAGCCTGGCCAGGGACCCAAAGTCTGAGGGGCGGAGCTAGAGCTGTCAGTCACACAAACTAACCTATAACAGACACCTCCCGCCTGCAGCCCCGCCCATGAACTAGTTAGACCTACAACCTGAGGGGCGGAGCTAGAGTTGTCAGTCACACAAACTAACCTATAACAGACACCTCCCGCCTGCAACCCCGCCCATGCCCTAACATGAACTAGTTACACCTAAAGTTTAAGGGGCGGGACAATTGTATTTTTAGGGCGTGGTTACATGTTGCAGTGAAAACATGGGGTGTGGCTATGTAGCTAAACATACACGTGTTGATACGTCTGTATGTGTATATATTTACTATATGTGTATGTGTATATATGTGTACTATATGTGTATGTGTATATATGTATGTGTATATATGTACTATATGTGTATGTGTATATATGTGTACTATATGTGTATGTGTATATATGTATGTGTATATATGTACTATATGTGTATGTGTATATATGTGTACTATATGTGTATGTGTATATATGTATGTGTATATATGTACTATATGTGTATGTGTATATATGTACTATATGTGTATGTGTATATATGTATGTGTATATATGTACTATATGTGTATGTGTATATATGTATGTGTATATATGTACTATATGTGTATGTGTATATATGTACTATATGTGTATGTGTATATATGTATGTGTATATATGTACTATATGTGTATGTGTATATATGTATGTGTATATATGTACTATATGTGTATGTGTATATATGTGTACTATATGTGTACTATATGTGTATGTGTATATATGTACTATATGTGTATGTGTATATATGTATGTGTATATATGTACTATATGTGTATGTGTATATATGTACTATATGTGTATGTGTATATATGTATGTGTATATATGTACTATATGTGTATGTGTATATATGTACTATATGTGTATGTGTATATATGTATGTGTATATATGTACTATATGTGTATGTGTATATATGTATGTGTATATATGTACTATATGTGTATGTGTATATATGTGTACTATATGTGTACTATATGTGTATGTGTATATATGTACTATATGTGTATGTGTATATATGTATGTGTATATATGTACTATATGTGTATGTGTATATATGTATGTGTATATATGTACTATATGTGTATGTGTATATATGTGTATATATGTACTATATGTGTATGTGTATATATGTACTATATGTGTATGTGTATATATGTATGTGTATATATGTACTATATGTGTATGTGTATATATGTACTATATGTGTATGTGTATATATGTATGTGTATATATGTACTATATGTGTATGTGTATATATGTACTATATGTGTATGTGTATATATGTATGTGTATATATGTACTATATGTGTATGTGTATATATGTATGTGTATATATGTACTATATGTGTATGTGTATATATGTGTACTATATGTGTACTATATGTGTATGTGTATATATGTACTATATGTGTATGTGTATATATGTATGTGTATATATGTACTATATGTGTATGTGTATATATGTATGTGTATATATGTACTATATGTGTATGTGTATATATGTGTACTATATGTGTACTATATGTGTATGTGTATATATGTATGTGTATATATGTACTATATGTGTATGTGTATATATGTACTATATGTGTATGTGTATATATGTATGTGTATATATGTACTATATGTGTATGTGTATATATGTACTATATGTGTATGTGTATATATGTATGTGTATATATGTACTATATGTGTATGTGTATATGTGTATGTGTATATATGTACTATATGTGTATGTGTATATATGTATGTGTATATGTGTACTATATGTGTATGTGTATATATGTATGTGTATATATGTACTATATGTGTATGTGTATATATGTACTATATGTGTATGTGTATATATGTATGTGTATATATGTACTATATGTGTATGTGTATATATGTGTACTATATGTGTACTATATGTGTATGTGTATATATGTATGTGTATATATGTACTATATGTGTATGTGTATATATGTACTATATGTGTATGTGTATATATGTATGTGTATATATGTACTATATGTGTATGTGTATATATGTACTATATGTGTATGTGTATATATGTATGTGTATATATGTACTATATGTGTATGTGTATATATGTATGTGTATATGTGTACTATATGTGTATGTGTATATATGTATGTGTATATATGTACTATATGTGTATGTGTATATATGTACTATATGTGTATGTGTATATATGTATGTGTATATATGTACTATATGTGTATGTGTATATATGTACTATATGTGTATGTGTATATATGTATGTGTATATATGTACTATATGTGTATGTGTATATATGTACGTGTATATATGTACTATATGTGTATGTGTATATATGTGTACTATATGTGTATGTGTATATATGTACTATATGTGTATGTGTATATATGTGTACTATATATGTATGTGTATATATGTACTATATGTGTATGTGTATATATGTGTACTATATGTGTATGTGTATATGTGTATGTGTATATATGTATGTGTATATGTGTATGTGTATATATGTATGTGTATGTGTGTATGTGTATATATGTATGTGTATATATGTATGTGTATGTGTATATATGTATGTGTATATATGTATGTGTATATGTGTATATATGTATGTGTATATATGTTTGTGTATATGTGTATGTGTATATGTGTATATATGTATGTGTATATGTGTATGTGTATATATGTATGTGTATATATGTATGTGTATGTGTATATATGTACTATATGTGTATATGTGTATGTGTATATATGTATGTGTATATATGTATGTGTATATGTGTGTATATGTGTATGTGTATATATGTATGTGTGTATATGTATGTGTATATGTGTATGTGTATATATGTATGTGTATATATGTACTATATGTGTATATATGTATGTGTATATGTGTATGTGTATATATGTATGTGTATATATGTGTGTGTGTATATGTGTATGTGTATATATGTATGTGTGTATATGTATGTGTGTATGTGTATATATGTATGTGTATATATGTACTATATGTGTATATATGTATGTGTATATATGTATGTGTATATGTGTATGTGTATATATGTATGTGTATATATGTGTGTGTGTGTATATGTGTATGTATATATATGTATGTGTGTATATGTATGTGTATATGTGTATGTTTATATATGTATGTGTATATATGTACTATATGTGTATGTGTATATATGTATGTGTATATATGTACTATATGTGTATGTGTATATATGTACTATATGTGTATGTGTATATATGTATGTGTATATATGTCCTATATGTGTATGTGTATATATGTATGTGTATATATGTACTATATATGTATGTGTATATATGTACTATATGTGTATGTGTATATATGTGTACTATATGTGTATGTGTATATGTGTATGTGTATATATGTATGTGTATATGTGTATGTGTATATATGTATGTGTATGTGTGTATGTGTATATATGTATGTGTATATATGTATGTGTATGTGTATATATGTATGTGTATATATGTATGTGTATATATGTTTGTGTATATGTGTATGTGTATATGTGTATATATGTATGTGTATATGTGTATGTGTATATATGTATGTGTATATATGTATGTGTATGTGTATATATGTACTATATGTGTATATGTGTATGTGTATATATGTATGTGTATATATGTATGTGTATATGTGTGTATATGTGTATGTGTATATATGTATGTGTGTATATGTATGTGTATATGTGTATGTGTATATATGTATGTGTATATATGTACTATATGTGTATATATGTATGTGTATATGTGTATGTGTATATATGTATGTGTATATATGTGTGTGTGTATATGTGTATGTGTATATATGTATGTGTGTATATGTATGTGTGTATGTGTATATATGTATGTGTATATATGTACTATATGTGTATATATGTATGTGTATATATGTATGTGTATATGTGTATGTGTATATATGTATGTGTATATATGTGTGTGTGTGTATATGTGTATGTATATATATGTATGTGTGTATATGTATGTGTATATGTGTATGTTTATATATGTATGTGTATATATGTACTATATGTGTATATGTGTATATATATGTGTGTATGTGTATATATGTATGTGTATGTGTATATATGTATGTGTATGTGTATATATGTACTATATGTGTGTGTATGTGTATATATGTATGTGTGTATATGTATGTGTATGTGTATATATGTATGTGTATATATGTACTATATGTGTATATATGTATGTGTATATGTGTATATATGTATGTGTATATATGTATGTGTGTATATGTATGTGTATATGTGTATGTGTATATATGTATGTGTGTATATGTGTATGTGTATATGTGTATGTGTATATGTGTATGTGTATATGTGTATGTGTATATGTGTATGTGTATATGTGCATGTGTATATATGTATGTGTATATATGTGTGTGTGTGTATGTGTGTATATGTATGTGTATATGTGTGTATGTGTATATATGTATGTGTATATATGTATGTGTATATATGTACTATATGTGTATGTGTATATATGTATGTGTATATATGTACTATATGTGTGTATGTGTATATATGTATGTGTATATATGTACTATATGTGTGTGTATGTGTATATATGTATGTGTATATATGTATGTGTATGTGTATATATGTACTATATGTGTGTGTGTATGTGTATATATGTATGTGTATGTGTATATGTGTGTGTATATATATACTATATGTGTATATGTGTATGTGTATATGTGTATGTGTATATATGTATGTGTATATATGTACTATATGTGTGTGTATGTGTATATATGTATGTGTATATATGTATGTGTATATATGTACTATATGTGTGTGTATGTGTATATATGTATGTGTGTATGTGTATATATGTACTATATGTGTATATGTGTATGTGTGTATATATGTATGTGTATGTGTATATATGTATGTGTATATATGTACTATATGTGTGTGTATGTGTATATATGTATGTGTATATATGTACTATATGTACTATATGTGTATGTGTATGTATGTGTATATATATGTACTATATGTGTATATGTGTATGTGTATATATGTACTATATGTGTGTATGTGTATATATGTATGTGTATGTGTATATATGTACTATATGTGTGTGTATGTTTATATATGTATGTGTATGTGTATATATGTATGTGTATATATGTACTATATGTGTGTGTATGTGTATATATGTATGTGTATATATGTACTATATGTGTATGTGTCTATATGTATGTGTATATATGTACTATATGTACTATATGTGTATGTATGTGTATATATATGTACTATATGTGTGTATGTGTATATATGTATGTGTATATATGTACTATATGTACTATATGTGTATGTATGTGTATATATATGTACTATATGTGTATGTGTATGTATGTGTATATATATGTAATATATGTACTATATGTGTATGTGTATGTATGTGTATATATATGTACTATATGTATATATATATATATATATATGTGTATGTGTATATATGTATGTGTATATATATGTACTATATGTGTATATATGTACTATATGTATATATATATATATATATATATATATATGTATGTGTATATATGTATGTGTATATACATATGTACTATATGTGTATATCTGTACTATATGTATATATATGTATGTCTATATATATATATATATGTGTGTGTATATATGTACTATATGTATATATATGTATGTGTATATATGTACTATATGTATATATGTATGTGTATGTGTATATATGTATGTGTATCTGTATATATGTATGTGTATATATCTACTATATGTGTATATATGTACTATATGTATATATATATATGTATGTGTATATATGTACTATATGTGTGTATGTGTATATATGTATGTGTATATATGTACTATATGTGTATATGTGTATATATGTATGTGTATATATGTATATATATGTATGTGTATATATGTACTATATGTGTATATATGTATGTGTATATATATGTATGTGTATATATGTACTATATGTGTATATATGTATCTGTATATATATATATATGTATGTGCATATATGTGTATGTATGTATGTGTATATATGTACTATATGTGTATATATGTGTATGTGTATATATGTACTATACGTGTATATATGTGTATGTCCTCACTGATACACAGACCTGTATTGGATCTCACTGTTACACAGACCTGTATTAGAGCTCACTGTTACACAGACCTGTATTAGATCTCACTGTTACACAGACCTGTATTAGATCTCACTGTTACACAGACCTGTGTTAGACCTCACTGTTACTCAGACCTGTGTTAGACCTCACTGTTACACACACCTGTGTTAGATCTCACTGTTACACAGACCTGTATTATACCTCACTGTTACACATACCTGTGTTAGATCTCACTGTTACACAGACCTGTATTAGATCTCACTGTTACACAGACCTGTATTAGACCTCACTGTTACACAGACCTGTATTAGATCTCACTGTTACACAGACCTGTATTAGACCTCACTGTTACACAGACCTGTATTAGATCTCACTGTTACACAGACCTGTATTAGATCTCACTGTTACACATACCTGTATTAGATCTCACTGTTACACAGACCTGTATTAGACCTCACTGTTACACAGACCTGTATTAGATCTCACTGTTACACAGACCTGTATTAGAGCTCACTGTTACACAGACCTGTATTATATCTCACTGTTACACAGACCTGTATTAGATCTCACTGTTACACAGACCTGTACTAGACCTCACTGTTACACAGACCTGTATTAGATCTCACTGTTACACAGACCTGTATTAGACCTCACTGTTTCACAGACCTGTATTAGATCTCACTGTTACACAGACCTGTATTAGATCTCACTGTTACACAGACCTGTATTAGATATCACTTTTACACAGACCTGTATTAGATCTCACTGTTACACAGGCCTGTATTAGATCTCACTGTTACACAAACCTGTATTAGATCTCACTGTTACACAGACCTGTATTAGATCTCACTGTTACACAGACCTGTATTAGATCTCACTGTTACACAGACCTGTATTAGATCTCACTGTTACACAGACCTGTATTAGATCTCACTGTTACACAGACCTGTATTAGATCTCACTGTTACACAGACCTGTATTAGACCTCACTGTTACACAGACCTGTATTAGATCTCACTGTTACACAGACCTGTATTAGATCTCACTGTTACACAGACCTGTATTAGATCTCACTGTTACACAGACCTGTATTATATCTCACTGTTACACAGACCTGTATTAGACCTCACTGTTACACAGACCTGTATTAGATCTCACTGTTACACAGACCTGTATTAGACCTCACTGTTACACAGACCTGTATTAGATCTCACTGTTACACAGACCTGTATTAGATCTCACTGTTACACAGACCTGTATTAGACCTCACTGTTACACAGACCTGTATTAGATCTCACTGTTACACAAACCTGTATTAGATCTCACTGTTACACAGACCTGTATTAGATCTCACTGTTACACAGACCTGTATTAGATCTCACTGTTACACAGACCTGTATTAGACCTCACTGTTACACAGACCTGTATTAGATCTCACTGTTACAGAGACCTGTATTAGACCTCACTGTTACACAGACCTGTATTAGACCTCACTGTTTCACAGACCTGTATTAGATCTCACTGTTACACAGACCTGTATTAGATCTCACTGTTACACAGACCTGTATTAGATCTCACTTTTACACAGACCTGTATTAGATCTCACTGTTACACAGGCCTGTATTAGATCTCACTGTTACACAAACCTGTATTAGATCTCACTGTTACACAGACCTGTATTAGACCTCACTGTTACACAGACCTGTATTAGATCTCACTGTTACACAGACCTGTATTAGATCTCACTGTTACACAGACCTGTATTAGATCTCACTTTTACACAGACCTGTATTAGATCTCACTGTTACACAGACCTGTATTAGACTTCACTGTTACACAGACCTGTATTAGATCTCACTGTTACACAGACCTGTATTAGATCTCACTGTTACACAGACCTGTATTAGATCTCACTGTTACACAGACCTGTATTAGACCTCACTGTTACACAGACCTGTATTAGATCTCACTGTTACACAGACCTGTATTAGATCTCACTGTTACACAGACCTGTATTAGATCTCACTGTTACACAGACCTGTATTAGATCTCACTGTTACACAGGCCTGTATTAGATCTCACTGTTACACAAACCTGTATTAGATCTCACTGTTACACAGACCTGTATTAGACCTCACTGTTACACATACCTGTATTAGATCTCACTGTTACACAGACCTGTATTAGATCTCACTGTTACACAGACCTGTATTAGACCTCACTGTTACACAGGCCTGTATTAGATCTCACTGTTACACAAACCTGTATTAGATCTCACTGTTACACAGACCTGTATTAGACCTCACTGTTACACAGACCTGTATTAGATCTCACTGTTACACAGACCTGTATTAGATCTCACTGTTACACAGACCTGTATTAGATCTCACTGTTACACAGACCTGCATTAGACCTCACTGTTACTCAGACCTGCATTAGATCTCACTGTTACACAGACCTGCATTAGATCTCACTGTTACACAGACCTGTATTAGATCTCACTGTTACACAGACCTGTATTAGATCTCACTGTTCCACAGACCTGTATTAGATCTCACTGTTACACATACCTGTATTAGATATCACTGTTACACAGACCTGTATTAGATATCACTGTTACACAGACCTGTATTAGATCTCACTGTTACACAGACCTGTATTAGATCTCACTGTTACACAGACCTGTATTAGATCTCACTGTTACAGAGACCTGTATTAGACCTCACTGTTACACAGACCTGTATTAGATCTCACTGTTACAGAGACCTGTATTAGATCTCACTGTTACACAGACCTGTATTAGATCTCACTGTTACAGAGACCTGTATTAGACCTCACTGTTACACAGACCTGTATTAGATCTCACTGTTACAGAAACCTGTATTAGATCTCACTGTTACACAGACCTGTATTAGATCTCACTGTTACAGAGACCTGTATTAGACCTCACTGTTACACAGACCTGTATTAGACCTCACTGTTACACAGACCTGTATTAGATCTCACTGTTACACAGACCTGTATTAGACCTCACTGTTACACAGACCTGTATTAGACCTCACTGTTACACAGACCTGTTTTAGATCTCACTGTTACACAGACCTGTTTTAGATCTCACTGTTTCACAGACCTGTATTAGATCTCACTGTTACACAGACCTGTATTAGATCTCACTGTTACACAGACCTGTATTAGATCTCACTGTTACACAGACCTGTATTAGATCTCACTGTTACACAGACCTGTATTAGAGCTCACTGTTACACAGACCTGTATTAAAGCTCACTGTTACAGAGACCTGTATTAGATCTCACTGTTACACAGACCTGTATTAGATCTCACTGTTACACAGACCTGTATTAGATCTCACTGTTACACAGACCTGTATTAGATCTCACTGTTACACAGACCTGTATTAGATCTCACTGTTACACAGACCTGTATTAGATCTCACTGTTACACAGACCTGTATTAGATCTCACTGTTACACAGACCTGTATTAGACCTCACTGTTACACAGACCTGTATTAGATCTCACTGTTACACAGACCTGTTTTAGATCTCACTGTTACACAGACCTGTATTAGATCTCACTGTTACACAGACCTGTATTAGATCTCACTGTTACACAGACCTGTATTAGACCTCACTGTTACTCAGACCTGCATTAGATCTCACTGTTACACAGACCTGCATTAGATCTCACTGTTACACAGACCTGTATTAGACCTCACTGTTACTCAGACCTGCATTAGATCTCACTGTTACACAGACCTGTATTAGATCTCACTGTTACACAGACCTGTATTAGACCTCACTGTTACACAGACCTGTATTAGATCTCACTGTTACAGAGACCTGTATTAGATCTCACTGTTACACAGACCTGTTTTAGATCTCACTGTTACACAGACCTGTATTAGATCTCACTGTTACACAGACCTGTATTAGACCTCACTGTTACTCAGACCTGCATTAGATCTCACTGTTACACAGACCTGCATTAGATCTCACTGTTACACAGACCTGTTTTAGATCTCACTGTTACACAGACCTGTATTAGATCTCACTGTTACACAGACCTGTATTAGATCTCACTGTTACACAGACCTGTATTAGATCTCACTGTTACACAGACCTGCATTAGATCTCACTGTTACACAGACCTGTTTTAGATCTCACTGTTACACAGACCTGTATTAGATCTCACTGTTACACAGACCTGTATTAGACCTCACTGTTACTCAGACCTGCATTAGATCTCACTGTTACACAGACCTGCATTAGATCTCACTGTTACACAGACCTGTTTTAGATCTCACTGTTACACAGACCTGTATTAGACCTCACTGTTACACAGACATGTATTAGACCTCACTGTTACACAGACCTGTTTTAGATCTCACTGTTTCACAGACCTGTATTAGACCTCACTGTTACACATACCTGTATTAGATCTCACTGTTACACAGACCTGCATTAGACCTCACTGTTACAGAGACCTGTATTAGATCTCACTGTTACACAGACCTGTATTAGACCTCACTGTTACACAGACCTGTATTAGACCTCACTGTTACACAGACCTGTTTTAGATCTCACTGTTTCACAGACCTGTATTAGACCTCACTGTTACACAGACCTGTATTAGACCTCACTGTTACACAGACCTGTATTAGACCTCACTGTTACACAGACCTGTATTAGATCTCACTGTTACACAGACCTGTATTAGATCTCACTGTTACACAGACCTGTATTAGACCTCACTGTTACACAGACCTGTATTAGACCTCACTGTTACACAGACCTGTATTAGAGCTCACTGTTACACAGACCTGTATTAGAGCTCACTGTTACACAGACCTGTATTAGATCTCACTGTTACACAGACCTGCATTAGACCTCACTGTTACTCAGACCTGCATTAGATCTCACTGTTACACAGACCTGCATTAGATCTCACTGTTACACAGACCTGTATTAGATCTCACTGTTACACAGACCTGTATTAGATCTCACTGTTCCACAGACCTGTATTAGATCTCACTGTTACACAGACCTGTATTAGATCTCACTGTTACACAGACCTGTATTAGATATCACTGTTACACAGACCTGTATTAGATCTCACTGTTACACAGACCTGTATTAGATCTCACTGTTACACAGACCTGTATTAGATCTCACTGTTACAGAGACCTGTATTAGACCTCACTGTTACACAGACCTGTATTAGACCTCACTGTTACACAGACCTGTTTTAGATCTCACTGTTTCACAGACCTGTATTAGATCTCACTGTTACACAGACCTGTATTAGATCTCACTGTTACACAGACCTGTATTAGATCTCACTGTTACACAGACCTGTATTAGATCTCACTGTTACACAGACCTGTATTAGATCTCACTGTTACAGAAACCTGTATTAGAACTCACTGTTACACAGACCTTTATTAGACCTCACTGTTACACAGACCTGTATTATATCTCACTGTTACACAGACCTGTATTAGATCTCACTGTTACACAGACCTGTTTTAGATCTCACTGTTACACAGACCTGTATTAGATCTCACTGTTACACAGACCTGCATTAGACCTCACTGTTACTCAGACCTGTATTAGATCTCACTGTTACACAGACCTGTATTAGATCTCACTGTTACACATACCTGTATTAGATCTCACTGTTACACAGACCTGTATTAGATCTCACTGTTACACAGACCTGTATTAGATCTCACTGTTACACAGACCTGTATTAGATCTCACTGTTACACAGACCTGTTTTAGATCTCACTGTTACACAGACCTGTATTAGATATCACTGTTACACAGACCTGTATTAGACCTCACTGTTACAGAGACCTGTATTAGATCTCACTGTTACACAGACCTGTATTAGATCTCACTGTTACACAGACCTGTATTAGATCTCACTGTTACACAGACCTGTATTAGACCTCACTGTTACACAGACCTGTATTAGATCTCACTGTTACAGAGACCTGTATTAGATCTCACTGTTACACAGACCTGTTTTAGATCTCACTGTTACACAGACCTGTATTAGATCTCACTGTTACACAGACCTGTATTAGACCTCACTGTTACTCAGACCTGCATTAGATCTCACTGTTACACAGACCTGTATTAGACCTCACTGTTACACAGACCTGTATTAGATCTCACTGTTACACAGACCTGTATTAGATCTCACTGTTACACAGACCTGTATTAGATCTCACTGTTTCACAGACCTGTATAAGATCTCACTGTTACACAGACCTTTATTAGACCTCACTGTTACACAGACCTGTATTAGACCTTATTGTTACACAGACCTGTATTAGACCTCACTGTTACACAGACCTTTATTAGACCTCACTGTTACACAGACCTGTATTAGACCTCACTGTTACACAGACATGTATTAGACCTCACTGTTACACATACCTGTATTAGATCTCACTGTTACACAGACCTGTATTAGAGCTCACTGTTACACAGACCTGTATTAGATCTCACTGTTACACAGACCTGTATTAGATCTCACTGTTACACAGACCTGTATTAGATCTCACTGTTACACAGACCTGTATTAGATCTCACTGTTACACAGACCTGTGTTAGATCTCACTGTTACACAGACCTGTATTAGACCTCACTGTTACACAGACCTGTATTAGACCTCACTGTTACACAGACCTGTATTAGATCTCACTGTTACACAGACCTGTATTAGATCTCACTGTTACACAGACCTGTATTAGATCTCACTGTTACACAGACCTGTATTAGACCTCACTGTTACACATACCTGTATTAGATCTCACTGTTACACAGACCTGTATTAGACCTCACTGTTACACAGACCTGTATTAGATCTCACTGTTACACAGACCTGTATTAGATCTCACTGTTACACAGACCTGTATTAGATTTCACTGTTACACAGACCTGTATTAGATCTCACTGTTACACAGACCTGTATTAGATCTCACTGTTACACAGACCTTTATTAGACCTCACTGTTACACAAACCTGTATTAGATCTCACTGTTACACAGACCTGTATTAGATCTCACTGTTACACAGACCTGTATTAGATCTCACTGTTACACAGACCTCTATTAGATCTCACTGTTACCCAGACCTGTATTAGACCTCACTGTTGCACAGACCTGTTTTAGACCTCAGTGTTACACAGACTTGTGTTAGACCTCACTGTTACACAGACCTGTGTTAGACCTCACTGTTACTCAGACCTGTGTTAGACCTCACTGTTACACACACCTGTGTTAGATCTCACTGTTACACAGACCTGTATTATACCTCACTGTTACACATACCTGTGTTAGATCTCACTGTTACACAGACCTGTATTAGATCTCACTGTTACACAGACCTGTATTAGATCTCACTGTTACACAGACCTGTATTAGATCTCACTGTTACACAGACCTGTATTAGACCTCACTGTTACACAGACCTGTATTAGATCTCACTGTTACACAGACCTGTGTTAGATCTCACTGTTACACAGACCTGTATTAGACCTCACTGTTACACAGACCTGTATTAGACCTCACTGTTACACAGACCTGTATTAGATCTCACTGTTACACAGACCTGTATTAGATCTCACTGTTACACAGACCTGTATTAGATATCACTTTTACACAGACCTGTATTAGATCTCACTGTTACACAGGCCTGTATTAGATCTCACTGTTGCACAAACCTGTATTAGATCTCACTGTTACACAGACCTGTATTAGACCTCACTGTTACACATACCTGTATTAGATCTCACTGTTACACAGACCTGTATTAGACCTCACTGTTACACAGACCTGTATTAGATCTCAGTGTTACACAGACCTGTATTAGATCTCAGTGTTACACAGACCTGTATTAGATCTCACTGTTACACAGACCTGTATTAGATCTCACTGTTACACAGACCTGTATTAGAGCTCACTGTTACACAGACCTGTATTAGACCTCACTGTTACACAGACCTGTATTAGAGCTCACTGTTACACAGACCTGTATTAGACCTCACTGTTACACAGACCTGTATTAGATCTCACTGTTACAAAGACCTGTATTAGACCTCACTGTTACACAGACCTGTATTAGACCTCACTGTTACACAGACCTGTGTTAGATATCACTGTTACACAGACCTGTATTAGACCTCACTGTTACACAGACCTGTATTAGACCTCACTGTTACACAGACCTGTATTAGATCTCACTGTTACACAGACCTGTATTAGATCTCACTGTTACACATACCTGTATTAGATCTCACTGTTACACAGACCTGTATTAGATCTCACTGTTACACATACCTGTATTAGATCTCACTGTTACACAGACCTGTATTAGATCTCACTGTTACACAGACCTGTATTAGATTTCACTGTTACACAGACCTTTATTAGACCTCACTGTTACTCAGACCTGCATTAGATCTCACTGTTACACAGACCTGTTTTAGACCTCACTGTTACACAGACCTGTATTAGATGTCATTGTTACACAGACCTGTATTATATCTCACTGTTACACAGACCTGTATTAGAGCTCACTGTTACACAGACCTGTATTAGAGCTCACTGTTACACAGACCTGTATTAGAGCTCACTGTTACACAGACCTGTATTAGAGCTCACTGTTACACAGACCTGTATTAGATCTCACTGTTACAGAGACCTGTATTAGACCTCACTGTTACACAGACCTGTATTAGATCTCACTGTTACACAGACCTGTATTAGATCTCACTGTTACACAGACCTGTATTAGATCTCACTGTTACACAGACCTGTATTAGATCTCACTGTTACACAGACCTGTATTAGATCTCACTGTTACACAGACCTGTATTAGAGCTCACTGTTACACAGACCTGTGTTAGAGCTCACTGTTACACAGACCTGTATTAGACCTCACTGTTACACAGACCTGTGTTAGATCTCACTGTTACACAGACCTGTATTAGATCTCACTGTTACACAGACCTGTATTAGATCTCACTGTTACACAGACCTGTATTAGACCTCACTGTTACACAGACCTGTATTAGACCTCACTGTTTCACAGACCTGTATTAGATCTCACTGTTACACAGACCTGTATTAGACCTCACTGTTACACAGACCTGTATTAGATCTCACTGTTACACAGACCTGTATTAGACCTCACTGTTACACAGACCTGTATTAGACCTCACTGTTACACAGACCTGTATTAGAGCTCACTGTTACACAGACCTGTATTAGAGCTCACTGTTACACAGACCTGTATTAGATCTCACTGTTACACAGACCTGCATTAGACCTCACTGTTACTCAGACCTGCATTAGATCTCACTTTTACACAGACCTGCATTAGATCTCACTGTTACACAGACCTGTATTAGATCTCACTGTTACACAGACCTGTATTAGATCTCACTGTTCCACAGACCTGTATTAGATCTCACTGTTACACAGACCTGTATTAGATCTCACTGTTACACAGACCTGTATTAGATATCACTGTTACACAGACCTGTATTAGATCTCACTGTTACACAGACCTGTATTAGATCTCACTGTTACACAGACCTGTATTAGATCTCACTGTTACACAGACCTGTATTAGACCTCACTGTTACACAGACCTGTATTAGACCTCACTGTTACACAGACCTGTATTAGACCTCACTGTTACACAGACCTGTATTAGATCTCACTGTTTCACAGACCTGTATTAGATCTCACTGTTACACAGACCTGTATTAGATCTCACTGTTACACAGACCTGTATTAGATCTCACTGTTACACAGACCTGTATTAGATTTCACTGTTACACAGACCTTTATTAGACCTCACTGTTACTCAGACCTGCATTAGATCTCACTGTTACACAGACCTGTTTTAGACCTCACTGTTACACAGACCTGTATTAGATCTCACTGTTACACAGACCTGTATTATATCTCACTGTTACACAGACCTGTATTAGATGTCATTGTTACACAGACCTGTATTAGATGTCATTGTTACACAGACCTGTATTATATCTCACTGTTACACAGACCTGTATTAGAGCTCACTGTTACACAGACCTGTATTAGAGCTCACTGTTACACAGACCTGTATTAGAGCTCACTGTTACACAGACCTGTATTAGAGCTCACTGTTACACAGACCTGTATTAGATCTCACTGTTACAGAGACCTGTATTAGACCTCACTGTTACACAGACCTGTATTAGATCTCACTGTTACACAGACCTGTATTAGATCTCACTGTTACACAGACCTGTATTAGATCTCACTGTTACACAGACCTGTATTAGATCTCACTGTTACACAGACCTGTATTAGATCTCACTGTTACACAGACCTGTATTAGAGCTCACTGTTACACAGACCTGTGTTAGAGCTCACTGTTACACAGACCTGTATTAGACCTCACTGTTACACAGAGCCTGTGTTAGATCTCACTGTTACACAGACCTGTATTAGACCTCACTGTTACACAGACCTGTATTTAGATCTCACTGTTACACACAGACCTGTATTAGATCTCAAGGTTACACTGACCTGTATTAGACCTCACTGTTACACAGACCTGTTTTAGATCTCACTGTTTCACAGACCTGTATTAGACCTCACTGTTACACAGACCTGTATTAGACCTCACTGTTACACAGACCTGTATTAGACCTCACTGTTACACAGACCTGTATTAGATCTCACTGTTACACAGACCTGTATTAGATCTCACTGTTACACAGACCTGTATTAGACCTCACTGTTACACAGACCTGTATTAGACCTCACTGTTACACAGACCTGTATTAGAGCTCACTGTTACAACAGACCTGTATTAGAGCTCACTGTTACACAGACCTGTATTAGATCTCACTGTTACACAGACCTGCATTAGACCTCACTGTTACTCAGACCTGCATTAGATCTCACTTTTACACAGACCTGCATTAGATCTCACTCTTACACAGACCTGTATTAGATCTCACTGTTACACAGACCTGTATTAGATCTCACTGTTCCACAGACCTGTATTAGATCTCACTGTTACACAGACCTGTATTAGATCTCACTGTTACACAGACCTGTATTAGATATCACTGTTACACAGACCTGTATTAGATCTCACTGTTACACAGACCTGTATTAGATCTCACTGTTACACAGACTCTGTATTAGATCTCACTGTTACACAGACCTGTATTAGACCTCACTGTTACACAGACCTGTATTAGACCTCACTGTTTACACAGACTCATGTATTAGACCTCACTGTTACACAGACCTGTTTTAGATCTCACTGTTTTCACAGACCTTGTATTAGATCTCACTGTTACACAGACCTGTAATTAGATCTCACTGTTACACAGACCCTGTATTAGATCTCACTGTTACACAGACCTGTATTAGATCTCACTGTTACACAGACCTGCTATTAGATCTCACTGTTACACAGACCTGTATTAGATCTCACTGTTACACAGACCTGTATGTATATCTCACTGTTACACAGACCTGTTTTAGATCTCACTGGTTACACAGACCTGTATTAGATATCACTGTTACAGAAACCTGTATTAGACCTCACTGTTACACAGACCTTTATTAGAACATCACTGTTACACAGACCTGTATTATATCTCACTGTACAGAATCCTGTATTAGACCTCACTGTTTACACAGACCTTTATTAGACCTCACTGTTACACAGACCTGTATTATATCTCACTGTTACACAGACCTGTATTAGATCTCACTGTTACACAGACCTGTTTTAGATCTCACTGTTTCACAGACCTGTATTAGATCTCACTGTTACACAGACCTGTATTAGATCTCACTGTTACACAGACCTGTATTAGATCTCACTGTTACACAGACCTGTATTAGATCTCACTGTTACACAGACCTGTATTAGATCTCACTGTTACACAGACCTGTATTATATCTCACTGTTACACAGACCTGTTTTAGATCTCACTGTTACACAGACCTGTATTAGATATCACTGTTACACAGACCTGTATTAGACCTCACTGTTACAGAGACCTGTATTAGATCTCACTGTTACACAGACCTGTATTAGATCTCACTGTTACACAGACCTGTATTAGATCTCACTGTTACACAGACCTGTATTAGATCTCACTGTTACACAGACCTGTATTAGATCTCACTGTTACACAGACCTGTATTAGATCTCACTGTTACACAGACCTGTATTAGATCTCATTGTTACACAGACCTGTATTAGATCTCACTGTTACACAGACCTGTATTAGACCTCACTGTTACACAGACCTGTTTTAGATCTCACTGTTACACAGACCTGTATTAGATCTCACTGTTACACAGACCTGTATTAGACCTCACTGTTACTCAGACCTGCATTAGATCTCACTGTTACACAGACCTGTATTAGACCTCACTGTTACACAGACCTGTATTAGATCTCACTGTTACACAGACCTGTATTAGATCTCACTGTTACACAGACCTGTATTAGATCTCACTGTTTCACAGACCTGTATAAGATCTCACTGTTACACAGACCTTTATTAGACCTCACTGTTACACAGACCTGTATTAGACCTTATTGTTACACAGACCTGTATTAGACCTCACTGTTACACAGACCTTTATTAGACCTCACTGTTACACAGACCTGTATTAGACCTCACTGTTACACAGACATGTATTAGACCTCACTGTTACACATACCTGTATTAGATCTCACTGTTACACAGACCTGTATTAGAGCTCACTGTTACACAGACCTGTATTAGAGCTCACTGTTACACAGACCTGTATTAGATCTCACTGTTACACAGACCTGTGTTAGATCTCACTGTTACACAGACCTGTATTAGATCTCACTGTTACACAGACCTGTATTAGATCTCACTGTTACACAGACCTGTGTTAGATCTCACTGTTACACAGACCTGTATTAGACCTCACTGTTACACAGACCTGTTTTAGATCTCACTGTTTCACAGACCTGTATTAGATCTCACTGTTACACAGACCTGTATTAGATCTCACTGTTACACAGACCTGTATTAGATCTCACTGTTACACAGACCTGTATTAGACCTCACTGTTACACATACCTGTATTAGATCTCACTGTTACACAGACCTGTATTAGATCTCACTGTTACACAGACCTGTATTAGAGCTCACTGTTACACAGACCTGTATTAGAGCTCACTGTTACACAGACCTGTTTTAGATCTCACTGTTACACAGACCTGTATTAGATCTCACTGTTACACAGACCTGTATTAGATCTCACTGTTACACATACCTGTATTATATCTCACTGTTACACAGACCTGTATTAGATCTCACTGTTACACAGACCTGTATTAGAGCTCACTGTTACACAGACCTGTATTAGACTTCACTGTTACACAGACCTGTATTAGATCTCACTGTTACACAGATATGTATTAGATCTCACTGTTACACAGACCTGTATTAGATCTCACTGTTACACAGACCTGTATTAGAGCTCACTGTTACACAGACCTGTATTAGACCTCACTGTTACACAGACCTGTTTTAGATCTCACTGTTACACAGACCTGTGTTAGACCTCACTGTTACACAGACCTGTATTAGATCTCACTGTTACAGAGACCTGTATTAGACCTCACTGTTACACCGACCTGTATTAGACCTCACTGTTACACAGACCTGTATTAGACCTCACTGTTACACAGACCTGTTTTAGATCTCACTGTTTCACAGACCTGTATTAGATCTCACTGTTACACAGACCTGTATTAGATCTCACTGTTACACAGACCTGTATTAGATCTCACTGTTACACAGACCTGTATTAGATCTCACTGTTACACAGACCTGTATTAGATCTCACTGTTACACAGACCTGTATTAGATCTCACTGTTACACAGACCTGTATTAGAGCTCACTGTTACACAGACCTGTATTAGACCTCACTGTTACACAGACCTGTTTTAGATCTCACTGTTACACAGACCTGTATTAGATCTCACTGTTACACAGACCTGTATTAGAGCTCACTGTTACACAGACCTGTATTAGACTTCACTGTTACACAGACCTGTATTAGATCTCACTGTTACACAGACCTGTTTTAGATCTCACTGTTACACAGACCTGTATTAGAGCTCACTGTTACACAGACCTGTATTAGACCTCACTGTTACACAGACCTGTTTTAGATCTCACTGTTACACAGACCTGTGTTAGACCTCACTGTTACACAGACCTGTATTAGATCTCACTGTTACACAGACCTGTATTAGATCTCACTGTTACACAGACCTGTATTAGACCTCACTGTTACACAGACCTGTATTAGACCTCACTGTTACACAGACCTGTATTAGACCTCACTGTTACACAGACCTGTATTAGACCTCACTGTTACACAGACCTGTATTAGATCTCACTGTTACACAGACCTGTATTAGATCTCACTGTTACACAGACCTGTATTAGATCTCACTGTTACACAGACCTGTGTTAGATCTCACTGTTACACAGACCTGTATTAGATCTCACTGTTACACAGACCTGTATTAGATCTCACTGTTACACAGACCTGTATTAGATTTCACTGTTACACAGACCTTTATTAGACCTCACTGTTACTCAGACCTGCATTAGATCTCACTGTTACACAGACCTGTATTAGACCTCACTGTTACACAGACCTGTATTAGATCTCACTGTTACACAGACCTGTATTATATCTCACTGTTACACAGACCTGTATTAGATGTCATTGTTACACAGACCTGTATTAGATGTCATTGTTACACAGACCTGTATTATATCTCACTGTTACACAGACCTGTATTAGATGTCATTGTTACACAGACCTGTATTATATCTCACTGTTACACAGACCTGTATTAGAGCTCACTGTTACACAGACCTGTATTAGAGCTCACTGTTACACAGACCTGTATTAGAGCTCACTGTTACACAGACCTGTATTAGATCTCACTGTTACACAGACCTGTATTAGATCTCACTGTTACACAGACCTGTATTAGATCTCACTGTTACACAGACCTGTATTAGATCTCACTGTTACACAGACCTGTATTAGATCTCACTGTTACACAGACCTGTATTAGAGCTCACTGTTACACAGACCTGTATTAGAGCTCACTGTTACACAGACCTGTATTAGACCTCACTGTTACACAGACCTGTGTTAGATCTCACTGTTACACAGACCTGTATTAGACCTCACTGTTACACAGACCTGTATTAGATCTCACTGTTACACAGACCTGTATTAGACCTCACTGTTACACAAACCTGTATTAGATCTCACTGTTACCCAGACCTGTATTAGACCTCACTGTTACACATACCTGTATTAGATCTCACTGTTACACAGACCTGTATTAGATCTCACTGTTACACAGACCTGTATTAGATCTCACTGTTACACAGACCTGTATTAGATCTCACTGTTACACAGACCTGTATTAGATCTCACTGTTACACAGACCTGCATGTATTAAACTTAGAAGTCAAATCCACATCGGCATGTAGCCTCAATCAGCTGGAAAGGAAATGTAACTCTTTTTTTCCCCCACTGCTAGTCTTACAGATTGCAGCACAAAGACTGCAGGCAGCTGTCATCAGTTCAGTTTGCATTACAGAGAGGATTGATTTACACTGCCTAAATGTCTGCTATCTAAATGGCAGGTTTTATATTATATATACAAGGAAAGGTCTCTGCGCAAGGTGGTATTGTAACCAAACTATTGTAAAACAAGCTAAAGTACAAATATAGAAAATCATCCAGGTCTTATGCAATTATTATGCTCCCAGAGACAGTTAAATGTAAAGTTTGGGGAGTGATATTTTAATTTATTTTGTTAGATGCTGATTGTGTGTGCACATTGGAGGTTTACTGCCTTTAGCATATCATTTACTAAAGCACTTTGATTGGCCATGGGGCGGGGTGATAGAGCATTGTAGCACTGCCCTTTTATCAGGGCATTCCAGGGACATTTAGCTGAACTGCAAAGAAGAAGATAAAAATGTAAAAAAAAATAATATATTTCACAAACTACTACATTTTTATGTATTATCTTCTTTTGTTAATCCAGTGTTATTGCTGCTCATGAACTCCTTTCACATGAGTGAACTGGTCCTTTATGTAATAAAATGACAATTTTCCATTGCTCTGTCTAAGCACTGAGCTCCGATTTTACAGACAAATATAAGATAAGGAACACAACGAGATATGATTATTATACGAAATTCAACCCATTACAATAGCTGTGTCTTGAAAGCACAAAACCAGCTACTCCATGTATATACAAATAAACTTGCATATGCAATTTCTCCTACATTTTATACTATTCAGCTTGTATAACAAGTCATTTAAAATGCATCAATATAAAAACAATTTTACAGTGTACTGTCCCCATAAGGGCCGACCATTTATCATGTATATTATATATTCAACCTAGCCATGTTTAAGATACTTGTCTTATTTACCATCAAAACTCCACTTCCCCACTACATCACAACCTGTATATACTTAAATATTTATTGCAAAAGAAACAGACTCAAATACTTTAGATACATTTAATTATATACAGCGTATAACCTTATTTTATCCACTAACTCCTTGCACAAATCTTGCAAATACAACATACTTAAATCAAGTCTTATTTACCACATATACCAGAAAAACTCTCATATTTACTAGAGCATGACCAAAAATCACACACACCATCGCACTTCCAAAGTCCTTAGTTACTTCACTTGCAAAAACAATATATTTTATATGCCTCAAACAGGTGGAAACACATGAAATCTCTCATCAGCCCATGCATAAAACAAATATCACTTAAAACTAAAAAAAAAATGCTATTATTGGCACACACAATTAAGAACATACATATGACTTTAAAACCAAGTTACGGCAATAACAAGCAAATCATTACAGCGTCAAATTTCTTAGCTAAGAATCCCTGATACACACACACAGCTCTAGCCTGCATCAAACATCAAGGCCAGCTTTCTTTTGCAGCGATTGTACACAAAAATCATATCAACTCGCATACCTCAAATATTTCACTCCCAGCATTTATTCTTATGCAATTTTAACATACATCAAACTTTTAGTGACACAGAAAACATATTTTCATTTGGGTTTTGACGTCCGCAACCCTACTATTCTCAAAAAGATAATAGTAGTCCATCTGGTTAGGGCATATATCAACCAGAAGATTGGGGAGGGCAATTAATTTAGAGAGCTCAAAGGACCCAAATCTCGGCCACCTTAATTCAGGATCAAGGCCGAGAGTATAGGAAACTCAGAGCTATGTGCACAAAGTATAAAGTCTATTTTTTTTCATAACCAAGCAGTACTGAGTTTTCCCTAATTTGCATATACTTTAGCAAGGGGAGTGTCTTTGTCTACTTTAGACAGCCGGGATTACATTATTATATCCCTGTTCCTTAAAGTAAATGTAAATTTTGATGACAAAGTGCCCAGTCTACAAAAATTCGACCAAAAACAGGGGCACTTCAACCCATCAAAATCCACACCTCACTTTAATCCCTAATCAAGTCCCTGCAGTTACCGGACAGACACTTCCTCAACGTCCCTGCCTAGCGGGAGAGATTAGCACTATAGTCAATCAAGTCCCTGCAGTTACCGGACGGACACTACCTCAACGTCCCTGCTTAGCGGGAGAGATTAACACTATAGTCTCAAGTCACAATATGTCTTGGATCACTATTTCTGGCTCTGTAAAAATCCCTATCACCTGAAACTTTATTTTATAGTGGGCTGGCACCCTAATGGTGTTTAACTGCCAGACAGATGTCCCACTGAATTTAATAGTGATCCAGTATATAAAACAAAAACAGGGTAAAAGACCTACAACATATATTACACGTACATGAACACAAAAGACAAGAAGACAGTCACAGACCGGTCCAAGGGGTAGATTGTGTCCATTGTTTGTGGTCTGTTCCTCAGGACGTAGTCCCTTATCACCCCCGGGACTCCCTGGCCAACAAGACAAAACCTCCCACAGGTAAGCTATAGACCTGAATCAGATGGGTGCGCGCAGATGTTGGTTCCCAGCCAGGGAGGCACGGAAGGTCGACCTGAAGCACGTCCTACCAGAGTCGCCAAGTTACTGTCGTGAGTGAGCTTGTCTCAGGTGCAGTAATAAAGAGTTCCAGACCAGATATTTATCAAACAAGGGCTCACCTCATGAGAGGTAATCTTTATTACACTGTTGCAACAGTGTCCCAGCACAAAACACAGCAACGCAAGACTAACTCATTTTCATATACATGCATTTTTATACTATTACAGTAACTTACAAAGCAGAGAGCTAATCGGCTGATAATGATTGGCCAATAAATCTCATGTGATTAGTGGTTGCTAAAAAAAACAAAACAGGTTCTCTATGTTAGAATTAGTAAGATATGCTTTCTTGGAATTTGGCCAGATACTAATTGGGTTGGAAAAATAATACTAGACAAAGAGGCCTTGATTTTAAGACATTTAGAAAACAATCTATGAGAAAAAGCCAAAACAAAGTTATATGTTTATGTAACTTATTAGGTTAGAAGAAAGTTGTTAGAAAAATGCAGATACGTAGAATTGGGTTATAAGTGAATTGCTGGAAAATTCAGAAGTAATATATCTGCAGTTTCAGAGAAGAGTTCAGTAAAAGAAAAGGAAAAGTTTGGTTAAACATATAAAATAATGAAAATAGAATAAGCAGCTCATAACAGGTGTGTGTATTACCAGTTACAGTATAGGGTGGGTATGGGTGCTAGTTACAGTATGGGGTGTGTATGGGTGCCAGTTACAGTATGGGTAGGTATGGGTGCTAGTTACAGTATTGGGTAGGTATGGGTGTCAGTTGCAGTATGGGGTGTGTATATTACCAGTTACATTGTAGGGTGGCTATGGGTGCTAGTTACAGTAGAGGATGTATATATTACCAGTTACAGTATGGGTGGGTATGGGTGCTAGTTACAGTAAAGGGTGGGTATTGGTGCCTATAACAGTATAGGGTGGGTATGGGTGCCAGTAACAGTATAGGGTGGGTATGGGTGCTAAGTTACAGTATTATTATTCTTCTTCATTTATAAAGCGCCAACAGATTCTGCAGCGCTGCCCTTGGGTATAAAGATAAAAGTACAATGGAGAAACAATACAATACAAGACAAAATTTTACAGACAAATACAGGGGGAATTGAGGGCCCTATTCCAGTGGGAACTTACAATCTAGATGTCAGTATAGGGTGGGTATGGGTACCAGTAAGAGTATAGGGTGGGTATGGGTGCTAGTTACAGTATGGGGTGGGTATGCATGCCAGTAACAGTATAGGGTCGGTATATTACCAATTACAAAACAAAACACGCTGGTCCTGGCAACTTCCGATCCTCTTCTCCTCAGTCACGGAAGTGACCCGTAAAAGGTTATCCAAACTCCTCCTCAAATCACAGAGGATTGGAATTTGACACTCACTGAGTGTTCTTTCAAGCTAATCAATATTCTTATAAGGGTGTAAAACAAGAAACGCTCTAAATTAGAAGCAGTAATACTGTCATTGAAACAAGAGCTTCAGCAATTTAAGGAAAACTCTGAATATCTAGCCCTTAATAAAAAATCGGTGGACTCCATTGCCAAACATGATAAGGAACAAGCCCAAAGGAAAGGGGAAAAATTCCAAAGGGACAAGGAAGACTATGAGCAAAAAAAAAAGTGTATAACTGGGACGCTCTAACACGTTCACAAAGAGCTAGCCAAAATAAGAATAGAAAATCCAAAGGGAACAGCAATCAAAATAAAGATAAATCTAATCATCCTAATGAAGATTGTGAGCAGAATGCCCCAAAGTCCATTCTTAAAAAAGCTAAAAAACAAAACAAAAGAAAAGAGGTCTTCAGTACCTCTGAAGGAGATACTACAGATTCTGAAGCCTGTTTTTCAGGCACTTCTTACTCTTCTAACTGCTCTTCCTCTCCACTATCCTCTCTTTTTCTGTCTCTCCCTCTCTTTCTTGTGATTTTTTACAGGAGCCTCTGGAAAGAGAAGCACAGGAGAAGACGCCATTGGTGGTACGCCCGAAAACACGTCAGGCTATGTTGCAAAACAAAGGAAACGAAAGAGATGGAGAATCAAAAGGTAAAGAAAAGCAGCAGAAGAAGGGACACTAATTAACTGCAATCGTCCCATACCTAAAGATGACATTCTACCTAACAATATTGAGTGTGACAACTTTAGCATCATTAATCTTTCCAAACATACCCTAACAAAGGAAGAGACCAGTGTATTATCTAGGGGATTAGGATTTGCACCGTCTAGTACATTTTTAGTTTTAACACTCTTCTAGACATAAATACATTTATTTGTAAACTTGCTCTAAAACGTTTTTTTGCACTAACTAGGCCTAATGAAAATGATCATGAAATTGGTTTGCCCTCTAGCTGTTTCCCGGATAAGAATTCCCATTTATTATTTGCTGATGCACATATGGTGGCCACTCTTACAGATTTATATAGTGGAGACACTGAGCCTGTGGCATCTCAAGAGTCACTACGACCGCAAAAAATTAAATCCAATTTTTATCCGATTCAGTATAGAGGCCCCATTATCAATGCATATCAAAGAATGGTGCAGGAAGACATTTTTAAATTGGATGATATGGTGACCAACAATTCTGTCACTTTTAATTTGACATATAGGGAACATCTAGCTATTAAATCCTTACAAGAAAATCCCAATATTGTCATTAAAAATGCGGATAAAGGTGGCAGCATTGTGCTGCTTGATAAAGAATATTATTTTCATGAGGCTTATCGACAATTGTCACATGAAAAAGTATATAAAAAACTAGCAGGTAATCCCCTAAACAACTACAAAAATGATTTAGAACAACTAGTATGTGAAGGAGTCACATTGGGACTCTTCAAAGAAAATTATGCCAATAACTTGGTTCCTAGTGATCCATTAACACCCAAATCTTTTACCATGTCCCCAAGGTTCACAAGAATTATTCTCAGCCACCAGGCAGACCCATTGTGTCGGGGGTGAATTATTTGTTTGAACCTTTGGGGCATGGTTAGATGGCATACTCCAACCTATAGCAAGAAGACAATTGTCATACCTTAGAGATAGTACTCATTTGCTACAACCACTAGATTCAGTAACATGGGACAATAATTTTTCTTTGGTGGTCATTGATATATGTGCACTGTACACTTGTATCCCCCAAAACCTTGGCATTCAGTCAGTAGAGTTTTTCTTAGAAAGAGAGTTGGATATGGAGACCACCATCAAACACTATATAGGAGATGTGCTGAGATTTTTACTCTCGCACAATTTATTTATGTTCGATGGAGGTTATTATAACTAAACCTGTGGTACTGCCATGGGGGCTAAATTTGCCCCTGCATTTGCAAATCTATATGTGTCTTGGTGGGAACTTATGCATGTGTACAGTGTTCATAATCCTTGGCTTGAGGACATCTTACTTTATGTTCGCTACATTGATGACCTTTTGGTCATCGTAAAGAAACCCCTAGACGACCTTGAATTCAATAAATTCATGCTCTACATAAATAATAACAAACTCAATTTACAATTCACTGGTCAGTACAGTCGTTCTGCAGTAAACTATTTAGATTTGACCTTACAGATTTGTGATAATCAAATTGTCACTAAAACGTTTTGTAAACCCAAGGCTGGTAACACCATAGTACATGCAACCTCCCAACATCCTTGCCATCTTATTAAAGCCATACCCAAAGGCCAATTTATTAGGCTAAGGAGAAATACAAAATCAGATACAGTATATGATACTCAGTCGAGGGAATTACAAAATAGACTAATTCGTAGAGGGTGCAAAAAAGGTCCCTTAGAAAAATGTCATAATGCAATAAAAACATATACTACAAATAAGAATGTAAGTAATAATTCCTGTAATACAGATCTTAGTTTAAAAAAAACAGTAGTATTTACAACTGGAATATTCCCAGCAGTATGATGATATTGTAAAAATATTAAGGAAACACAAGCATATTATTTTGGGGGATGACATTCTAAAGCCATATGTAGAAAACATCAAATTTGTCCCCAAAAAAGTGAGGACACTAGCTCAGAGTCTTTCTCCTTGTATGGTAACCCATAAAAAGGACTTAAAATGTGCAAGCGTAACTGCCATATGTGTTCCCATGTGTCGTTGGGCATGTGCCGTTGGGCAATTATTTTACAAGTAGTATAACTAAACAGCAGTTTGAGGTAGATTTTTATGCTAACTGTGGTACCACATTTGTAATTTACCTCCT
Source organism: Bombina bombina (assembly GCF_027579735.1). Lineage (NCBI taxonomy): Eukaryota > Metazoa > Chordata > Amphibia > Anura > Bombinatoridae > Bombina > Bombina bombina. The sequence goes on from NC_069507.1 coordinate 8,047,051, forward strand.
TACTTGCAACGTATGCCAATGCCAATACACTGGTCAAACATCTAGAGAAATCAGAAAAAGGTTTGGGGAACATAATAGAGATGTCAAAAACTATAGCAAAGATTCTGCTGTGGCTAATCATTTTAATAGGTATCATTTTACCAATAAAGCAGATATGACCATTAAAATCATTGATCAAGCTACCTTACCAATAAGAGGTGGAATAAATACAAGATCTTAGAAAAAAAGGAATTGTATTGGATGTTGAAGTTAAAAACATAGAGTGTAACAGCAAATTCAATATTTATCCAGCAACAAAACCAATGGTCAGAGCTTCAAGGAGTTACTACCAAACTCCAAAACATCAGCACAAAGAAAAAGGTAGAAGCTCTCCAATAAGCCAAAATTTTAATTCTTCATTTGAATTATATGCAGAGTCCAACAACCACAAGTACACATGATTAAGGGGCACAGTACCCCAAAACGTCGTGGTTGTTGGACTCTGCATATGATTCAAATAAAGAATTAATATTTTGGCTTATTGGAGAGCTTCTACCTTTTTCTTTGTGATGAACAAAGAGTGTGACATTAATTATTTTATTGATTAATCACAATGCATGTTTTTTCTCCTCTTCAACTCTATCTATATATACAGTCCTGTTAATCTATTATTTTTTTATTTTTTGTATTTTCAGCCTAGGAAATACGGTAGATCCTTATAGGGTAATAGTATATATTAAAATCCTTTGTAAAATATATGGTATATAACAATCTTAGGGATTTTGCGTCCCTATTTTTAAGCCCTGTGTGTCTGTATACAAAGGCATGCGTATGTACACGTATATGTATGTATAAATTTGTATATAAATTTATATATTTTGTTTAAATTGCAATGTTTGTAAACTTTGGATATGTTCTCTTATGCACTTACTGCCCGTCTTTGTGGGTTTGGCCTGCTTGTTATTTCATGATACATTATCAGTTTATATCTAGAGTTTTTCAGCCTATAAGCCACAGGTGAAACTAGGTAGAGGTAGGCTCTAACTCGACAGACTACATGTATAGCACTCTTGGGGGTTAATATAGGGTATAGTTCTAGATAGTATGAAAGACCTAGTTCCTTTAGGCAAAATAGAGTTACTGATGGTCTAGTGAGTTTGCGTGTTCCACGTTAAAACATAACTTTTATTGAGTCAAACTTAATATAAAACACTGGAAATAAAATTAAAAACACACTTAGATGCTAAAGACTCAGTGGTCGGTCTGTTCTGTATAGGTAGATTCTAGCCAGGTGGGTTCTGGTTAATACTGGAAAACTTTCTAAAGTATTATTGCAGCAAGTTAACCCCTTAATGACCGCAGCACTTTTCCATTTTCTGTCCGTTTGGGACCAAGGCTATTTTTACATTTCTGCGGTGTTTGTGTTTAGCTGTAATTTTCCTCTTACTCATTTACTGTACCCACACATATTATATACCGTTTTTCTCGCCATTAAATGGACTTTCTAAAGATACCATTATTTTCATCATATCTTATAATTTACTATAAAAAATTTTATAAAATATGAGGAAAAAATTGAAAAAAACACACTTTTTTAACTTTGACCCTCAAAATCTCCTACACTTCAACAACTACCAAAAAACTCCCATGCTAAATAGTTTCTAAATTTTGTCCTGAGTTTAGAAATACTCAATGTTTACATGTTCTTTGCTTTTTTTGCAAGTTATAGGGCAATAAGTACAAGTAGCACTTTGCTATTTCCAAAAAATTTTAAAAAAAATTAGCGATAGTTACATTGGAACACTGATATCTGTCAGGAATCCCTGATTAACCCTTCACATATATATATTTTTTAAAAGAACACAACCTAAGGTATTAAACATGGGGTATTTTGACTCTTTCCATGCAACTATTTTACCACCAATCTATGCCAAAGTTTGAAAAAAAAAAAAAAAAGTGGTGATTTTTTGACAAAATAGCAATTCAAGAATACATTTACTGAGAACGTTAAGGGTTACTGCCAAATAACACCCCAATATGTCTTCAGCAGCATCTCCTGAGTACAGTGATACCACCCATGTATAGGTCTGTTGGGTTCTCTGGGGGCTAAAAGGCCTTATTTTTAGGGGGCGCATTCCAGTTTTTTAATTTGGAATTTTCACATCTGTCGTCATGCACCCATGTCCTATTTGGGACATTTCTGAAGCCGGACAATGCAAATTACCCCCATCAAACCATATATTTTTAAAAAGTAGACACCCTAGGGTATTTCAAATGCTGGTATTTTAACACTTTGCATGCACTAATTCAACCACCAGTCTTTGTCAAACTTTTGGGTAGTCATTTTGGTGTGTTATTTTTCACACGCATTGTACTTTAGGCATGGATTCTCAGTTCCTGTTATATGTTACTGACCAAAAACACCTCAATATGTGTTCAACAACAACTTCTGAGTACAGTGATACCCCCCATGTATAGGTGTGTCGGGTTCTCTGGGGGCTAAAAGGCCTTAATTTTAGGGGGCGCATTCCAGTTTTTCAACTTGGAATTTTCATATCTGTCATCATGCACCCATGTCCTATTTGGGACATTTCTGAAGCCGGCCAATGTAAATTACCCCCATCAAACCATATATTTTTGAAAAGTAGACACCCTAGGGTATTTCAAATGCTGGTATTTTAACACTTTCCATGCACTAATTCAACCACTAGTCTTTGTCAAACTTTTAGGTAGTCATTTTTTTGCATTATTTTTCACACACATTGTACTTTAGGCATATATTCTCAGTCCCTGTTATGTGTTACTGCCAAAAAAAAACTCAATATGTATTCAACAACATCTCCTGAGTACAGTGATACCACCCATGTATAGGTCTGTTGGGTTCTCTGGGGGCTAAAAGGCCTTATTTTTAGGGGGCGCATTCCAGTTTTTTAATTTGGAATTTTCACATCTGTCGTCATGCACCCATGTCCTATTTGGGACATTTCTGAAGCCGGACAATGCAAATTACCCCCATCAAACCATATATTTTTAAAAAGTAGACACCCTAGGGTATTTCAAATGCTGGTATTTTAACACTTTGCATGCACTAATTCAACCACCAGTCTTTGTCAAACTTTTGGGTAGTCATTTTGGTGTGTTATTTTTCACACGCATTGTACTTTAGGCATGGATTCTCAGTTCCTGTTATATGTTACTGACCAAAAACACCTCAATATGTGTTCAACAACAACTTCTGAGTACAGTGATACCCCCCATGTATAGGTGTGTCGGGTTCTCTGGGGGCTAAAAGGCCTTAATTTTAGGGGGCGCATTCCAGTTTTTCAACTTGGAATTTTCATATCTGTCATCATGCACCCATGTCCTATTTGGGACATTTCTGAAGCCGGCCAATGTAAATTACCCCCATCAAACCATATATTTTTGAAAAGTAGACACCCTAGGGTATTTCAAATGCTGGTATTTTAACACTTTCCATGCACTAATTCAACCACTAGTCTTTGTCAAACTTTTAGGTAGTCATTTTTTTGCATTATTTTTCACACACATTGTACTTTAGGCATATATTCTCAGTCCCTGTTATGTGTTACTGCCAAAAAAAAAACTCAATATGTATTCAACAACATCTCCTGAGTACAGTGATACCCCCCATGTATAGGTGTGTCGGGTTCTCTGGGGGCTAAAAGGCCTTAATTTTAGGGGGGGCATTCCAGTTTTTCAACTTGGAATTTTCACATCTGTCATCATGCACCCATGTCCTATTTGGGGCATTTCTGAAGCCGGCCAATGTAAATTACCCCCATCAAACCATATATTTTTGAAAAGTAGACACCCTAGGGTATTTCAAATGCTGGTATTTTAACACTTTCCATGCACTAATTCAACCACTAGTCTTTGTCAAACTTTTAGGTAGTCATTTTTTTGCATTATTTTTCACACACATTGTACTTTAGGCATATATTCTCAGTCCCTGTTATGTGTTACTGCCAAAAAAAACCTCAATATGTATTCAACAACATCTCCTGAGTACAGTGATACCCCCCATGTATAGGTGTGTCGGGTTCTCTGGGGGCTAAAAGGCCTTAATTTTAGGGGGCGCATTCCAGTTTTTCAACTTGGAATTTTCACATCTGTCATCATGCACCCATGTCCTATTTGGGACATTTCTGAAGCCGGCCAATGTAAATTACCCCCATCAAACCATATATTTTTGAAAAGTAGACACCCTAGGGTATTTCAAATGCTGGTATTTTAACACTTTCCATGCACTAATTCAACCACTAGTCTTTGTCAAACTTTTAGGTAGTCATTTTTTTGCATTATTTTTCACACACATTGTACTTTAGGCATATATTCTCAGTCCCTGTTATGTGTTACTGCCAAAAAAAACCTCAATATGTATTCAACAACATCTCCTGAGTACAGTGATACCCCCCATGTATAGGTGTGTCGGGTTCTCTGGGGGCTAAAAGGCCTTAATTTTAGGGGGCGCATTCCAGTTTTTCAACTTGGAATTTTCACATCTGTCATCATGCACCCATGTCCTATTTGGGACATTTCTGAAGCCGGCCAATGTAAATTACCCCCATCAAACCATATATTTTTGAAAAGTAGACACCCTAGGGTATTTCAAATGCTGGTATTTTAACACTTTCCATGCACTATTTCAACCACTAGTATTTGTCAAACTTTTGGGTAGTCATTTTTTGTGTGTTATTTTTCACACACGTTGTACTTTAGGCATATATTCTCAGTCCCTGTTATGTGTTACTGCCAAAAAAAACCTCAATATGTATTCAACAACATCTCCTGAGTACAGTGATACCACCCATGTATAGGTGTGTTGGGTTCTCTGGGGGCTAAAAGGCCTTATTTTTAGGGGGCGCATTCCAGTTTTTCAACTTGGAATTTTCACATCCCATGCACCCATGTCCTATGTAGGACATTTCTGAAGCCGGCCAATGTAATTTACCCCCATCAAACCATATATTTTTGAAAAGTAGACACCCTAGGGTATTTCAAATGCTGGTATTTTAACACTTTCCATGCACTAATTCTTTGTCAAACTATTAGGCAGTCATTTTTTGTGTGTTATTTTTCACACACATTGTACTTTAGATATGAATTCTCAGCTCCTGTTATGTGTTACTGCCAAAGAAGACCCCAATATGTGTTCACCAACATCTCCTGAGTACAGTGATACCACCTATGCATAAGTTTCTTGGCTTGTTCGGGGGGTGTAATGCCAAATGTCCAACATGCGTTTGTGATTTTTTTTTTCACATTTAACATATTTTCTTTGCCTATTGTCTTTTTGGGGGTATTTTAACATACCCCAATTTATTTGTTTCCATGAATGTGCATATTTTTGAAATGTTGACACCCCAAGGTATTGTATATGGTGTGCTTTGATGCATTTGAAGTAACTGTTTTAGCTAAAAAAATTGGAGAAAGTGTATGGTGGCATTTTTTCAATTTTCATTTTTACACACACATTGCTTTTTGACTATGATTTAGGAGAGACTGTTGTAAGTTAGTGCAAAAAAAATACTACAGGTTGTTTTCTGCTAGGCACCCTGAGTACACCTATGTCCCCATGCATAGGTTTGACAGGGGTTTTTGTAAAAAAAAAAAAAAAGAACAGCCCCATTTTAGAAAAAAAAATATATTAGTGAAATGTAAAAATCTGGCACATTAAAAGTAAAAAAATAACAAAAAATTTAACAGTAAACATAACAAAAAAAAAATAACAGCAAATTTATTTATTTTTTAAAAATTGACCATTGTATGGTACCGCTTGAAGCAGTCCCCAATGCAGAGTCCAGGCTGTCCAGGGCAATCAGGACAGTGATATACAGTGTCCCTTCTCTGCCCCCTCTTGGTACAGACTCTGCATTTTTTTTGTGGTCTCTGCTTTGCGGCAGTAGGGGGGATTTTAAAAATAAAATGAGTAGCCCCAACTCTGCTCTCTCCCATCACCGCCCGGGGAGCAGGTGCATCATGGTACAAAATCCCCGAAATGATCTGGAGCTGAAATTGTAAAAAAGTCAGTTTCATTCCGGGGTTTGCTTTTTTGAACAACAAAAAAGCGTTGTGGGTTGCAATCTGCATTAGGTAAATTGCAACCTTTTTGTACCAGGCCCTTGTCTTCCGCATAATTAGGTAGGGCTGCAGCAGCTGATCTGCCAGATCAACCCCACCCATATGTCTGTTATAAGACTTGATGCACACTGGCTTCCTTATTATCTCAGCTCTGCCACGTACAGAGACCGCCACCGTCCTCTCTGTGTGGATGGTGGTAAGAAGGTATACATCCTTCTTGTCTCTGTACTTCAGTGCCAACAGCTCCTCTTGGCGCAGAGCAGAGGTCTCCCCCCTTCGTAGCCGGGTGCGTACAAGTTGTCCTGGGAAACCTTTGCGGTTCTTTTTAATAGTACCGCAAGCTACTGTATCAAAGCAATACAGTAGCTTGAACAAAAGGACACTTGTATAAAAATTGTCTAAGTACAAGTGATACCCTTTGTTCATTAGGGGTAATATCAGGTCCCAGACAATCTTGCCAGTGGTTCCCATATGTTCTGGGCAACCTGGAGGGTCAAGGTGGCTATCCTTTCCCTCATACACCCGGAAGGCCTGAGTATACCCAGTCTCGCTCTCACAGAGCTTATACACCTTTACCCCATACCTGGAGCGCTTGGAAGGAATATACTGCTTGAATCCCAGCCTTCCCTTATACTTCATCAGGGATTCATCAACGCATATATTCCTTCCAGGTGTATAAGCCTCTGCAAACCTGGCAGAAAAGTGGGTAATCAGGGGGCGGATTTTATACAGCCTGTCAAATTGGGGATGCTCCCTAGGGGGGCACAGGCTGTTGTCGCTGAAGTGCATGAAATGAAGAATCATTTCATATCTCTGCCTCGACATACTCTGGGAGAAAATGGGGGTAGAGCAGATGGGGCTACTGCTCCAGTAGGAGCGAACGGAGGGTTTCTTTATGATGCCCATCTGCATAGTCAATGCCCAGAATTTTTTAAATTCTGGCACATTGATGGGGGCCCATTGCTGCTTTGCCAAATATGTTTCAGGCTTTGCAGCACGGTACTGATGGGCATATAAATTAGTTTGGGCGACAATGTTCCCCAATACATCATCACCCAGAAACACCTCCAGAAACTGTTGGGGGCTAAAACCTGCCACATCTATATTTATGCCAGCATTTGCTGTGAAGGGTGGGATATCTGGCCTCTGGAGATGAGGCGTTACCCACTCTTCAGCGGCAATGGCAGCAACACGCCTCCTTCTAGCAGGGGGGCTGGCAGGGGGGCTAGCAGGGGGGCTGGCAGGGGGGCTAGCAGCCACAGATACATCACTATCAGTTGAGACTGCATCTAATGATGTATCTGAGCATATGGCAGGGTCAAAATTGGGGTCTGAGTCAGACATAGAGGCATCTGACTCTGACGCAAGGATGGCATACGCCTCCTCAACACTATATCTTTTCTGTGACATTTTTGTATCTGTCACAGAAAACCAAAATTAATTAATTAACTAAATGGCCTTTGGGTTTTTAAAAAAAAAAGTACAGCTATGCTAATGCCAGTGATTTATAGCGATCACTGGCAAGCTAGGGGTTAAATACTCTTTAAATTAAATTAACTAAATGGCCTTTGGGTTTTTTTTAAAAAAAGTACAGCTATGCTAATGCCAGTGATTTATAGCGATCACTGGCAAGCTAGGGGTTAAATACTCTTTAAATTAAATTAACTAAATGGCCTTTGGGTTTTTTTAAAAAAAAGTACAGCTATGCTAATGCCAGTGATTTATAGCGATCACTGGCAAGCTAGGGGTTAAATACTCTTTAAATTAAATTAACTAAATGGCCTTTGGGTTTTTTTAAAAAAAAGTACAGCTATGCTAATGCCAGTGATTTATAGCGATCACTGGCAAGCTAGGGGTTAAATACTCTTTAAATTAAATTAAATTAGCTAAATGGCTCTGAAAGGAGCCTTTGGGTTTTTAAAAAATGACAACAACAAAAATTAACCCCTAAAAAAATGCACAGACAGCAAAAATGTACAGCTATGCTAATGCCAGTGATTTATAGCGATCACTGGCAAGCTAGGGGTTAAATACTCTTTAAATTAAATTAAATTAGCTAAATGGCTCTGAAAGGAGCCTTTGGGTTTTTAAAAAATTACAACAACAAAAATTAACCCCTAAAAAAATGCACAGACAGCAAAAAAGTACAGCTATGCTAATGCCAGTGATGTATAGCGATCACTGGCAAGCTAGGGGTTAAATACTATTTAAATTAAATTAAATTAGCTAAATGGCTCTGAAAGGAGCGTTTAGGTTTTTAAAAAATTACAACAACAAAAATTAACCCCTAAAAAATGCACAGACAGCAAAAAAGTACAGCTATGCTAATGCCAGTGATGTATAGCGATCACTGGCAAGCTAGGGGTTAAATAGTCTTTAAATTAAATTAAATTAGCTAAATGGCTCTGAAAGGAGCCTTTGAGTTTTTAAAAAAAAATACAACAAAAATTAACCCCTAAAAAAATGCACAGACAGCAAAAAAAAGTGCAGCTGTGCTACTGCCAGTGATTTATAGTGATCACTGGCAAGCTAGGGGTTAATGGCTCTGAAAAGAGCCTTTGGATTTTAAATTTTTTAACAAATAAAAGAAATAAATCTCTCTCTGCTAAAATACAGGTCTCTCTCTTTCTCCAACAAAATGGCAAGTGAGGAGAGGGAGGGAGATCCACACTGATCAGAGTCAATATTTACAAATATTGACATGATCAGACAAATGGGGTATTTTATTATTATTATTATTATTTTTTTCTAAGAAGGCTCAGATTGGGTGACCCTAGCTTGCCCCTATGGTGAGACAGGCTAGGGACACCCCCAGATGCCCCATGATGCACCGGGCATCGCCATTTTGGAAGCCTCATGGGGGAGGGGGGGGGGGGGGCGCTATATGTGGGCTTTTTTATTTTATATTATATTTTTTTTTTTACATTTTCACTTTTATTTATATACTAACTAAGTGCCTCGACCCACCGAGGCACTTAGCACACTAGCAGAGCATCGGAAGCGTGTCCGATCGCTTCCAATGCTCTGCTGCACTGCCGGGCTCCACGTGGAGCAAAACCGGAAGTGATCACTCAAGGGGGAGTGATCGCTCCGGTCCCGGCACTCCGTAACAGCACTGCAGGGATGCCCAGACATCGAGGCATCCCTGCAGTACTGTAATAGTGCCTGGAAGCGATCTTGATCGCTTCCAGCACTCACTTTAGCCGAGGACGTGCAGGGTACGTCGTCAGGCGTTAACTGCCTTTTTTTTTCAGACGTACCCTGCACGTCCTCGGTCACTAAGGGGTTAATGAACCTGATGCACACTTATAACAAGAGGTCCTGTAAAGGTTGTGTGTTTATATCCGTGTAATGGACCTAACAGAATTAAATATTCTGAAATAGTCTTAAATAATATTAATCTTGATAAGACATTACTTGGTCATACACAACTGTTACTGTGTGTTTCAATTAAACCTGTGGTTAATACAGCTCTATTTCTATTGTGTTACCTTAATACTGTTTGCTGGTGGATAGTACGCTTTTTATGCTGACATGAGATGATAAGATTACCTTGAATCTTGTTAACGAAGTTAATGGTACTGTAGTCAGCAGTTTTAACCCAATGCATTCAAAATGTCAGATTTAATAATAGGTTAATAGTCCACATGTCAGTAGCTTATAAACCTATATTTATAATGTAGCCGTTATTATCAATTGGATAAAAGAGATAAATGTGCACTTTTTATATCTTATTTTTCAGGCTGTGTTAATCCTCATTAATAAATAACATACACATTATTGTTACTCATGTACGGTTCTGTCTTTTCATTTTGAGTATGCTGTGTTACAATTTAAATCACTGATAAAGACACATTTTGCATGTAAATTTGTAACTGTAGTGTGGCAGTTGTTGCCAATGGGTAACAGAGCTGTTCTCTGATTATGTAAAGAGTTTTAGGTGTAGCTCACTCGAAGCACAAAAGCTGTTTAATTTCAGCCCAGTCATGCACTACCGGTTAAACCGGTTCAATTGGGGTTACTGCTAACCACACCACCCGGTATGTAGCCGGTGGAGTGGATGTAATTTAACCGGTAATCTTTAGGTTATATGCCCATATTGTTTATCCAATATTTGGTTCCCAGTTTACCGGTAAAATTGTGTCTGTGTCGAGTGGCTCTCACAGTTCTGCCCCAAAACTAGATATACAGATTTAGTATGTTTTGCGCATCAAGTCTCTTAAGTAATTATCGAGCATGTAAAGAACCAACTTAGTAAAATTCTAACCAGATTAATAACCACCAAAGGCTAATATATAAATAAACTTAGAGCAGGTTTGATACTATAGCATTCTAAGGCTCATCTAAAAAATACAGGAGCTCCAGGACTCCTCACCAATTCCCTAACGTCCCTAACATGTTTCGCCCTAACGGCTTTCTGAGTCTTTAGCATCTAAGTGTGTTTTTAATTTTATTTCCAGTGTTTTATATTAAGTTTGACTCAATAAAAGTTATGTTTTAACGTGGAACACGCAAACTCACTAGACCATCAGTAACTCTATTTTGCCTAAAGGAACTAGGTCTTTCATACTATCTAGAACTATACCCTATATTAACCCCCAAGAGTGCTATACATGTAGTCTGTCGAGTTAGAGCCTACCTCTACCTAGTTTCACATGTTGAATACTACAGAATTAGAAAAAGTTCAGAGAAGGGCCACAAAGCTAATAAGGGGATTGGAGAAATTAACCTATGAGGAGAGGCTAGCCAAACTGGGTCTGTTCTCTTTAGAAAAAAGGCGCTTGAGAGGTGACATGATTACTTTATATAAATATATTCAAGGCCCATATACAGAGATGGCAGAAGCTCTTTTTATTCCAAGAAAATTGGTTCTGACAAGAGGTCATAATTTAAGGTTGGAGGAAAGGAGATTTAATCTCCTGCAACGGAAACGTTTTTTCACTGTAAGAGCAATAAAATTGTGGAACTCATTACCAAAGGAGGTAGTGAATGCCAATACCATAGATACATTTAAAAACAGTCTGGATAAATTTCTGTATATAAACAAAATTCATGGATATGATTGCTAGTATTAAATGGGTCACATTTTAATGGGGTTATTTAAGCTTAACTGGAGCTTTTTGTAAGTATTTTAGATTTGTATAGGTTGAACTCGATGGACTTCAGTCTTTTTTCAACCTTATCTACTATGTTACTATGTTACTATGTTACAAAACACCTTCAGCAGTCCATATCTGTATAGGGGAATTATCCCCAGATATATTAAGGACAAATTGGGGCCAAATAGGGAATTAGAGATATTTAAGCCACTATAGGCTAAGTAGTGCCGTTGATACCCCCTCTCTCTAGCAAAATATAAGCCACAGGTGTTGCCTTTATAAGAGGGCATAGTAAGTGCAATAGTTATGTCTATGAATAATCTCCACTAGGGGGCGCGAAACGCGTCAGTCTCCATGCCTGTTGTCTGTCAGCTTTATCTTGGCTTCACAAGAGCATTCAGCTATTGCTGTTTTTATTTGTTTTGCATTAATAAAATTTGTATTTTTATTACACACCATCCCCTGGAGTTCCCACACCTTCTGTCAGTGCTTACAGAGATATATTAGCCAATCCAAGGCTTTACCCCTCAGCCAATCAGACACTTGTATTACATTGCAAGAATTCATCAAACCCTTTCTTATGGCAATCCCAAAATGACCCGCCCTCCTGCTAAAATGCTTTCCTACTAATTGGCTTGTGGTCGTGGTGACCACAGTCACTTTTTTTCTCTCTCCGGCGGTCATGTCGCTATGTCCGGGACGGCTCAGTATTGCCGGATACGGGGCGGGCAAATAGGCCTCTCCTAAGACCCCGGATTGTGCTGGAGGCGGGTGCGGGCGTGCGGTGCTGAGTGCAAAGCCCGAGAAGCGACTTATGTGACCGAGAACGGGACAGGCGTTATGTGATGGTCAGTGACATGCGTGTTCTCTCAGCTTGTTCTTACAATGTGCCCTCAGCTTGTGCTCACCTCACCCTTTGCCAGCCTGTGGGCCCTCAGCTTGTTGTACTCCAGTGAGACTGGTGAACTGCAAAGTTTTGTGCTATGAATAACTAGAATGGATTGCAAACAGTATATATTTATTTATTTGCTTGTTTTTTTTCTTTTAAATACATTGCTTTTGCTGTAAAAATTATTATTGTCCCAACCTCCATGGAAAGGCTAATTCTGAAACCTAACTTTACTGTACAATGTTTGAGCCAGATACTTATCTACTAAACTGTGATTGCTTAGAACAGTGTACAAACAGTGCACAAATTAATTTACAGTTACAGTTATAAAGATACCTGGCACCCATCAATAAAAATACCCACCAATCAATAAACATACCCAGAAATCAAATCAATAAACATACCCACCAATCAATAAACATACCCAGCAATCAATAAACATACCCGTAACTCACCAATCAATAAACATACCCACAAATTAAATCAATAAACATACCCACCAATCAATAAACATACCCACCAATCAATAAACATACCCGTAACTCACCAATCAAGAAACATACCCACCAATCAATAAACATACCCACAAATTAAATCAATAAACATACCCACCAATCAATAAACATACCCGTGACGCACCAATCAAGAAACATACCCACCAATCAATATACATACCCACCAATTGATAAACATACCCACCAATCAATATACATACCCACCAATCGAGAAACATACCCGCCAATCAAGAAACATACCCACCAATCAATATACATACCCACCAATTGATAAACATACCCACCAATCAAGAAACATACCCGCCAATCAAGAAACATACCCGCCAATCGAGAAACACTGTCAAACTTTGTTGGCCTATGTTTATTATCATCATAGCTGTGTATTCAGCTATGATGACATGACCACTTGAGTTGTGATAGAGAGAGACTGAGTGCATCTGTTCACACTGATTTCAATAGCAGATATCCATGTATCAATCTTAATATGTTTTAAGTTGTGATTTAACACCACTGGCACGTCATCGGAGCTGTGGTCATCGTGGCCCCGCCCCCGAGGGGAGTGGCCCTGCTGCGGCAGGCGTCCCTTATTTTTCTGTATTGAAGGTGGCAACCCTAGGTGTGTATATTACCGGTTACAGTAAATGGTGGGTATGGGTGTCAGTTACAGCATAGGGTATTTATATTACCAGTTACAGTATAGGGTGGGTATGGGTGTCAGTTACAGCATAGGGTGTGTATATTACTAGTTACAGTAAAGAGTGGGTATGGGTGCTACTTACAGTATGGGGTGTGTATATTACCAGTTACAGTATAGGGTGGGTATGGGTGCCAGTTACAGTATGGGGTGGGTGTCATGAGATGCAGGACACAGCATAGAAGGTACAACACTATTTTATGGCAGAGCATGGAAGTATACACCTGTTACAATACATCTCACTTAGTAACTGCAACATAGACAATCACGGACCTAAACCACGCCCCCATCCGGTGACGTCACTTCCCACTCTCATCACATCTTCCCCCTTTTCAAAGGACAAAGCATACATTTTGTTTTCATTTGAATACATCAAATAACAAGGTATACAAGAAGCATACAACAACAGTTTTGTTTAGTATATAACAAATAACAAGTTAACCTCTTAAGGACATATGACGGAATTTTTCCGTCATAAAACAATTGAGCAAACTGAAAGCTGTGTCCTTAAAGGGTTAAAGAGAATATCTGTATAAACAACATGAATTACATCCCGACTTGAACATCGGAGTAGACTACCCTAGTCCACAGTGACCATGGGATTATTCTGCCCATACTTCCGGTCACTGCTCTAACTAGTGCTAATCCCGATATCGGGCCGGAAGTTTCACCACTCTTCCACTTGATGTCATTCTACATGAACTGTCCTCTGATACAGAAGAAGGTGATTAAGAGTCTGCTGGAGGCAAAGACGTATCCCAGCTGTGATATTACTGAGGGGAAGGCACCCCTCTTAAAACAGGAATCCCACCGGCGGTGGTACTGAGGCATCCAGTTCCAAACTCTCAGGTACAGGCTGAAGATGTTTTCGATTTTGACGTGTGACTGTCCCTCCATCAGTAAGGACTACATAAGACCTTGGTTCTGGAGAGCGTCCAATTACCGTAGCAGGCGTCTTCCATTTCTTCTCATCATCCAGTTTAATTCTGACACTTTCCCCCCGCATTCAGCTCCTGCAAGGGCCTCACAGAATGTCTCCTGTCGTAGAAGAATCGATAGCCCCTTTTTGTCTCTTCATCCCTCCTAAGGACCTTGTCCCAAGGAATAGAGCTAGTTGGCTGGAAGACACCCACAGACGGTAAGGTGGTGCAAATCTGACGTCCTAGCATCAGCTGTGCCGGGCTAAAACCTGTGGCTTGAATGGGAGTCTCCCTATAGGACAAGAGGGCCAGGTACGGCTCAGATTGCTTCAAAATGAACTGCCCTTTCAGCCATTCCATTGGCCTGCAGGTAATGTGGACTCAATGGGGAATGGACAATATCATATTCCCTACTAAAAGAACGGAACTCCGTGGAAGCAAACTGCATTCCGTTATCACTCACTAACTCCATTGGTATGCCCCACCGGGCGAACAAGCTCTTGAGACGAGTGATAACGGCTTGACTTGTGATATCATTCAAGGGTGCAATCTCCAAATACCTGGAATAGTAATCAATCACGACTAGGTACTTTTTCCCGTGCAGTTCACACAAATCAGCAGCTATTTTCTGCCACGGGCCTGTAGGCAGCAGAGTAGAAATCAAGGGCTCCCTTCTCTGAGTAGGTCAGCGTTCCCGGCAAAAGGCACATTTTGACACATGGCTTGCAATGTCGGAACTGATCCCAGGCTACCATACTGCCGTAGCTGCCCTTTCTATACACTTTGTATTGCCCAAGTGACCATCATGAATCCTGCTTAACATCTCCTGCCACATGCTAACAGGAATAACAATGCGGTCCTGGAACAGCACCAACCCATCCAGCTCCGTGAGCTGCGACCTCTCTGACTGGTAAGAACTTAAAGATATCCAGACTTTCCGGTTCTTGGGCCAACCTTCTTTTATGTACTTTATAACTTCTTGAAGGTCTGTATCTAAATATGTATCCTTTCTTATTTGTTCTAGCTTCCCTGAAGAAATGGATTTGGAGGCCAGTTACAGTATAGGGTGGGTATGGGTGCTAGTTACAGTATAGGGTGGGTATGGGTGCTAGTTACAGTATAGGGTGGGTTAGTTACAGTATAGGGAGGGTATGGCTGCTAGTTAAAGTATAGTGTGGGTATGGGTGCTAGTTACAGTATAGGGTGGATTAGTTACAGTATAGGGTGGGTATGGGTGCTAGTTACAGTATAGGGTGGGTTAGTTAAAGTATAGGGTGGGTATGGGTGCTAGTTACAGTATAGGGTGGGTATGAGTGCTAGTAACAGTATAGGGTGGGTTAGTTACAGGATAGGGTGGGTATGGGTGCTAGTTACAGTATAGGGTGGGTTAGTTACAGGATAGGGTGGGTATGGGTGCTAGTTACAGTATAGGGTGGGTTAGTTACAGTATAGGGTGGGTATGGGTGCTAGTTACAGTATAGGGTGGGTTAGTTACAGTATAAGGTGGGTTAGTTACAGGATAGGGTGGGTATGGGTGCTAGTTACAGTATAGGGTGGGTTAGTTACAGTATAGGGTGGGTTTGTTACAGTATAGGGTGGGTATGGGTGCTAGTTACAGTATAGGGTGGGTTAGTTACAGTATAGGGTGGGTATGGGTGCTAGTTAAAGTATAGGGTGGGTATGGGTGCTAGTTACAGTATAGGATGGGTTAGTTACAGTATAGGGTGGGTATGGGTGCTAGTTACAGTATAGGGTGGGTTTGTTACAGTATAGGGTGGGTATGGGTGCTAGTTACAGTATAGGATGGGTTAGTTACAGTATAGGGTGGGTATGGGTGCTAGTTACAGTATAGGTTGGGTTAGTTACAGTATAGGGTGGGTATGGGTGCTAGTTACAGTATAGGGTGGGTTAGTTACAGTATAGGGTGGGTATGGGTGCTAGTTACAGTATAGGGTGGGTTTGTTACAGTATAGGGTGGGTATGGGTGCTAGTTACAGTATAGGGTGGGTTAGTTACAGTATAAGGTGGGTTAGTTACAGGATAGGGTGGGTATGGGTGCTAGTTACAGTATAGGGTGGGTTAGTTACAGTATAGGGTGGGTATGGGTGCTAGTTACAGTATAGGGTGGGTATGGGTGCTAGTTACAGTATAGGGTGGGTTAGTTACAGTATAAGGTGGGTTAGTTACAGGATAGGGTGGGTATGGGTGCTAGTTACAGTATAGGGTGGGTTAGTTACAGTATAGGGTGGGTATGGGTGCTAGTTACAGTATAGGGTGGGTTAGTTACAGTATAGGGTGGGTATGGGTGCTAGTTACAGTATAGGGTGGGTTAGTTACAGTATAGGGTGGGTATGGGTGCTAGTTACAGTATAGGGTGGGTTAGTTACAGTATAGGGTGGGTATGGGTGCTAGTTACAGTATAGGGTGGGTTTGTTACCGTATAGGGTGGGTATGGGTGCTAGTTACAGTATAGGATGGGTTAGTTACAGTATAGGGTGGGTATGGGTGCTAGTTACAGTATAGGGTGGGTTAGTTACAGTATAGGGTGGGTGTGGGTGCTAGTTACAGTATAGGGTGGGTTAGTTACAGTATAGGGTGGGTATGGGTGCTAGTTACAGTATAGGGTGGGTTTGATACAGTATAGGGTGGGTATGGGTGCTAGTTACAGTATAGGATGGGTTAGTTACAGTATAGGGTGGGTATGGGTGCTAGTTACAGTATAGGGTGGGTTAGTTACAGTATAGGGTGGGTATGGGTGCTAGTTACAGTATAGGGTGGGTATGGGTGCTAGTTACAGTATAGGGTGGGTTAGTTACAGGATAGGGTGGGTATGGGTGCTAGTTACAGTATAGGGTGGGTTTGTTACAGTATAGGGTGGGTATGGGTGCTAGTTACAGTATAGGGTGGGTTAGTTACAGGATAGGGTGGGTATGGGTGCTAGTTACAGTATAGGGTGGGTTAGTTACAGGATAGGGTGGGTATGGGTGCTAGTTACAGTATAGGGTGGGTTAGTTACAGGATAGGGTGGGTATGGGTGCTAGTTACAGTATAGGGTGGGTTTGTTACAGGATAGGGTGGGTATGGGTGCTAGTTAAAGTATAGGGTGGGTTAGTTACAGTATAGGGTGGGTTAGTTACAGTATAGGGTGGGTATGGGTGCTAGTTACAGTATAGGGTGGGTTAGTTACAGTATAGGGTGGGTATGGGTGCTAGTTACAGTATAGGGTGGGTATGGGTGCTAGTTACAGTATAGGGTGGGTTAGTTACAGGATAGGGTGGGTATGGGTGCTAGTTACAGTATAGGGTGGGTTAGTTACAGGATAGGGTGGGTGTGGGTGCTAGTTACAGTATAGGGTGGGTATGGGTGCTAGTTACAGTATAGGGTGGGTTAGTTACAGTATAGGGTGGGTATGGGTGCTAGTTACAGTATAGGGTGGGTTAGTTACAGTATAGGGTGGGTATGGGTGCTAGTTACAGTATAGGGTGGGTTAGTTACAGTATAGGGTGGGTATGGGTGCTAGTTACAGTATAGGGTGGGTATGGGTGCTAGTTACAGTATAGGGTGGGTTAGTTACAGGATAGGGTGGGTATGGGTGCTAGTTACAGTATAGGGTGGGTTAGTTACAGGATAGGGTGGGTGTGGGTGCTAGTTACAGTATAGGGTGGGTATGGGTGGTAGTTACAGTATAGGGTGGGTTAGTTACAGTATAGGGTGGGTATGGGTGCTAGTTACAGTATAGGGTGGGTTAGTTACAGTATAGGGTGGGTATGGGTGCTAGTTACAGTATAGGGTGGGTTAGTTACAGTATAGGGTGGGTATGGGTGCTAGTTACAGTATAGGGTGGGTTAGTTACAGTATAGGGTGGGTATGGGTGCTAGTTACAGTATAGGGTGGGTTAGTTACAGTATAGGGTGGGTATGGGTGCTAGTTACAGTATAGGGTGGGTTAGTTACAGTATAGGGTGGGTATGGGTGCTAGTTACAGTATAGGGTGGGTTAGTTACAGGATAGGGTGGGTATGGGTGCTAGTTACAGTATAGGGTGGGTTAGTTACAGTATAGGGTGGGTTAGTTACAGTATAGGGTGGGTATGGGTGCTAGTTACAGTATAGGGTGGGTTAGTTACAGTATAGGGTGGGTATGGGTGCTAGTTACAGTATAGGGTGGGTTAGTTACAGTATAGGGTGGGTATGGGTGCTAGTTACAGTATAGGGTGGGTATGGGTGCTAGTTACAGTATAGGGTGGGTTAGTTACAGGATAGGGTGGGTATGGGTGCTAGTTACAGTATAGGGTGGGTTAGTTACAGTATAGGGTGGGTATGGGTGCTAGTTACAGTATAGGGTGGGTTAGTTACAGTATAGGGTGGGTTAGTTACAGTATAGGGTGGGTATGGGTGCTAGTTACAGTATAGGGTGGGTTAGTTACAGTATAGGGTGGGTATGGGTGCTAGTTACAGTATAGGGTGGGTATGGGTGCTAGTTACAGTATAGGGTGGGTTAGTTACAGGATAGGGTGGGTATGGGTGCTAGTTACAGTATAGGGTGGGTTAGTTACAGTATAGGGTGGGTATGGGTGCTAGTTACAGTATAGGGTGGGTATGGGTGCTAGTTACAGTATAGGGTGGGTTAGTTACAGGATAGGGTGGGTATGGGTGCTAGTTACAGTATAGGGTGGGTTAGTTACAGTATAGGGTGGGTATGGGTGCTAGTTACAGTATAGGGTGGGTATGGGTGCTAGTTACAGTATAGGGTGGGTTAGTTACAGTATAGGGTGGGTATGGGTGCTAGTTACAGTATAGGGTGGGTATGGGTGCTAGTTACAGTATAGGGTGGGTTAGTTACAGTATAGGGTGGGTATGGGTGCTAGTTACAGTATAGGGTGGGTTAGTTACAGTATAGGGTGGGTGTGGGTGCTAGTTACAGTATAGGGTGGGTTAGTTACAGTATAGGGTGGGTGTGGGTGCTAGTTACAGTATAGGGTGGGTTAGTTACAGTATAGGGTGGGTTAGTTACAGTATAGGGTGGGTGTGGGTGCTAGTTACAGTATAGGGTGGGTTAGTTACAGTATAGGGTGGGTATGGGTGCTAGTTACAGTATAGGGTGGGTATGGGTGCTAGTTACAGTATAGGGTGGGTTAGTTACAGTATAGGGTGGGTATGGGTGCTAGTTACAGTATAGGGTGGGTATGGGTGCTAGTTACAGTATAGGGTGGGTTAGTTACAGTATAGGGTGGGTATGGGTGCTAGTTACGGTATAGGGTGGGTATGGGTGCTAGTTACGGTATAGGGTGGGTTAGTTACAGTATAGGGTGGGTATGGGTGCTAGTTACAGTATAGGGTGGGTTAGTTACAGTATAGGGTGGGTGTGGGTGCTAGTTACAGTATAGGGTGGGTTAGTTACAGTATAGGGTGGGTTAGTTACAGTATAGGGTGGGTTAGTTACAGTATAGGGTGGGTGTGGGTGCTAGTTACAGTATAGGGTGGGTTAGTTACAGTATAGGGTGGGTTAGTTACAGTATAGGGTGGGTTAGTTACAGTATAGGGTGGGTGTGGGTGCTAGTTACAGTATAGGGTGGGTTAGTTACAGTATAGGGTGGGTTAGTTACAGTATAGGGTGGGTGTGGGTGCTAGTTACAGTATAGGGTGGGTTAGTTACAGTATAGGGTGGGTATGGGTGCTAGTTACAGTATAGGGTGGGTTAGTTACAGTATAGGGTGGGTGTGGGTGCTAGTTACAGTATAGGGTGGGTTAGTTACAGTATAGGGTGGGTGTGGGTGCTAGTTACAGTATAGGGTGGGTTAGTTACAGTATAGGGTGGGTTAGTTACAGTATAGGGTGGGTGTGGGTGCTAGTTACAGTATAGGGTGGGTTAGTTACAGTATAGGGTGGGTTAGTTACAGTATAGGGTGGGTGTGGGTGCTAGTTACAGTATAGGGTGGGTTAGTTACAGTATAGGGTGGGTATGGGTGCCATTTAGTGCCCGTGTGCACCATTAACAGAAGCATACATGCACTATCTTTTACATCGCACGTGT
This sequence comes from Bombina bombina, assembly GCF_027579735.1. Classification (NCBI taxonomy): domain Eukaryota; kingdom Metazoa; phylum Chordata; class Amphibia; order Anura; family Bombinatoridae; genus Bombina; species Bombina bombina. The sequence continues at coordinate 8,067,280 of NC_069507.1, forward strand.
CAGTGTTGTTATGCGCGCGCGCATGTGACGTAATGGCTGAAACACGCACCGGAAGTGACGCAGGCTTCCTCTTTCTTTTCACGCTGCGTTCTATAACGTGGCTGCTGCATTTCCCCGAGTGCGGAAGGAAAACACCGAGAGCGGCGCTATGAAGCTGTGCGAGGGCGGTGAGGTTAGTACCGGGGGCTGGGGGAGATAACGGGGAACAGCACGGGAGGTTGTCCATGGTTGACCGGTCATCTGGGTCTGTAGGCGGGGCCCCGTCAGTACGAGGCCCATAGACCCATAGCAGCTGAGATCACAGAGGGTCTTGCGGGCACAGCTGAGATCACAGAGGGTCTGCGGGCACAGCTGAGATCGCAGAGGTTCTTGCGGGCACAGCTGAGATCGCAGAGGGTCTTGCGGGCACAGCTGAGATCGCAGAGGGTCTTGCGGGCACAGCTGAGATCACAGAGGGTCTGCGGGCACAGCTGAGATCGCAGAGGTTCTTGCGGGCACAGCTGAGATCGCAGAGGGTCTTGCGGGCACAGCTGAGATCGCAGAGGGTCTTGCGGGCACAGCTGAGATCGCAGAGGGTCTTGCGGGCACAGCTGAGATCGCAGAGGGTCTTGCGGGCACAGCTGAGATCGCAGAGGGTCTTGCGGGCACAGCTGAGATCGCAGAGGGTCTTGCGGGCACAGCTGAGATCGCAGAGGGTCTTGCGGGCACAGCTGAGATCGCAGAGGGTCTTGCGGGCACAGCTGAGATCGCAGAGGGTCTTGCGGGCACAGCTGAGATCGCAGAGGTTCTTGCGGGCACAGCTGAGATCGCAGAGGTTCTTGCGGGCACAGCTGAGATCGCAGAGGTTCTTGCGGGCACAGCTGAGATCGCAGAGGTTCTTGCGGGCACAGCTGAGATCGCAGAGGTTCTTGCGGGCACAGCTGAGATCGCAGAGGTTCTTGCGGGCACAGCTGAGATCGCAGAGGTTCTTGCGGGCACAGCTGAGATCGCAGAGGTTCTTGCGGGCACAGCTGAGATCGCAGAGGTTCTTGCGGGCACAGCTGAGATCGCAGAGGTTCTTGCGGGCACAGCTGAGATCGCAGAGGTTCTTGCGGGCACAGCTGAGATCGCAGAGGTTCTTGCGGGCACAGCTGAGATCGCAGAGGTTCTTGCGGGCACAGCTGAGATCGCAGAGGTTCTTGCGGGCACAGCTGAGATCGCAGAGGTTCTTGCGGGCACAGCTGAGATCGCAGAGGTTCTTGCGGGCACAGCTGAGATCGCAGAGGTTCTTGCGGGCACAGCTGAGATCGCAGAGGTTCTTGCGGGCACAGCTGAGATCGCAGAGGTTCTTGCGGGCACAGCTGAGATCGCAGAGGGTCTTGCGGGCACAGCTGAGATCGCAGAGGGTCTTGCGGGCACAGCTGAGATCGCAGAGGTTCTTGCGGGCACAGCTGAGATCGCAGAGGGTCTTGCGGGCACAGCTGAGATCGCAGAGGGTCTTGCGGGCACAGCTGAGATCGCAGAGGGTCTTGCGGGCACAGCTGAGATCGCAGAGGGTCTTGCGGGCACAGCTGAGATCGCAGAGGGTCTTGCGGGCACAGCTGAGATCGCAGAGGGTCTTGCGGGCACAGCTGAGATCGCAGAGGGTCTTGCGGGCACAGCTGAGATCGCAGAGGGTCTTGCGGGCACAGCTGAGATCGCAGAGGGTCTTGCGGGCACAGCTGAGATCGCAGAGGGTCTTGCGGGCACAGCTGAGATCGCAGAGGGTCTTGCGGGCACAGCTGAGATCGCAGAGGGTCTTGCGGGCACAGCTGAGATCGCAGAGGGTCTTGCGGGCACAGCTGAGATCGCAGAGGGTCTTGCGGGCACAGCTGAGATCGCAGAGGGTCTTGCGGGCACAGCTGAGATCGCAGAGGGTCTTGCGGGCACAGCTGAGATCGCAGAGGGTCTTGCGGGCACAGCTGAGATCGCAGAGGGTCTTGCGGGCACAGCTGAGATCGCAGAGGGTCTTGCGGGCACAGCTGAGATCGCAGAGGGTCTTGCGGGCACAGCTGAGATCGCAGAGGGTCTTGCGGGCACAGCTGAGATCGCAGAGGGTCTTGCGGGCACAGCTGAGATCGCAGAGGGTCTTGCGGGCACAGCCGAGATCACAGTAAAGGTGGAGGGTACAGTTGGGATCGCAGAGGGGGTGTCGGGCACAGAGGGGAACAGAATAGGTCGTAGAGGGGCGGTGGGCACAGCTGGGGGCTGCAGAGGGGAAGCAGACCGGATCATATAGTTTTAGTAAACAACGCTAAGCAATCAAGATCATAGAGAAGTAGTGGGTACAGGGGGTGAACATGGAATTGAATGTTGAATTAATTATGTGGCTCTTTGCCCAGATTACTTCTGACACCCTCACAACAAAGAAGAGAAAGCTTATGAAAGGGGACGCAGCAGGACTTGGTCTGGAACAGGTGGCTGTTAATGGGAAACATCAAGAGAATGGAGAACTTAACAATAACCAGCAGGTATACTCGAGGCTTTGATCTCCATAAGACTGGTACACACTGTAATGTGAGCAGAACATTATCCCTAAACCACATTTAAATTAACAAACTAATATTATTGCCTTTTCTTCTTGCAGAAGATTCCAAAACTGAAGAAAAAGAAGAAATCTGTGAAAGAATCAAGTCCTCTTGAGCCCACGGAGCAGTGTAACAGTGATGGGCCTGAAGAACCTGATACACCAACACCGAAAAAAGTAAAGAAGAAAAAGAAAAAGAGTGTTGATGAATCTGAAACACCAGAGGATACATCAGTTTCTGAACCCAAAGTCAATGCCGAAATGGTGAGTCCTGTTAACTAAAGATCACCACCTGACTGGCGCCTCTCCTCTTAGCTAGGGATCACCACCTGACTGGCGCCTCTCCTCTTAGCTAGGGATCACCACCTGACTGGCGCCTCTCCTCTTAGCTAGGGATCACCACCTGACTGGCGCCTCTCCTCTTAGCTAGGGATCACCACCTGACTGGCGCCTCTCCTCTTAGCTAGGGATCACCACCTGACTGGCGCCTCTCCTCCTCTTAACTAGAGATCACCACCTGACTGGCGCCTCTCCTCCTCTTAACTAGAGATCACCACCTGACTGGCGCCTCTCCTCCTCTTAACTAGAGATCACCACCTGACTGGTGCCTCTCCTCCTCTTAACTAGAGATCACCACCTGACTGGCGCCTCTCCTCCTCTTAACTAGGGATCACCACCTGACTGGCGCCTCTCCTCCTCTTAGCTAGGGATCACCACCTGACTGGCGCCTCGTCTCCTCTTAGCTAGGGATCACCACCTGACTGGCGCCTCTCTTCCTCTTAGCTAGGGATCACCACCTGACTGGCGCCTCTCCTCCTCTTAGCTAGGGATCACCACCTGACTGGCGCCTCTCCTCCTCTTAGCTAGGGATCACCACCTGACTGGCGCCTCTCCTCCTCTTAGCTAGGGATCACCACCTGACTGGCGCCTCTCCTCCTCTTAGCTAGGGATCACCACCTGACTGGCGCCTCTCCTCCTCTTAGCTAGGGATCACCACCTGACTGGCGCCTCTCCTCCTCTTAGCTAGGGATCACCACCTGACTGGCGCCTCTCCTCCTCTTAGCTAGGGATCACCACCTGACTGGCGCCTCTCCTCCTCTTAGCTAGGGATCACCACCTGACTGGCGCCTCTCCTCCTCTTAGCTAGGGATCACCACCTGACTGGCGCCTCTCCTCCTCTTAGCTAGGGATCACCACCTGACTGGCGCCTCTCCTCCTCTTAGCTAGGGATCACCACCTGACTGGCGCCTCTCCTCCTCTTAGCTAGGGATCACCACCTGACTGGCGCCTCTCCTCCTCTTAGCTAGGGATCACCACCTGACTGACATGACTGTACAGCATCTCGCTATATAATCTCACATGTATAGCAGTATTAAGTATACTCTTAACAGAAATTGGAAAGAACAGCATTTCCATAATTAAATTACAGGAAAGGGGACAAAAATAAATAAAAGAAGCAAACTTAACTACTTCAGGGTGTACGTATCCATCCCAGATGCGAACATCAACAAAGGGCCAAATCAGAAGTCGGGTGATTTTTCACTGTACTCGTGTGACTCATAAAGGTGCTGCTTCTGGGGGCGGCCTGCATTGCTAGGCACTTCCGCCATATTAGTTAGGATGTTCCATGCCGTCCTATGGGTGTTTAAGCCCTGCGTTTTAGGTCGGCTTGTAGTGTCCTAAAGATGTTATGGCTTAAAGGGATATGAAACCCATTTTTTTTTCCCCATGGTTTAGATAGAGCATGAGGTTTTAAAAAAGTTTCCTATTTACGTCTAATTTACCTCGTTCTCTTTGAATCTTTTGTTTTAAAACATATGTAGGTAGTCTCAGGAGCTGCTTGCTTGCTGCTGATTGGTGGCTGCACACACCGGATGTGTTCGGCTAGCTCTCTGTAGTGTAATAATAAAGGATACCAAAAGAATGAAGCAAAACTGATAGAAGTAAATTTGAAAGATGTTTAAAAATGTTCTATCTGAATCATGACCCAAAAATTTCTCCCGTCCCTTTTAATATTCTTGCCCCCAGAGGCAGAACTTTTTTCACTTTCTGCGATGATATTTTTTTAGTGAAATATTTTCTGCAGCTCATTTTTAAATAAAATAACATTTTAAATTAGGCAGTTACACTTAAGCACACGTTTTAATTGCAATTTGAAAATTTGATTGCAAATTAGATGGTCTAATATAGAAATCTACTGCATATTCAAACAACACTTTGCTCTGGATGCACTGTGATAAGGAAAACTTACACTGTGCAGCCAGAGCACAGCGCTGTTTCAAGAGAACAGCCTGATGTGTAGCAGTGCTGCAAAGTTAAATCTCTAACAGTTCCTGCATGTGCCCTGTTCTTTCTGCAGACATGATGCATTTTCTGCGATGGCATCTCAGAACACTGTATGTTCTGCCTTTGGGTTCTTGCCAACCCGTCTGTGCTTCTGCTAGTTATTTATTACAAGTGTTTGTATTAAGCACAATTTGTTTCCTGCATAGAACGGCACAAAAACAAAGCTGAAAACCAAGAAAACTGCCGGCAGCGGAACTGGAGAGGAAGGACCAGCGGCCAAGAAGCAGAAAATGGACCAATCGCAGGAAGGTGCCGAGCTGCAGACTGCCCAATCAGAAGAGAAAGAGGAGCTTGAGGATGAGGTAGGATCCGTTGTGTGTTGCTAGATCAGATGTCGGTGCCCTGTGCACTTACGTCACAAACCTGCTCTCCCATCCCGTTGCTTTCTGCTGCTGCCTCCTATGTACGTAGGTTTTCTATAGCCAGTCCTGCAATATTCAGATTTACCAAACATTTTCTTCCCTTTAAGGGGGTAAAATCTAAAAAACAAAAAAAACAAAAAACCAATCTTTCCCATTTATTTCTGTCATTTAAATTTACTGGCAGAGCTTCATAAATGTGCTCATTACCTACCTAGTTATCTCTTCCAGAAAGAATACCACAAGAATGAAATCAATTTGATAATGGAAGTAAATTGGAAGCTTTTTTTTTTTTTTTTTAAAGATTGTATCCCCGCGCTGCGCTCCTAAACGCTCTGCTTCTCTTCACAGGCACTCACATTGGAGAAATCAGAGGGAGACTTCTCTAAATTTCCTATTTCTGAGGAAACTGCTACTAATCTGAGAGGTGAAGTATTAAGTTTGTGCTGGAGCTTTGTCATATGATAACGGCATAATGTGTTGCAGGGTCGTGTTGTCTGTTGGAAATTAACTATCCCACAAAATCATGGGACCGGAAAGAGATAATGTTGCTGGTGTGGGGTTACACAGTGAGCTTTAGGCTGGGGATCAGATAAAGGTGACTGGGTGCAGTGAGTTGGAAGATACGGTGTCTGCATTAAAGGGTGTTCTAGCGTCATGTCGGCTGCATAGCTCCGCAACAGTGTGCAACAGGACATAATAGCCATATGCTAAATCACTTAGTGTTGCTAAATACTAGTGTTTCGCAAACGCTAGGATTTACTATCACTCAAAATAAAGGCCACCTTCATTCATCCGTTAAACAAACAAAACAAAAAACGGATGAAAAGGCGCCTTTACTGTACAGCTTAATAAACCCTGTGTGCATATGCACGGTGCTCACTCACAGGGTACTATAGCTTAATAAACCCTGTGTGCATATGCACGTTGCTCACTCACAGGGTACTATAGCTTAATAAACCCTGTGTGCATATGCACGGTGCTCACTCACAGGGTACTATAGCTTAATAAACCCTGTGTGCATATGCACGGTGCTCACTCACGGTACTGCAGCTTAATAAACCCTGTGTGCATATGCACGGTGCTCACTCACAGGGTACTATAGCTTAATAAACCCTGTGTGCATATGCACGGTGCTCACTCACGGTACTGCAGCTTAATAAACCCTGTGTGCATATGCACGTTGCTCACAGGGTACTGTAGCTTAATAAACCCTGTGTGCATATGCACGGTGCTCACTCACAGGGTACTATAGCTTAATAAACCCTGTGTGCATATGCACGGTGCTCACTCACAGGGTACTGCAGCTTAATAAACCCTGTGTGCATATGCACGGTGCTCACTCACAGGGTACTGCAGCTTAATAAACCCTGTGTGCATATGCACGGTGCTCACTCACAGGGTACTGCAGCTTAATAAACCCTGTGTGCATATGCACGGTGCTCACTCACAGGGTACTGTAGCTTAATAAACCCTGTGTGCATATGCACGGTGCTCACTCACAGGGTACTGTAGCTTAATAAACCCTGTGTGCATATGCACGGTGCTCACTCACAGGGTACTGCAGCTTAATAAACCCTGTGTGCATATGCACGGTGCTCACTCACAGGGTACTGTAGCTTAATAAACCCTGTGTGCATATGCACGGTGCTCACTCACAGGGTACTGTAGCTTAATAAACCCTGTGTGCATATGCACGGTGCTCACTCACAGGGTACTGCAGCTTAATAAACCCTGTGTGCATATGCACGGTGCTCACTCACAGGGTACTGCAGCTTAATAAACCCTGTGTGCATATGCACGGTGCTCACTCTCAGGGTACTGCAGCTTAATAAACCCTGTGTGCATATGCACGGTGCTCACTCACAGGGTACTGCAGCTTAATAAACCCTGTGTGCATATGCACGGTGCTCACTCACAGGGTACTGTAGCTTAATAAACCCTGTGTGCATATGCACGGTGCTCACTCACAGGGTACTGTAGCTTAATAAACCCTGTGTGCATATGCACGTTGCTCACAGGGTACTGTAGCTTAATAAACCCTGTGTGCATATGCACGGTGCTCACTCACAGGGTACTGCAGCTTAATAAACCCTGTGTGCATATGCACGGTGCTCACAGGGTACTGCAGCTTAATAAACCCTGTGTGCATATGCACGGTGCTCACTCACAGGGTACTATAGCTTAATAAACCCTGTGTGCATATGCACGGTGCTCACTCAAGGTACTGCAGCTTAATAAACCCTGTGTGCATATGCACGTTGCTCACAGGGTACTGTAGCTTAATAAACCCTGTGTGCATATGCACGGTGCTCACTCACAGGGTACTGCAGCTTAATAAACCCTGTGTGCATATGCACGGTGCTCACTCACAGGGTACTGCAGCTTAATAAACCCTGTGTGCATATGCACGGTGCTCACTCACAGGGTACTGCAGCTTAATAAACCCTGTGTGCATATGCACGGTGCTCACTCACAGGGTACTGCAGCTTAATAAACCCTGTGTGCATATGCACGGTGCTCACTCACAGGGTACTGCAGCTTAATAAACCCTGTGTGCATATGCACAGTGCTCACAGGGTACTGCAGCTTAATAAACCCTGTGTGCATATGCACGGTGCTCACTCACAGGGTACTATAGCTTAATAAACCCTGTGTGCATATGCACGGTGCTCACTCACGGTACTGCAGCTTAATAAACCCTGTGTGCATATGCACGTTGCTCACAGGGTACTGTAGCTTAATAAACCCTGTGTGCATATGCACGGTGCTCACTCACAGGGTACTGTAGCTTAATAAACCCTGTGTGCATATGCACGGTGCTCACTCACAGGGTACTGTAGCTTAATAAACCCTGTGTGCATATGCACGGTGCTCACTCACAGGGTACTGTAGCTTAATAAACCCTGTGTGCATATGCACGGTGCTCACTCACAGGGTACTGTAGCTTAATAAACCCTGTGTGCATATGCACGGTGCTCACTCACAGGGTACTGTAGCTTAATAAACCCTGTGTGCATATGCACGGTGCTCAATCACAGGGTACTGCAGCTTAATAAACCCTGTGCATATGCACGGTGCTCACTCACAGGGTACTGCAGCTTAATAAACCCTGTGTGCATATGCACGGTGCTCATTCACAAGCTACTGTAGCTTAATAAACCCTGTGTGCATATGCACGGTGCTCACTCACAGGGTACTGTAGCTTAATAAACCCTGTGTGCATATGCACGGTGCTCACTCACAGGGTACTGCAGCTTAATAAACCCTGTGTGCATATGCACGGTGCTCATTCACAGGGTACTGCAGCTTAATAAACCCTGTGTGCATATGCACGGTGCTCATTCACAGGGTACTGTAGCTTAATAAACCCTGTGTGCATATGCACGGTGCTCACTCACAGGGTACTGCAGCTTAATAAACCCTGTGTGCATATGCACGGTGCTCACTCACAGGGTACTGCAGCTTAATAAACCCTGTGTGCATATGCACGGTGCTCACTCACAGGGTACTGCAGCTTAATAAACCCTGTGTGCATATGCACGGTGCTCACTCACAGGGTACTGCAGCTTAATAAACCCTGTGTGCATATGCACGGTGCTCACTCACAGGGTACTGCAGCTTAATAAACCCTGTGTGCATATGCACGGTGCTCACTCACAGGGTACTGCAGCTTAATAAACCCTGTGTGCATATGCACGGTGCTCACTCACAGGGTACTGCAGCTTAATAAACCCTGTGTGCATATGCACGGTGCTCACTCACAGGGTACTGCAGCTTAATAAACCCTGTGTGCATATGCACGGTGCTCACTCACAGGGTACTGCAGCTTAATAAACCCTGTGTGCATATGCACGGTGCTCACTCACAGGGTACTGCAGCTTAATAAACCCTGTGTGCATATGCACGGTGCTCACTCACAGGGTACTGCAGCTTAATAAACCCTGTGTGCATATGCACGGTGCTCACTCACAGGGTACTGTAGCTTAATAAACCCTGTGTGCATATGCACGGTGCTCACTCACAGGGTACTGCAGCTTAATAAACCCTGTGTGCATATGCACGGTGCTCACTCACAGGGTACTGCAGCTTAATAAACCCTGTGTGCATATGCACGGTGCTCATTCACAGGGTACTGTAGCTTAATAAACTTTACAGTTAATTTGTATGATGAAATTTGCCTCCTTTTCCGTTGCCTTGTTTCCATGAGAGCACACTGTGGAAGTGTATATATATGTATATAGCGCACAATACACGCGCCTTCTTCAGTGTGCTCTAATGCAGGGGTTGCCAACCTTTTGTCCCTCAGGGACCACTAACATGATTTTTATATATATATATATTAGTATAACCATAGCTATGTTTTAAATTATGTATATATTTATACCCACACTGTACATAACTAGTATAACCATAGCTAAGTTTACATTATGTATATATTTATACACACACTGTACATAACTAGTATAACCATAGCTATGTTTACATTATGTATATATTTATACACACACTGTACATAACTAGTATAACCATAGATAAGTTTACATTATGTATATATTTATACACACACTGTACATAACTAGTATAACCATAGATAAGTTTACATTATGTATATATTTATACACACACTGTACATAACTAGTATAACCATAGATAAGTTTACATTATGTATATATTTATACCCACACTGTACATAACTAGTATAACTATAGCTAAGTTTACATTATGTATATATTTATACACACACTGTACATAACTAGTATAACTATAGCTAAGTTTACATTATGTATATATTTATACCCACACTGTACATAACTAGTATAACTATAGCTAAGTTTACATTATGTATATATTTATACCCACACTGTACATAACTAGTATAACTATAGCTAAGTTTACATTATGTATATATTTATACCCACACTGTACATAACTAGTATAACTATAGCTAAGTTTACATTATGTATATATTTATACCCACACTGTACATAACTAGTATAACCATAGCTAAGTTTACATTATGTATATATTTATACACACACACTGTACATAACTAGTATAACTATAGCTAAGTTTACATTATGTATATATTTATACACACACTGTACATAACTAGTATAACTATAGCTAAGTTTACATTATGTATATATTTATACACACACTGTACATAACTAGTATAACCATAGCTAAGTTTACATTATGTATATATTTATACACACACATACTGTACATAACTAGTATAACCATAGTTACATTTACATTATGTATATATTTATACCCACACTGTACATAACTAGTATAACTATAGCTAAGTTTACATTATGTATATATTTATACACACACTGTACATAACTAGTATAACCATAGCTAAGTTTACATTATGTATATATTTATACACACACTGTACATAACTAGTATAACTATAGCTAAGTTTACATTATGTATATATTTATACACACACTGTACATAACTAGTATAAACATAGCTAAGTTTACATTATGTATATATTTATACCCACACTGTACATAACTAGTATAACCATAGCTAAGTTTACATTATGTATATATTTATACACACACTGTACATAACTAGTATAACCATAGCTAAGTTTACATTATGTATATATTTATACACACACTGTACATAACTAGTATAACCATAGCTAAGTTTACATTATGTATATATTTATACACACACTGTACATAACTAGTATAACCATAGCTAAGTTTACATTATGTATATATTTATACACACACACTGTACATAACTAGTATAACTATAGCTAAGTTTACATTATGTATATATTTATACACACACTGTACATAACTAGTATAACTATAGCTAAGTTTACATTATGTATATATTTATACACACACTGTACATAACTAGTATAACCATAGCTAAGTTTACATTATGTATATATTTATACACACACACTGTACATAACTAGTATAACTATAGCTAAGTTTACATTATGTATACATTTATACACACACTGTACATAACTAGTATAACTATAGCTAAGTTTACATTATGTATATATTTATACCCACACTGTACATAACTAGTATAACCATAGCTAAGTTTACATTATGTATATATTTATACACACACTGTACATAACTAGTATAACCATAGCTAAGTTTACATTATGTATATATTTATACCCACACTGTACATAACTAGTATAACCATAGCTAAGTTTACATTATGTATATATTTATACACACACTGTACATAACTAGTATAACTATAGCTAAGTTTACATTATGTATATATTTATACACACACACTGTACATAACTAGTATAACCATAGCTAAGTTTACATTATGTATATATTTATACCCACACTGTACATAACTAGTATAACCATAGCTAAGTTTACATTATGTATATATTTATACCCACACTGTACATAACTAGTATAACCATAGCTAAGTTTACATTATGTATATATTTATACCCACACTGTACATAACTAGTATAACCATAGCTATGTTTTAAATTATGTATATATTTATACCCACACTGTACATAACTAGTATAACCATAGCTAAGTTTACATTATGTATATATTTATACCCACACTGTACATAACTAGTATAACCATAGCTAAGTTTACATTATGTATATATTTATACACACACACTGTACATAACTAGTATAACTATAGCTAAGTTTACATTATGTATATATTTATACACACACTGTACATAACTAGTATAACTATAGCTAAGTTTACATTATGTATATATTTATACACACACTGTACATAACTAGTATAACCATAGCTAAGTTTACATTATGTATATATTTATACACACACATACTGTACATAACTAGTATAACTATAGCTAAGTTTACATTATGTATATATTTATACACACACACTGTACATAACTAGTATAACTATAGCTAAGTTTACATTATGTATATATTTATACCCACACTGTACATAACTAGTATAACCATAGCTAAGTTTACATTATGTATATATTTATACACACACTGTACATAACTAGTATAACCATAGCTAAGTTTACATTATGTATATATTTATACACACACTGTACATAACTAGTATAACCATAGCTAAGTTTACATTATGTATATATTTATACACACACACTGTACATAACTAGTATAACCATAGCTAAGTTTACATTATGTATATATTTATACCCACACTGTACATAACTAGTATAACCATAGCTAAGTTTACATTATGTATATATTTATACACACACATACTGTACATAACTAGTATAACCATAGATAAGTTTACATTATGTATTTATTTATACACACACTGTACATAACTAGTATAACCATAGCTAAGTTTACATTATGTATATATTTATACCCACACATACTCTACATAACTAGTATAACCATAGCTAAGTTTACATTATGTATATATTTATACACACACACTGTACATAACTAGTATAACCATAGCTAAGTTTAAATTATGTATATATTTATATACACACACTGTACATAACTAGTATAACCATAGCTAAGTTTACATTATGTATATATTTATACACACACTGTACATAACTAGTATAACCATAGCTAAGTTTACATTATGTATATATTTATACACACACTGTACATAACTAGTATAACCATAGCTAAGTTTACATTATGTATATATTTATACCCACACTGTACATAACTAGTATAACCATAGCTAAGTTTACATTATGTATATATTTATACACACACTGTACATAACTAGTATAACTATAGCTAAGTTTACATTATGTATATATTTATACACACACTGTACATAACTAGTATAACTATAGCTAAGTTTACATTATGTATATATTTATACACACACTGTACATAACTAGTATAACCATAGCTAAGTTTACATTATGTATATATTTATACACACACTGTACATAACTAGTATAACTATAGCTAAGTTTACATTATGTATATATTTATACCCACACTGTACATAACTAGTATAACCATAGCTAAGTTTACATTATGTATATATTTATACCCACACTGTACATAACTAGTATAACCATAGCTAAGTTTACATTATGTATATATTTATACCCACACTGTACATAACTAGTATAACCATAGCTAAGTTTACATTATGTATATATTTATACCCACACTGTACATAACTAGTATAACCATAGCTAAGTTTACATTATGTATATATTTATACACACACACTGTACATAACTAGTATAACCATAGCTAAGTTTACATTATGTATATATTTATACACACACTGTACATAACTAGTATAACCATAGCTAAGTTTACATTATGTATATATTTATACCCACACTGTACATAACTAGTATAACCATAGCTAAGTTTACATTATGTATATATTTATACACACACTGTACATAACTAGTATAACCATAGCTAAGTTTACATTATGTATATATTTATACACACACTGTACATAACTAGTATAACCATAGCTAAGTTTACATTATGTATATATTTATACACACACTGTACATAACTAGTATAACCATAGCTAAGTTTACATTATGTATATATTTATACACACACTGTACATAACTAGTATAACCATAGCTAAGTTTACATTATGTATATATTTATACACACACTGTACATAACTAGTATAACCATAGCTAAGTTTACATTATGTATATATTTATACACACACTGTACATAACTAGTATAACCATAGCTAAGTTTACATTATGTATATATTTATACACACACTGTACATAACTAGTATAACCATAGCTAAGTTTACATTATGTATATATTTATACACACACTGTACATAACTAGTATAACCATAGCTAAGTTTACATTATGTATATATTTATACACACACTGTACATAACTAGTATAACCATAGCTAAGTTTACATTATGTATATATTTATACACACACACTGTACATAACTAGTATAACCATAGCTAAGTTTACATTATGTATATATTTATACACACACTGTACATAACTAGTATAACCATAGCTAAGTTTACATTATGTATATATTTATACACACACACTGTACATAACTAGTATAACCTATAGCTAAGTTTACATTATGTATATATTTATACACACACTGTACATAACTAGTATAACCATAGCTAAGTTTACATTATGTATATATTTATACACACACTGTACATAACTAGTATAACCATAGCTAAGTTTACATTATGTATATATTTATACACACACACTGTACATAACTAGTATAACCATAGCTAAGTTTACATTATGTATATATTTATACACACACACTGTACATAACTAGTATAACCATAGCTAAGTTTACATTATGTATATATTTATACACACACACTGTACATAACTAGTATAACTATAGCTAAGTTTACATTATGTATATATTTATACACACACACTGTACATAACTAGTATAACTATAGCTAAGTTTACATTATGTATATATTTATACACACACACTGTACATAACTAGTATAACTATAGCTAAGTTTACATTATGTATATATTTATACACACACACTGTACATAACTAGTATAACTATAGCTAAGTTACATTATGTATATATTTATACACACACACTGTACATAACTAGTATAAACTATAGCTAAGTTTACATTATGTATATATTTATACACACACACTGTACATAACTAGTATAACCATAGCTAAGTTTACATTATGTATATATTTATACACACACACTGTACATAACTAGTATAACCATAGCTAAGTTTAAATTATGTATATATTTATATACACACACTGTACATAACTAGTATAACCATAGCTAAGTTTACATTATGTATATATTTATACACACACACTGTACATAACTAGTATAACCATAGCTACAGTTTACATTATGTATATATTTATACACACACACTGTACATAACTAGTATAACCATAGCTAAGTTTACATTATGTATATTTATACACACACACTGTACATAACTAGTATAACCATAGCTAAGTTTACATTATGTATATATTTATACACCACACTGTACATAACTAGTATAACTATAGCTAAGTTTACATTATGTATATATTTATACACACACTGTACATAACTAGTATAACTATAGCTAAGTTTACATTATGTATATATTTATACACACACTGTACATAACTAGTATAACCATAGCTAAGTTTACATTATGTATATATTTATACACACACTGTACATAACTAGTATAACCATAGCTAAGTTTACATTATGTATATATTTATACACACACTGTACATAACTAGTATAACTATAGCTAAGTTTACATTATGTATATATTTATACACACACTGTACATAACTAGTATAACTATAGCTAAGTTTACATTATGTATATATTTATACACACACTGTACATAACTAGTATAACTATAGCTAAGTTTACATTATGTATATATTTATACACACACTGTACATAACTAGTATAACTATAGCTAAGTTTACATTATGTATATATTTATACACACACTGTACATAACTAGTATAACCATAGCTAAGTTTACATTATGTATATATTTATACACACACTGTACATAACTAGTATAACCATAGCTAAGTTTACATTATGTATATATTTATACACACACTGTACATAACTAGTATAACTATAGCTAAGTTTACATTATGTATATATTTATACACACACTGTACATAACTAGTATAACCATAGCTAAGTTTACATTATGTATATATTTATACACACACTGTACATAACTAGTATAACTATAGCTAAGTTTACATTATGTATATATTTATACACACACTGTACATAACTAGTATAACCATAGCTAAGTTTACATTATGTATATATTTATACACACACTGTACATAACTAGTATAACTATAGCTAAGTTTACATTATGTATATATTTATACACACACTGTACATAACTAGTATAACTATAGCTAAGTTTACATTATGTATATATTTATACACACACTGTACATAACTAGTATAACCATAGTTACATTTACATTATGTATATATTTATACACACACTGTACATAACTAGTATAACCATAGCTAAGTTTACATTATGTATATATTTATACACACACACTGTACATAACTAGTATAACTATAGCTAAGTTTACATTATGTATATATTTATACCCACACTGTACATAACTAGTATAACCATAGCTATGTTTTAAATTATGTATATATTTATACACACACACTGTACATAACTAGTATAACCATAGCTAAGTTTACATTATGTATATATTTATACCCACACTGTACATAACTAGTATAACTATAGCTAAGTTTACATTATGTATATATTTATACACACACACTGTACATAACTAGTATAACTATAGCTAAGTTTACATTATGTATATATTTATACACACACACTGTACATAACTAGTATAAACATAGCTAAGTTTACATTATGTATTTATTTATACACACACACTGTACATAACTAGTATAACCATAGTTACATTTACATTATGTATATATTTATACCCACACTGTACATAACTAGTATAACTATAGCTAAGTTTACATTATGTATATATTTATACACACACTGTACATAACTAGTATAACCATAGCTAAGTTTACATTATGTATATATTTATACACACACTGTACATAACTAGTATAACTATAGCTAAGTTTACATTATGTATATATTTATACACACACTGTACATAACTAGTATAACTATAGCTAAGTTTACATTATGTATATATTTATACACACACTGTACATAACTAGTATAACTATAGCTAAGTTTACATTATGTATATATTTATACACACACTGTACATAACTAGTATAACTATAGCTAAGTTTACATTATGTATATATTTATACACACACTGTACATAACTAGTATAACCATAGCTAAGTTTACATTATGTATATATTTATACACACACTGTACATAACTAGTATAACCATAGCTAAGTTTACATTATGTATATATTTATACACACACTGTACATAACTAGTATAACCATAGCTAAGTTTACATTATGTATATATTTATACACACACTGTACATAACTAGTATAACCATAGCTAAGTTTACATTATGTATATATTTATACACATACTGTACATAACTAGTATAACCATAGTTACATTTACATTATGTATATATTTATACACACACTGTACATAACTAGTATAACCATAGTTACATTTACATTATGTATATATTTATACACACTGTACATAACTAGTATAACCATAGCTAAGTTTACATTATGTATATATTTATACACACACTGTGTATAACTATAGCTAAGTTTACATTATGTATATATTTATACCCACACTGTACATAACTAGTATAACCATAGCTAAGTTTACATTATGTATATATTTATACACACACTGTACATAACTAGTATAACCATAGCTAAGTTTACATTATGTATATATTTATACACACACACTGTACATAACTAGTATAACTATAGCTAAGTTTACATTATGTATATATTTATACACACACATACTGTACATAACTAGTATAACCATAGCTAAGTTTACATTATGTATATATTTATACACACACTGTACATAACTAGTATAAATAACTATAGCTAAGTTTACATTATGTATATATTTATACACACACTGTACATAACTAGTATAACCATAGATAAGTTTACATTATGTATATATTTATACACACACTGTACATAACTAGTATAACCATAGATAAGTTTACATTATGTATTTATTTATACACACACTGTACATAACTAGTATAACCATAGCTAAGTTTACATTATGTATATATTTATACACATACTGTACATAACTAGTATAACCATAGCTAAGTTTACATTATGTATATATTTATACACACACACTGTACATAACTAGTATAACCATAGTTACATTTACATTATGTATATATTTATACACACACACTGTACATAACTAGTATAACTATAGCTAAGTTTACATTATGTATATATTTATACACACACTGTACATAACTAGTATAACTATAGCTAAGTTTACATTATGTATATATTTATACACACACACTGTACATAACTAGTATAACCATAGCTAAGTTTACATTATGTATATATTTATACACACACTGTACATAACTAGTATAACTATAGCTAAGTTTACATTATGTATATATTTATACACACACTGTACATAACTAGTATAACCATAGCTAAGTTTACATTATGTATATATTTATACACACACTGTACATAACTAGTATAACTATAGCTAAGTTTACATTATGTATATATTTATACACACACTGTACATAACTAGTATAACCATAGCTAAGTTTACATTATGTATATATTTATACACACACTGTACATAACTAGTATAACCATAGCTAAGTTTACATTATGTATATATTTATACACACACTGTACATAACTAGTATAACTATAGCTAAGTTTACATTATGTATATATTTATACACACACTGTACATAACTAGTATAACTATAGCTAAGTTTACATTATGTATATATTTATACACACACTGTACATAACTAGTATAACCATAGCTAAGTTTACATTATGTATATATTTATACACACACTGTACATAACTAGTATAACCATAGCTAAGTTTACATTATGTATATATTTATACACACACTGTACATAACTAGTATAACCATAGATAAGTTTACATTATGTATATATTTATACACACACTGTACATAACTAGTATAACCATAGCTAAGTTTACATTATGTATATATTTATACACACACATACTGTACATAACTAGTATAACCATAGCTAAGTTTACATTATGTATATATTTATACACACACTGTACACAACTAGTATAACCATAGCTAAGTTTACATTATGTATATATTTATATACACACACTGTACATAACTAGTATAAACATAGCTAAGTTTACATTATGTATATATTTATACACACACTGTACATAACTAGTATAACCATAGTTACATTATGTATATATTTATACCCACACTGTACATAACTAGTATAACCATAGCTAAGTTTACATTATGTATATATTTATACCCACACTGTACATAACTAGTATAACCATAGCTAAGTTTACATTATGTATATATTTATACACACACTGTACATAACTAGTATAACCATAGTTACATTTACATTATGTATATATTTATACCCACACTGTACATAACTAGTATAACCATAGCTAAGTTTACATTATGTATATATTTATACACACACACTGTACATAACTAGTATAACTATAGCTAAGTTTACATTATGTATATATTTATACACACACACTGTACATAACTAGTATAACTATAGCTAAGTTTACATTATGTATATATTTATACACACACACTGTACATAACTAGTATAACCATAGCTAAGTTTACATTATGTATATATTTATACACACACTGTGTATAACTATAGCTAAGTTTACATTATGTATATATTTATACCCACACTGTACATAACTAGTATAACCATAGCTAAGTTTACATTATGTATATATTTATACACACACACTGTACATAACTAGTATAACTATAGCTAAGTTTACATTATGTATATATTTATACACACACACTGTACATAACTAGTATAACTATAGCTAAGTTTACATTATGTATATATTTATACACACACACTGTACATAACTAGTATAAACATAGCTTAGTTTACATTATGTATTTATTTATACACACACACTGTACATAACTAGTATAACCATAGCTAAGTTTACATTATGTATATATTTATACACACACACTGTACATAACTAGTATAACCATAGTTACATTTACATTATGTATATATTTATACCCACACTGTACATAACTAGTATAACTATAGCTAAGTTTACATTATGTATATATTTATACACACACTGTACATAACTAGTATAACCATAGCTAAGTTTACATTATGTATATATTTATACACACACTGTACATAACTAGTATAACTATAGCTAAGTTTACATTATGTATATATTTATACACACACTGTACATAACTAGTATAACTATAGCTAAGTTTACATTATGTATGTATTTATACACACACTGTACATAACTAGTATAACTATAGCTAAGTTTACATTATGTATATATTTATACACACACTGTACATAACTAGTATAACCATAGCTAAGTTTACATTATGTATATATTTATACACACACTGTACATAACTAGTATAACCATAGCTAAGTTTACATTATGTATATATTTATACACACACTGTACATAACTAGTATAACCATAGCTAAGTTTACATTATGTATATATTTATACACACACTGTACATAACTAGTATAACCATAGCTAAGTTTACATTATGTATATATTTATACACACACTGTACATAACTAGTATAACCATAGCTAAGTTTACATTATGTATATATTTATACACATACTGTACATAACTAGTATAACCATAGTTACATTTACATTATGTATATATTTATACACACACTGTACATAACTAGTATAACTATAGCTAAGTTTACATTATGTATATATTTATACCCACACTGTACATAACTAGTATAACCATAGCTAAGTTTACATTATGTATATATTTATACACACACTGTGTATAACTATAGCTAAGTTTACATTATGTATATATTTATACCCACACTGTACATAACTAGTATAACCATAGCTAAGTTTACATTATGTATATATTTATACACACACATACTGTACATAACTAGTATAACTATAGCTAAGTTTACATTATGTATATATTTATACACACACTGTACATAACTAGTATAACTATAGCTAAGTTTACATTATGTATATATTTATACACACACATACTGTACATAACTAGTATAACTATAGCTAAGTTTACATTATGTATATATTTATACACACACATACTGTACATAACTAGTATAACTATAGCTAAGTTTACATTATGTATATATTTATACCCACACTGTACATAACTAGTATAACCATAGCTAAGTTTACATTATGTATATATTTATACC
Organism: Bombina bombina; assembly: GCF_027579735.1. Taxonomy (NCBI): domain Eukaryota; kingdom Metazoa; phylum Chordata; class Amphibia; order Anura; family Bombinatoridae; genus Bombina; species Bombina bombina. The sequence continues at coordinate 8,088,517 of NC_069507.1, forward strand.
CACACTGTACATAACTAGTATAACCATAGCTAAGTTTACATTATGTATATATTTATACACACACTGTACATAACTAGTATAACCATAGATAAGTTTACATTATGTATTTATTTATACACACACTGTACATAACTAGTATAACCATAGATAAGTTTACATTATGTATATATTTATACACACACATACTGTACATAACTAGTATAACTATAGCTAAGTTTACATTATGTATATATTTATACCCACACTGTACATAACTAGTATAACCATAGCTAAGTTTACATTATGTATATATTTATACCCACACTGTACATAAATAGTATAACCATAGCTAAGTTTACATTATGTATATATTTATACACACACTGTACATAACTAGTATAACTATAGCTAAGTTTACATTATGTATATATTTATACCCACACTGTACATAACTAGTATAACCATAGATAAGTTTACATTATGTATTTATTTATACACACACTGTACATAACTAGTATAACCATAGCTAAGTTTACATTATGTATATATTTATACACACACTGTACATAACTGGTATAACCATAGCTAAGTTTACATTATGTATATATTTATACACACACATACTGTACATAACTAGTATAACCATAGCTAAGTTTACATTATGTATATATTTATACACACACACTGTACATAACTAGTATAAATAACTATAGCTAAGTTTACATTATGTATATATTTATACACACACTGTACATAACTAGTATAACCATAGCTAAGTTTACATTATGTATATATTTATACACACTGTACATAACTAGTATAACCATAGCTAAGTTTACATTATGTATATATTTATACACACACTGTACATAACTAGTATAACCATAGCTAAGTTTACATTATGTATATATTTATACACACACTGTACATAACTAGTATAACCATAGATAAGTTTACATTATGTATATATTTATACACACACTGTACATAACTAGTATAACCATAGATAAGTTTACATTATGTATATATTTATACACACACTGTACATAACTAGTATAACCATAGCTAAGTTTACATTATGTATATATTTATACACACACTGTACATAACTAGTATAACTATAGCTAAGTTTACATTATGTATATATTTATACACACACTGTACATAACTAGTATAACTATAGCTAAGTTTACATTATGTATATATTTATACACACACTGTACATAACTAGTATAACCATAGCTAAGTTTACATTATGTATATATTTATACACACACTGTACATAACTAGTATAACTATAGCTAAGTTTACATTATGTATATATTTATACACACACTGTACATAACTAGTATAACCATAGCTAAGTTTACATTATGTATATATTTATACACACACTGTACATAACTAGTATAACCATAGCTAAGTTTACATTATGTATATATTTATACACACACTGTACATAACTAGTATAACCATAGCTAAGTTTACATTATGTATATATTTATACACACACTGTACATAACTAGTATAACCATAGCTAAGTTTACATTATGTATATATTTATACACACACTGTACATAACTAGTATAACCATAGCTAAGTTTACATTATGTATATATTTATACACACACATACTGTACATAACTAGTATAACCATAGATAAGTTTACATTATGTATTTATTTATACACACACTGTACATAACTAGTATAACCATAGCTAAGTTTACATTATGTATATATTTATACACATACTGTACATAACTAGTATAACCATAGCTAAGTTTACATTATGTATATATTTACACATTTTTAAAAATGTATTTTTTGGAATTAACTAACTGAATGACAGAACTGAGAGAGGACTTCTAAATCACAGATGAAGAGTGAGTTCCAACTTTGAGCTGGAAACAGAGGCAGAAAGTGGGGAAAAAATAATTGTTTAAAAGAACCACAAGACCCCCATGGCAGAACCTGCTGTGATCTGAGATGTCATCGCAGAAAATGCATCATGTCTGCAGAAAGAACAGGACACATGGCGGACCTGTTAGCGCTTTAACTTTCACTGCTGCTTTGCAGTGCTGCTCCACATTAGACTGTTCTCTTCAAACAGAGCTTTGCTGTGGCTGCATTGTGTAAGTTTTCCTTAACACAGTGCATCCAGAGAAAAGTGCTGTTTGAAGAGAACAGTCTAATATGGAGCAGCGCTGCAAAGCAGCAGTGAGTGGCTGTCAGGGAATTTTTTTAATCACGCAACCCTAGCCTTTTCCAGTCTGCAAAGCTGTGACTTTTTAATGTAAAATGTTCTTGTGAGCTAAGAGAAAAGGAAACAAATTTGAGATATTTTCAAAACTTACATTTTTATTTGTCTGCAGCTAATTTGCAATGCAACTTTCAACTGCTGCCCTATATTATAAAAGTTAAAAATGTCTTGACTTTCCAGTTAAACAACACATTGCAGCTGAACTGGTGCTTTTGTGTAACTCCCTAATTCAAAATGTTATTTTATTTCAAAATGACCTGCAGAACATTTTTCACAAAAACAAATCTCATTGCAGAAAGTGAAGTAAAGTTCTGCCTCTGGGCACAAGACTTCTAAGTGACCTCCCCAGTTAGGAATTATTCAAAACTACTTATGGTCATGGACAGACATTGGTGTCATAAATTAAGTTTATATCAGAAAGCTCTCAATATGTATGTGAGCTAACCACGACTGATGTTACTGGCAATTACTGTAATACTGGTGGGATATAGCTGACCTGTTGGATGACAATTACTGGAATTCAGGTGGAATGGCTTTGTGCGCAGAAAAATTATTTAATATTAAAAAAAAAAAAGATGGAGGAGAGGAAGACAAACAGTAATGTAAGTCCATCTGAAGGAATTAGGAAAATTACTACAAAGAGACTGGTAAAGAAAATAAATGAAATATAAGAGAGATGTTTTTTAAGATTTTCTTTTTTTATATACTTTAATTTAGGGCTGCAACTAACGATTATCTTCATAATCGATTAATCGGCCGATTTTATTTTTTTCGATTAATCGGATAAAATTTTTTTTATTAATTGTTTCCTATTTTTTAAAATAAAATACACACACTGAGTGTTACAAATATAAACTTCAGACTAAAACTTTACATCAACACAACTGTTTGATCAATTTTTAAGCAGCAGAGCACAGTTTTATAATTAAACAAAACCACAAACTGTTTGAAAAGAGGTAGAACTAGAAAGAGTTAGACTATCACTGTTAATAACATTCTGTTATTCACTCTTTCAGAAACTTTGCATTGAAATGAAAAAATCTCAACGTGTCAACATGCTTCTGGCTAAGGCTGGTTCTCTGTTTGCAGCTATATTTCCTGCAGCAGAGAATAAGGCACTAAGATGGTGTTGATGTGCTTGAGATGTATAAGTAGGGTTTTGCCAATTTCACCAAAGTGGGATTTCCACCTTGGCAAGGGGCCTCTCAATAAAGTAACCCTTTACTTCATTCTAACATATACAATATCTTGAATATCTATATGCAATGGTAAATAACCAGCTATAAGGTTAGGGGAAAATATCTAGTCCGCTCTAAAAATAAGATATATATTTATAAAGGTTGAATCTGATACATATTATAACAATAAAAAAACAAATCAAAAGCGCTAAGGACAATGGCCTCTAGTTATCATGGTCTGGCAGACCTGATCCGACACTGCGGATCAGGTCCGCCAGATCTCGCTGAATACGGCGAGCAATACGCTCGCCGTATTCAGCATTGCACCAGCAGCTCACAACCCGTACTCGATCGTGTTGATTTCCGACTATGTGTGTCCGCCTGCTCAGAGCAGACGGACAGGTTATGGAGCAGCGGTCCTTGTGACCGCTGCTTCATAACTGCTGTTTCTGGCGAGCCTGCAGGCTCGCCAGAAACACGGGGAATCATGCTCCATACGGAGCTTGATACATATGCCCCTATACATCAATAACAGGACAAAGCCTTACACGTTTGTTTATACAGTACATATAATCAGCAATAGCAAGCAATACGCTAATAATTGTGCAAACAGATAATAGTGCACATCAATTTAAATAGCTCCCATCAATCTAGGGGATAGGTTAAAAGCATAGTTCCATATCACCAGATTTAATATAAACAATCCAAATGATGACTATTTTATATCTGGGTTGCATATAAGCCAGGGGTAGTTGTAAACTTATACTGTCCTGAAAAAGTGAAAAGTAGATGTCTGTAGACGTCCTTTAGGCTAAGGACATAAAACACAATACCCTGTGCAGGAGCTCATTGGAGTGAAGCAGCTGGTGCTGTGCACAGACCAACTAATCGATTATGAGATTCGTTGACAACTATTTTCATAATCGATTATTATCGATTATGCCGATTAGTTGTTGCAGCTCTACTTTAATTACACTATTCTAAGCCAAGACTTTACCAACCTCTGCTGGCTTTAGAATGGATGCATCTTCCTCCGAGCAGCACGCCGGGCGGGAGGAGTTAAAAATACAATCTAGCTACGCAAGGTGCGCAGTACTACGCAATGTGCATAGGGAAATTTGTAATTTAACTCCTCCGTCGGTTTTCACTGATGTCCAACCAGGCACTGTAGGGATTTGCTGTGTGACAGGGGTGATACTATCAGAGGAGATTAATTCCTGCTTGATGGTGTCAAGGACCACCAACATCTTCTCGTGGACCACCAGTGGTCGCTGCTCTAATGTACTGTGTCTGAAGCAAGTTCCCTTTAATGCCTGAATGTGTAACGCTGGTGTGGGGTTACTCTGGATACTAATGTATTGCCTGTCTTGTCTCAGCATCACATGACACTTTTTTTTTTTTGTTTTTATCCCCCTGTAGCTAAAGGCGTCACTTATCTCTTCCCTATTCAAGTCAAAACATTCCATGTTGTGAACAGCGGTAAAGATCTGGTGGTGCAGTCGCGGACTGGCACTGGGAAAACCTTATCATTCGCCCTCCCGCTTATAGAAAAGCTAAAGCTGGAGACGGAACCGCTGGTCAGAGGAAGAGCACCCAGGGTATGTGTCCGCTATATATCACTTGTCCGCTGAATTTTCTAAGGGATAGTACACCCCTTAAAGTGAAACACTAGGCTTGACTGTTGAAACCAATAAAGGGGACTTGATACTTCATGTAGAAAGCTCCTTTATTTTTTTTCAAGCGTTCGCGTTCTGATCTGCTAAGTAAGCCCACGGCAGATTGCTGTTTTGCTTGAGAGGTGACGTTTTCACCTTTTAGCCAATTGCTGTGCGGTAAATCCAGCTTAGCAGTGCACCCTTGGGAGCCGGATTTTCCGCACGGCTATTTGCCAAGAGGTGAAAAAGTCACCTCTTGGCAAAAAATGTTTTTGCCGTGGGCTTCGTTAGCAGCTAAGAACAGCAATCTTATACTTCATGTATTAAAGCCCCCTTTATTTGTTTTAAAAACGCTTAGGTTGTAATATGCTGTAATGCAACATCCTTTCATTATTTATTTTGCCCCTTTTGCTGTAGTTTAACTGACCACTCAATGCAGTAGAAGTGCATAATAAAGACAATGATTTAACGCCTACTCTGAATTTCTAATAAGCCGTAGTTTTTCTTAACTTTTTATTTTTTTCTCTCCCATTTTCCGGCCCCTTGTATCATGTGACACACCAGCCAATCACAGACTAGTATACGTATACCCTGTGATCTTGTGCACGTGCTCTGTAGGAGCTTGTTCCCCAAAAACTGTTCTTAAATAGACTGTGCAAAATTGAAGTAATTTGGAAAGTGTGAAAAATTCTGCTCTTTCTGAGTCATAAAAGTTTTCTTTATTCTGAGTGTCCCTTTTTAAGCTGGAAAATCAAATAGGCTCATACCTAACCCTGCCACATATCTGTCCCTAATTTGTAGGGTTTTTTCTGTACAGAGTTTCTCCTGCACACAAGGAAACCAGTAGGATGAGTTTAACCATTAAACAACTGCAGCAAGTAAAGGTTAATCGGTTCTATAGTTATAAGCGACAGACAAGCCAGGTGACATGGGTTGCATAGAGTTTTCTTATATTGTAAAGGGTAATTGCAGGTTACCTCAGTAGCGTGGTGGCCGCAGTTTTTGCAGCAATGTTTATAGCAATACTAAACATACTTGCAAACAATGCAGCCATAGACTGCTAAAGACACGTGCACACTCCCGAGCGCCTATCAGCCTACCTAACTTTACTCTGAAACAAAGGATTCAAGTGAACAAAGCAAATTTAATGAAAGTAGATTGAAAAGTTGCTTGAAATCACGTTGTCTGAATCGTTTGCTTTGTAAAACATTTGTTTAGCATTCAAAACCAAACACAGAAGAAAGCGCAGCTATAATTCAAGTGTACGTTTATTACAGGCAGCCAATAGCTCGCAAGCAGAGATCTCGTGAGAATAAGATGCACCGCGTATAAACAGTCACAGGCAGCCAATAGCTCGCAAGCAGAGATCTCGTGAGAATAAGATGCACCGCGTATAAACAGTCACAGGCAGCCAATAGCTCACAAGCAGAGATCTCGTGAGAATAAGATGCACCGCCTATAAACAGTCACAGGCAGCCAATAACTCGCAAACAGATCTCGTGAGAATAAGATGCACCGCGTATAAACAGTCACAGGCAGCCAATAACTCGCAAACAGATCTCGTGAGAATAAGATGCACCGCGTATAAACAGTCACAGGCAGCCAATAGCTCGCAAACAGATCTCGTGAGAATAAGATGCACCGCCTATAAACAGTCACAGGCAGCCAATAGCTCGCAAACCGATCTCGTGAGAATAAGATGCACCGCCTATAAACAGTCACAGGCAGCCAATAGCTCGCAAACCGATCTCGTGAGAATAAGATGCACCGCCTATAAACAGTCACAGGCAGCCAATGGCTCGCAAACCGATCTCGTGAGAATAAGATGCACCGCGTATAAACAGTCACAGGCAGCCAATAGCTCGCAAACCGATCTCGTGAGAATAAGATGCACCGCCTATAAACAGTCACAGGCAGCCAATAGCTCGCAAACCGATCTCGTGAGAATAAGATGCACCGCCTATAAACAGTCACAGGCAGCCAATAGCTCGCAAACCGATCTCGTGAGAATAAGATGCACCGCCTATAAACAGTCACAGGCAGCCAATGGCTCGCAAACCGATCTCGTGAGAATAAGATGCACCGCGTATAAACAGTCACAGGCAGCCAATAGCTCGCAAACCGATCTCGTGAGAATAAGATGCACCGCCTATAAACAGTCACAGGCAGCCAATGGCTCGCAAACCGATCTCGTGAGAATAAGATGCACCGCGTATAAACAGTCACAGGCAGCCAATAGCTCGCAAACCGATCTCGTGAGAATAAGATGCACCGCCTATAAACAGTCACAGGCAGCCAATAGCTCGCAAACCGATCTCGTGAGAATAAGATGCACCGCGTATAAACAGTCACAGGCAGCCAATAGCTCGCAAACCGATCTCGTGAGAATAAGATGCACCGCCTATAAACAGTCACAGGCAGCCAATAGCTCGCAAACAGATCTCGTGAGAATAAGATGCACCGCCTATAAACAGTCACAGGCAGCCAATAGCTCGCAAACCGATCTCGTGAGAATAAGATGCACCGCCTATAAACAGTCACAGGCAGCCAATAGCTCGCAAACCGATCTCGTGAGAATAAGATGCACCGCGTATAAACAGTCACTGGCAGCCAATAGCTCGCAAACCGATCTCGTGAGAATAAGATGCACCGCCTATAAACAGTCACAGGCAGCCAATAGCTTGCAAACCGATCTCGTGAGAATAAGATGCACCGCCTATAAACAGTCACAGGCAGCCAATAGCTCGCAAACCGATCTCGTGAGAATAAGATGCACCGCCTATAAACAGTCACAGGCAGCCAATAGCTCGCAAACCGATCTCGTGAGAATAAGATGCACCGCCTATAAACAGTCACAGGCAGCCAATAGCTCGCAAACCGATCTCGTGAGAATAAGATGCACCGCCTATAAACAGTCACAGGCAGCCAATAGCTCGCAAACCGATCTCGTGAGAATAAGATGCACCGCCTATAAACAGTCACAGGCAGCCAATGGCTCGCAAATACAAATCTCAGAAGAATAAGATGCACTGTCCCTTTAAGCTATGTATGGCACTTTAAAGGGACATGAAACTTTACATTTATCTTTTATGGTTCATAAAGAGTATACAATCATAGCCTGTAAGAGCTAACTAAGCATATCAGATGAGCCAATGACATATTTGTGCAGCCACCAATAAACAGCTAGCTCCCAGTAGTTCATTACTCCTGATCCTAACCAGATATGCTTTTTAACAAAGGAATTTGAGTACAAAGCAAATTAAATATAAGAAAATTGGAAAGTTGTTTAAAATAGTTTTGTCTGAATTTTGTCATGTCCCTTTTTTAATAGAATTTTGCACTTAAACCCCCAAAATTGTCTTTCATGATTCAGACAGAACATACAATTTGTCATTTGCTCACTCATGTGTTCAGTTAGAAACCAGTAGTGCTCCTTCAACAAATGATACCAAGAGAACGAAGACAAATTGATTATAGGAGTAACTTAGAAAGTTCTATCTGAATCATGAAATAAAAAAAATTGGCTTTTCTATCCCTTTAATGTTGAGCGCATTTATCTGCTGCAGCAGCGGTTTTATACAAGTCATGAGGTCACACACAAGGCGCTAGTTGTGTTCCCTCTGTATTTGGTGGTGATTACTGTTCCTCACCTTGTTCCTCAGGTGCTTATTCTTACGCCCACCAGAGAGCTGGCGATACAGATCATGAATGAAATCCGCAGCATCACTAAGAAGCTGAAAGTGGCTTGTTTCTATGGAGGAACACCGTACCAGCAGCAGTGTGAGTACCTAGTGCTGATCTATGCCCCCCCTATTTATTGCCTCCTGAGCAGGATCTGACCCAGGCTTTTCTTTCAGTATTCACTATAAAGGACGGCCTTGATATCCTTGTTGGGACTCCCGGACGTGTGAGGGATCTTATCCAGAACCATAGTCTGAATCTGCGGATTCTCAAGCATGTGGTTTTGGACGAGGTGGATATGATGTTTGATATGGGCTTTTCTGAGCAGGTGGAAGAAATCTTGTCCGTGCGCTACAAGTCTGGTAAGTTTCTCGTGCGTTTGTCTCTCACTGCTGAGATGTCTGCACCATGATATACAGAAGTAGTTGCATTTTCTTACGCTACATTATGGTGAAAGCTTTTTGATTCCTTGAGAGTTGGCTCCACTGAATACCCCTTGAACAAATGTGACTGATCTACATGTGATGTGACGCGATAGAAATGTATATTTAGTGAAAACAGAATTTAGTTATCATTCATCTGTACCTACAATATAGCTGAATCCATGTACTGAAACACTCCGTTATGTAAACACCATAATAATGATCTCGTGTAATTCAATACCAGCTCGTCTGGACGTACAATATAACTAAATAGACATTATAGAATCCATGTACTGGAATACTCATGTAATTCAATACCAGCTCGTCTCTACGTACAATATAACTAAATAGACATTATAGAATCCATGTACTGGAATACTCATGTAATTCAATACCAGCTCATCTCTACGTACAATATAACTAAATAGACATTATAGAATCCATGTAGTGGAATACTCATGTAATTCAATACCAGCTCGTCTCTACGTACAATATAACTAAATAGACATTATAGAATCCATGTACTGGAATACTCATGTAATTCAATACCAGCTCGTCTGGACGTACAATATAACTAAATAGACATTATAGAATCCATGTACTGGAATACTCATGTAATTCAATACCAGCTCACCTGGACGTACAATATAACTAAATAGACATTATAGAATCCATGTACTGGAATACTCATGTAATTCAATACCAGCTCGTCTGGACGTACAATATAACTGAATGGACATTATAGAATCCATGTACTGGAATACTCATGTAATTCAATACCAGCTCGTCTCTACGTACAATATAACTAAATAGACATTATAGAATCCATGTACTGGAATACTCATGTAATTCAATACCAGCTCGTCTCTACGTACAATATAACTAAATAGACATTATAGAATCCATGTACTGGAATACTCATGTAATTCAATACCAGCTCGTCTCTACGTACAATATAACTAAATAGACATTATAGAATCCATGTACTGGAATACTCATGTAATTCAATACCAGCTCGTCTGAACGTACAATATAACTAAATAGACATTATAGAATCCATGTACTGGAATACTCATGTAATTCAATACCAGCTCATCTGGACGTACAATATAACTAAATAGACATTATAGAATCCATGTACTGGAATACTCATGTAATTCAATACCAGCTCGTCTCTACGTACAATATAACTAAATAGACATTATAGAATCCATGTACTGGAATACTCATGTAATTCAATACCAGCTCGTCTGGACGTACAATATAACTAAATAGACATTATAGAATCCATGTACTGGAATACTCATGTAATTCAATACCAGCTCGTCTGGACGTACAATATAACTAAATAGACATTATAGAATCCATGTACTGGAATACTCATGTAATTCAATACCAGCTCGTCTGGACGTACAATATAACTAAATAGACATTATAGAATCCATGTACTGGAATACTCATGTAATTCAATACCAGCTCGTCTCTACGTACAATATAACTAAATAGACATTATAGAATCCATGTACTGGAATACTCATGTAATTCAATACCAGCTCGTCTGAACGTACAATATAACTAAATAGACATTATAGAATCCATGTACTGGAATACTCATGTAATTCAATACCAGCTCGTCTGGACGTACAATATAACTAAATAGACATTATAGAATCCATGTACTGGAATACTCATGTAATTCAATACCAGCTCGTCTGGACGTACAATATAACTAAATAGACATTATAGAATCCATGTACTGGAATACTCATGTAATTCAATACCAGCTCGTCTCTACGTACAATATAACTAAATAGACATTATAGAATCCATGTACTGGAATACTCATGTAATTCAATACCAGCTCGTCTGGACGTACAATATAACTAAATAGACATTATAGAATCCATGTACTGAAATACTCATGTAATTCAATACCAGCTCGTCTGAACGTACAATATAACTAAATAGACATTATAGAATCCATGTACTGGAATACTCATGTAATTCAATACCAGCTCGTCTGGACGTACAATATAACTAAATAGACATTTATAGAATCCATGTACTGGAATACTCATGTAATTCAATACCAGCTCGTCTGAACGTACAATATAACTAAATAGACATTATAGAATCCATGTACTGGAATACTCATGTAATTCAATACCAGCTCGTCTGGACGTACAATATAACTAAATAGACATTATAGAATCCATGTACTGGAATACTCATGTAATTCAATACCAGCTCATCTCTACGTACAATATAACTAAATAGACATTATAGAATCCATGTACTGAAATACTCATGTAATTCAATACCAGCTCGTCTGGACGTACAATATAACTAAATAGACATTATAGAATCCATGTAATTCAATACCAGCTCGTCTCTACGTACAATATAACTAAATAGACATTATAGAATCCATGTACTGGAATACTCATGTAATTCAATACCAGCTCGTCTCTACGTACAATATAACTAAATAGACATTATAGAATCCATGTACTGGAATACTCATGTAATTCAATACCAGCTCGTCTGGACGTACAATATAACTAAATAGACATTATAGAATCCATGTACTGGAATACTCATGTAATTCAATACCAGCTCGTCTGGACGTACAATATAACTAAATAGACATTTTAGAATCCATGTACTGGAATACTCATGTAATTCAATACCAGCTCGTCTGGACGTACAATATAACTAAATAGTCATTATAGAATCCATGTACTGGAATACTCATGTAATTCAATACCAGCTCGTCTCTACGTACAATATAACTAAATAGACATTTTAGAATCCATGTACTGGGATACTCATGTAATTCAATACCAGCTCGTCTCTACGTACAATATAACTAAATAGACATTATAGAATCCATGTACTGGAATACTCATGTAATTCAATACCAGCTCGTCTGGACGTACAATATAACTAAATAGACATTATAGAATCCATGTACTGGAATACTCATGTAATTCAATACCAGCTCGTCTCTACGTACAATATAACTAAATAGACATTATAGAATCCATGTACTGGAATACTCATGTAATTCAATACCAGCTCGTCTCTACGTACAATATAACTAAATAGACATTATAGAATCCACGTACTGGAATACTCATGTAATTCAATACCAGCTCGTCTCTACGTACAATATAACTAAATAGACATTATAGAATCCATGTACTGGAATACTCATGTAATTCAATACCAGCTCATCTGGACGTACAATATAACTGAATGGACATTATAGAATCCATGTACTGAAATACTCATGTAATTCAATACCAGCTCGTCTCTACGTACAATATAACTGAATGGACATTATAGAATCCATGTACTGGAATACTCATGTAATTCAATACCAGCTCGTCTCTACGTACAATATAACTAAATAGACATTTTAGAATCCATGTACTGGAATACTCATGTAATTCAATACCAGCTCGTCTGGACGTTCAATATAACTAAATAGACATTATAGAATCCATGTACTGGAATACTCATGTAATTCAATACCAGCTCACCTGGACGTACAATATAACTAAATAGACATTATAGAATCCATGTACTGGAATACTCATGTAATTCAATACCAGCTCATCTGGACGTACAATATAACTGAATGGACATTATAGAATCCATGTACTGGAATACTCATGTAATTCAATACCAGCTCGTCTGGACGTACAATATAACTAAATAGACATTATAGAATCCATGTACTGGAATACTCATGTAATTCAATACCAGCTCGTCTGGACGTACAATATAACTAAATAGACATTATAGAATCCATGTACTGGAATACTCATGTAATTCAATACCAGCTCGTCTGGACGTACAATATAACTAAATAGACATTATAGAATCCATGTACTGAAATACTCATGTAATTCAATACCAGCTCGTCTCTACGTACAATATAACTAAATAGACATTATAGAATCCATGTACTGGAATACTCATGTAATTCAATACCAGCTCGTCTGGACGTACAATATAACTAAATAGACATTATAGAATCCATGTACTGGAATACTCATGTAATTCAATACCAGCTCGTCTGGACGTACAATATAACTAAATAGACATTATAGAATCCATGTACTGGAATACTCATGTAATTCAATACCAGCTCGTCTCTACGTACAATATAACTAAATAGACATTATAGAATCCATGTACTGGAATACTCATGTAATTCAATACCAGCTCGTCTCTACGTACAATATAACTAAATAGACATTATAGAATCCATGTACTGGAATACTCATGTAATTCAATACCAGCTCGTCTGAACGTACAATATAACTAAATAGACATTATAGAATCCATGTACTGGAATACTCATGTAATTCAATACCAGCTCGTCTGGACGTACAATATAACTAAATAGACATTATAGAATCCATGTACTGGAATACTCATGTAATTCAATACCAGCTCGTCTGGACGTACAATATAACTAAATAGACATTATAGAATCCATGTACTGGAATACTCATGTAATTCAATACCAGCTCGTCTCTACGTACAATATAACTAAATAGACATTATAGAATCCATGTACTGGAATACTCATGTAATTCAATACCAGCTCGTCTGGACGTACAATATAACTAAATAGACATTATAGAATCCATGTACTGAAATACTCATGTAATTCAATACCAGCTCGTCTGAACGTACAATATAACTAAATAGACATTATAGAATCCATGTACTGGAATACTCATGTAATTCAATACCAGCTCGTCTGGACGTACAATATAACTAAATAGACATTATAGAATCCATGTACTGGAATACTCATGTAATTCAATACCAGCTCGTCTGAACGTACAATATAACTAAATAGACATTATAGAATCCATGTACTGGAATACTCATGTAATTCAATACCAGCTCGTCTGGACGTACAATATAACTAAATAGACATTATAGAATCCATGTACTGGAATACTCATGTAATTCAATACCAGCTCATCTCTACGTACAATATAACTAAATAGACATTATAGAATCCATGTACTGAAATACTCATGTAATTCAATACCAGCTCGTCTGGACGTACAATATAACTAAATAGACATTATAGAATCCATGTAATTCAATACCAGCTCGTCTCTACGTACAATATAACTAAATAGACATTATAGAATCCATGTACTGGAATACTCATGTAATTCAATACCAGCTCGTCTCTACGTACAATATAACTAAATAGACATTATAGAATCCATGTACTGGAATACTCATGTAATTCAATACCAGCTCGTCTGGACGTACAATATAACTAAATAGACATTATAGAATCCATGTACTGGAATACTCATGTAATTCAATACCAGCTCGTCTGGACGTACAATATAACTAAATAGACATTTTAGAATCCATGTACTGGAATACTCATGTAATTCAATACCAGCTCGTCTGGACGTACAATATAACTAAATAGTCATTATAGAATCCATGTACTGGAATACTCATGTAATTCAATACCAGCTCGTCTCTACGTACAATATAACTAAATAGACATTTTAGAATCCATGTACTGGGATACTCATGTAATTCAATACCAGCTCGTCTCTACGTACAATATAACTAAATAGACATTATAGAATCCATGTACTGGAATACTCATGTAATTCAATACCAGCTCGTCTGGACGTACAATATAACTAAATAGACATTATAGAATCCATGTACTGGAATACTCATGTAATTCAATACCAGCTCGTCTCTACGTACAATATAACTAAATAGACATTATAGAATCCATGTACTGGAATACTCATGTAATTCAATACCAGCTCGTCTCTACGTACAATATAACTAAATAGACATTATAGAATCCACGTACTGGAATACTCATGTAATTCAATACCAGCTCGTCTCTACGTACAATATAACTAAATAGACATTATAGAATCCATGTACTGGAATACTCATGTAATTCAATACCAGCTCACCTGGACGTACAATATAACTAAATAGACATTATAGAATCCATGTACTGGAATACTCATGTAATTCAATACCAGCTCATCTGGACGTACAATATAACTGAATGGACATTATAGAATCCATGTACTGGAATACTCA
This sequence comes from Bombina bombina, assembly GCF_027579735.1. Classification (NCBI taxonomy): domain Eukaryota; kingdom Metazoa; phylum Chordata; class Amphibia; order Anura; family Bombinatoridae; genus Bombina; species Bombina bombina. The sequence continues at coordinate 8,103,819 of NC_069507.1, forward strand.
TGTAATTCAATACCAGCTCGTCTGGACGTACAATATAACTAAATAGACATTATAGAATCCATGTACTGGAATACTCATGTAATTCAATACCAGCTCGTCTGGACGTACAATATAACTAAATAGACATTATAGAATCCATGTACTGGAATACTCATGTAATTCAATACCAGCTCGTCTGGACGTACAATATAACTAAATAGACATTATAGAATCCATGTACTGAAATACTCATGTAATTCAATACCAGCTCGTCTCTACGTACAATATAACTAAATAGACATTATAGAATCCATGTACTGGAATACTCATGTAATTCAATACCAGCTCGTCTCTACGTACAATATAACTAAATAGACATTATAGAATCCATGTACTGGAATACTCATGTAATTCAATACCAGCTCGTCTGGACGTACAATATAACTAAATAGACATTATAGAATCCATGTACTGAAATACTCATGTAATTCAATACCAGCTCGTCTCTACGTACAATATAACTAAATAGACATTATAGAATCCATGTACTGGAATACTCATGTAATTCAATACCAGCTCGTCTGGACGTACAATATAACTAAATAGACATTATAGAATCCATGTACTGGAATACTCATGTAATTCAATACCAGCTCGTCTGGACGTACAATATAACTAAATAGACATTATAGAATCCATGTACTGGAATACTCATGTAATTCAATACCAGCTCGTCTGGACGTACAATATAACTAAATAGACATTATAGAATCCATGTACTGGAATACTCATGTAATTCAATACCAGCTCGTCTGTACGTACAATATAACTAAATAGACATTATAGAATCCATGTACTGGAATACTCATGTAATTCAATACCAGCTCGTCTCTACGTACAATATAACTAAATAGACATTATAGAATCCATGTACTGGAATACTCATGTAATTCAATACCAGCTCGTCTGGACGTACAATATAACTAAATAGACATTATAGAATCCATGTACTGGAATACTCATGTAATTCAATACCAGCTCGTCTGGACGTACAATATAACTAAATAGACATTATAGAATCCATGTACTGGAATACTCATGTAATTCAATACCAGCTCGTCTCTACGTACAATATAACTAAATAGACATTATAGAATCCATGTACTGGAATACTCATGTAATTCAATACCAGCTCGTCTCTACGTACAATATAACTAAATAGACATTATAGAATCCATGTACTGGAATACTCATGTAATTCAATACCAGCTCATCTCTACGTATAATATAACTAAATAGACATTATAGAATCCATGTACTGGAATACTCATGTAATTCAATACCAGCTCGTCTCTACGTACAATATAACTAAATAGACATTATAGAATCCATGTACTGGAATACTCATGTAATTCAATACCAGCTCATCTGGACGTACAATATAACTAAATAGACATTATAGAATCCATGTACTGGAATACTCATGTAATTCAATACCAGCTCGTCTCTACGTACAATATAACTAAATAGACATTATAGAATCCATGTACTGGAATACTCATGTAATTCAATACCAGCTCGTCTGGACGTACAATATAACTAAATAGACATTATAGAATCCATGTACTGGAATACTCATGTAATTCAATACCAGCTCGTCTGGACGTACAATATAACTAAATAGACATTATAGAATCCATGTACTGGAATACTCATGTAATTCAATACCAGCTCGTCTGGACGTACAATATAACTGAATGGACATTATAGAATCCATGTGCTGAAATACTCATGTAATTCAATACCAGCTCGTCTCTACGTACAATATAACTAAATAGACATTTTAGAATCCATGTACTGGAATACTCATGTAATTCAATACCAGCTCGTCTGGACGTACAATATAACTAAATAGACATTTTAGAATCCATGTACTGGAATACTCATGTAATTCAATACCAGCTCATCTGGACGTACAATATAACTGAATGGACATTATAGAATCCATGTACTGGAATACTCATGTAATTCAATACCAGCTCGTCTCTACGTACAATATAACTAAATAGACATTTTAGAATCCATGTACTGGAATACTCATGTAATTCAATACCAGCTCGTCTGGACGTACAATATAACTGAATGGACATTATAGAATCCATGTACTGGAATACTCATGTAATTCAATACCAGCTCGTCTGGACGTACAATATAACTGAATGGACATTATAGAATCCATGTACTGGAATACTCATGTAATTCAATACCAGCTCGTCTGGACGTACAATATAACTGAATGGACATTATAGAATCCATGTACTGGAATACTCATGTAATTCAATACCAGCTCGTCTCTACGTACAATATAACTAAATAGACATTATAGAATCCATGTACTGGAATACTCATGTAATTCAATACCAGCTCGTCTGGACGTACAATATAACTGAATGGACATTATAGAATCCATGTACTGGAATACTCATGTAATTCAATACCAGCTCGTCTGGACGTACAATATAACTGAATGGACATTATAGAATCCATTTACTGAAATACTCATGTAATTCAATACCAGCTCGTCTGGACGTACAATATAACTGAATGGACATTATAGAATCCATTTACTGAAATACTCATGTAATTCAATACCAGCTCGTCTGGACGTACAATATAACTAAATAGACATTATAGAATCCATGTACTGGAATACTCATGTAATTCAATACCAGCTCGTCTGGACGTACAATATAACTAAATAGACATTTTAGAATCCATGTACTGGAATACTCATGTAATTCAATACCAGCTCGTCTGGACGTACAATATAACTAAATAGTCATTATAGAATCCATGTACTGGAATACTCATGTAATTCAATACCAGCTCGTCTCTACGTACAATATAACTAAATAGACATTTTAGAATCCATGTACTGGGATACTCATGTAATTCAATACCAGCTCGTCTCTACGTACAATATAACTAAATAGACATTATAGAATCCATGTACTGGAATACTCATGTAATTCAATACCAGCTCGTCTGGACGTACAATATAACTAAATAGACATTATAGAATCCATGTACTGGAATACTCATGTAATTCAATACCAGCTCGTCTCTACGTACAATATAACTAAATAGACATTATAGAATCCATGTACTGGAATACTCATGTAATTCAATACCAGCTCGTCTCTACGTACAATATAACTAAATAGACATTATAGAATCCACGTACTGGAATACTCATGTAATTCAATACCAGCTCGTCTCTACGTACAATATAACTAAATAGACATTATAGAATCCATGTACTGGAATACTCATGTAATTCAATACCAGCTCATCTGGACGTACAATATAACTGAATGGACATTATAGAATCCATGTACTGAAATACTCATGTAATTCAATACCAGCTCGTCTCTACGTACAATATAACTGAATGGACATTATAGAATCCATGTACTGGAATACTCATGTAATTCAATACCAGCTCGTCTCTACGTACAATATAACTAAATAGACATTTTAGAATCCATGTACTGGAATACTCATGTAATTCAATACCAGCTCGTCTGGACGTTCAATATAACTAAATAGACATTATAGAATCCATGTACTGGAATACTCATGTAATTCAATACCAGCTCACCTGGACGTACAATATAACTAAATAGACATTATAGAATCCATGTACTGGAATACTCATGTAATTCAATACCAGCTCATCTGGACGTACAATATAACTGAATGGACATTATAGAATCCATGTACTGGAATACTCATGTAATTCAATACCAGCTCACCTGGACGTACAATATAACTAAATAGACATTATAGAATCCATGTACTGGAATACTCATGTAATTCAATACCAGCTCGTCTGGACGTACAATATAACTAAATAGACATTATAGAATCCATGTACTGAAATACTCATGTAATTCAATACCAGCTCGTCTCTACGTACAATATAACTAAATAGACATTATAGAATCCATGTACTGGAATACTCATGTAATTCAATACCAGCTCATCTCTACGTACAATATAACTAAATAGACATTATAGAATCCATGTACTGGAATACTCATGTAATTCAATACCAGCTCATCTGGACGTACAATATAACTAAATAGACATTATAGAATCCATGTACTGAAATACTCATTTTATTCAATACCAGCTCGTCTCTACGTACAATATAACTAAATAGACATTATAGAATCCATGTACTGGAATACTCATGTAATTCAATACCAGCTCGTCTGGACGTACAATATAACTAAATAGACATTATAGAATCCATGTACTGGAATACTCATGTAATTCAATACCAGCTCATCTGGACGTACAATATAACTAAATAGACATTATAGAATCCATGTACTGGAATACTCATGTAATTCAATACCAGCTCGTCTGGACGTACAATATAACTAAATAGACATTATAGAATCCATGTACTGGAATACTCATGTAATTCAATACCAGCTCGTCTGGACGTACAATATAACTAAATAGACATTATAGAATCCATGTACTGGAATACTCATGTAATTCAATACCAGCTCGTCTCTACGTACAATATAACTAAATAGACATTATAGAATCCATGTACTGGAATACTCATGTAATTCAATACCAGCTCATCTGGACGTACAATATAACTAAATAGACATTATAGAATCCATGTACTGGAATACTCATGTAATTCAATACCAGCTCGTCTGGACGTACAATATAACTAAATAGACATTATAGAATCCATGTACTGGAATACTCATGTAATTCAATACCAGCTCGTCTCTACGTACAATATAACTAAATAGACATTATAGAATCCATGTACTGGAATACTCATGTAATTCAATACCAGCTCATCTCTACGTACAATATAACTAAATAGACATTATAGAATCCATGTACTGGAATACTCATGTAATTCAATACCAGCTCGTCTCTACGTACAATATAACTAAATAGACATTATAGAATCCATGTACTGGAATACTCATGTAATTCAATACCAGCTCATCTGGACGTACAATATAACTAAATAGACATTATAGAATCCATGTACTGGAATACTCATGTAATTCAATACCAGCTCGTCTCTACGTACAATATAACTAAATAGACATTATAGAATCCATGTACTGGAATACTCATGTAATTCAATACCAGCTCGTCTGGACGTACAATATAACTAAATAGACATTATAGAATCCATGTACTGGAATACTCATGTAATTCAATACCAGCTCGTCTGGACGTACAATATAACTAAATAGACATTATAGAATCCATGTACTGGAATACTCATGTAATTCAATACCAGCTCGTCTGGACGTACAATATAACTAAATAGACATTATAGAATCCATGTACTGGAATACTCATGTAATTCAATACCAGCTCGTCTGGACGTACAATATAACTGAATGGACATTATAGAATCCATGTGCTGAAATACTCATGTAATTCAATACCAGCTCGTCTCTACGTACAATATAACTAAATAGACATTTTAGAATCCATGTACTGGAATACTCATGTAATTCAATACCAGCTCGTCTGGACGTACAATATAACTAAATAGACATTTTAGAATCCATGTACTGGAATACTCATGTAATTCAATACCAGCTCATCTGGACGTACAATATAACTGAATGGACATTATAGAATCCATGTACTGGAATACTCATGTAATTCAATACCAGGTCGTCTCTACGTACAATATAACTAAATAGACATTTTAGAATCCATGTACTGGAATACTCATGTAATTCAATACCAGCTCATCTGGACGTACAATATAACTGAATGGACATTATAGAATCCATGTACTGGAATACTCATGTAATTCAATACCAGCTCGTCTGGACGTACAATATAACTGAATGGACATTATAGAATCCATGTACTGGAATACTCATGTAATTCAATACCAGCTCGTCTGGACGTACAATATAACTGAATGGACATTATAGAATCCATGTACTGGAATACTCATGTAATTCAATACCAGCTCGTCTCTACGTACAATATAACTAAATAGACATTATAGAATCCATGTACTGGAATACTCATGTAATTCAATACCAGCTCGTCTGGACGTACAATATAACTGAATGGACATTATAGAATCCATGTACTGGAATACTCATGTAATTCAATACCAGCTCGTCTGGACGTACAATATAACTGAATGGACATTATAGAATCCATTTACTGAAATACTCATGTAATTCAATACCAGCTCGTCTGGACGTACAATATAACTGAATGGACATTATAGAATCCATTTACTGAAATACTCATGTAATTCAATACCAGCTCGTCTGGACGTACAATATAACTGAATGGACATTATAGAATCCATTTACTGAAATACTCATGTAATTCAATACCAGCTCATCTGGACGTACAATATAACTAAATAGATATTATAGAATCCATGTACTGAAATACTCATGTAATTCAATACCAGCTCATCTGGACGTACAATATAACTAAATAGACATTATAGAATCCATGTACTGGAATACTCATGTAATTCAATACCAGCTCGTCTGGACGTACAATATAACTAAATAGACATTATAGAATCCATGTACTGGAATACTCATGTAATTCAATACCAGCTCGTCTGGACGTACAATATAACTAAATAGACATTATAGAATCCATGTACTGGAATACTCATGTAATTCAATACCAGCTCGTCTCTACGTACAATATAACTAAATAGTCATTATAGAATCCATGTACTGGAATACTCATGTAATTCAATACCAGCTCACCTGGACGTACAATATAACTAAATAGACATTATAGAATCCATGTACTGGAATACTCATGTAATTCAATACCAGCTCGTCTCTACGTAAAATATAACTAAATAGACATTATAGAATCCATGTACTGGAATACTCATGTAATTCAATACCAGCTCATCTGGACGTACAATATAACTAAATAGACATTATAGAATCCATGTACTGGAATACTCATGTAATTCAATACCAGCTCGTCTCTACGTACAATATAACTAAATAGACATTATAGAATCCATGTACTGGAATACTCATGTAATTCAATACCAGCTCGTCTCTACGTACAATATAACTAAATAGACATTATAGAATCCATGTACTGGAATACTCATGTAATTCAATACCAGCTCGTCTCTACGTACAATATAACTAAATAGACATTATAGAATCCATGTACTGGAATACTCATGTAATTCAATACCAGCTCGTCTGGACGTACAATATAACTGAATGGACATTATAGAATCCATGTACTGAAATACTCATGTAATTCAATACCAGCTCGTCTCTACGTACAATATAACTGAATGGACATTATAGAATCCATGTACTGAAATACTCATGTAATTCAATACCAGCTCATCTGGACGTACAATATAACTGAATGGAGAGTGTTTAAATATAAAAGCTATGTACTATAACATCCGCTTGTGCAGCTACAGTGATGAGCTCAGTACTTGCAGGCAGTAAAGCATTGGGACGCCCTGTGAACACACGGCAGTGCTCAGTCCCTTCTGTACCGTAGAACACCACTAAAGACCCGCTTGTGTGCGTCAGCAAATTGTAGTATGTGAGCAGGACACGGCTGATGACTTGTTGCCTGGCAACTGTGTTGTGGCTTTGTGTGTGTGTGTAGACTCCCTCTGTGGGAGTCAAGTGGCACTAGACCGAAAATAGAACACAATCACTTGTTTTTACCTTTAGATTTGTCACTTTGATCCTTAGCAGTTCTGTGACTTATTTTGGTATTTACAGTTAGGTTTGTGGGGTCTCTGTGTAGATGAATTATACAGACTCTCCTGTTATTGGGGTCTCTGTGTAGATGAATTATATGGACTCTCCTGTTATTCGGCTCTCTGTGTAGATGAAGTATACGGACTCTCCTGTTATTGGGCTCTCTGTGTAGATGAAGTATACGGACTCTCCTGTTATTGGGGTCTCTGTGTAGATGAATTATACGGACTCTCCTGTTATTCGGCTCTCTGTGTAGATGAAGTATACGGACTCTCCTGTTATTGGGGTCTCTGTGTAGATGAAGTATACAAACTCTCCTGTTATTGGGGTCTCTGTGTAGATGAATTATACGGACTCTCCTGTTATTCGGCTCTCTGTGTAGATGAATTATACGGACTCTCCTGTTATTGGGGTCTCTGTGTAGATGAATTATACGGACTCTCCTGTTAATTCATAAGCTCATAGATCGTTTCCTCTGTAAGGGTTTAGATAGTTGTACAATTTGTCAGGTGTCGAGATGTTTACTATATTATTATTATTATTATTATTATTATTATTATTATTATTATTAGCCAGATAAATACATTATCAGGTCGTTCTAGGAATCCTGACAATACACCAAATGTATGTACTTGAAGATAATAGAATCCTGGTATGGTTTCCTGTTGGTAGTTGTACATATATGACAGGCTTGTGACGTACAGCGAATGTTAGCAGGTTTAAATAAGCTGCAATGATATGTAGTGACCCATATAGAGAAGTATTACCTGCATATAACAATTTATATACAATCAGAAAAGTGTTTCAGTATAATGCTACTAGCTGCAGTTAAGTTTAACAGTTATACCTTGAATATAGCTGTGTGTTTGTGGCAGTAGTAATGGCTTTTTCAGTTCTAAGATTGCTGTAAGAACATAAGTATTGCTAGTAATCACTGTACTCTTTCTGCCTGTTGCTTAGTCTGGTTTATTAAAGCACATTAGTTAATCAATGCTTGAAAGTAACACAGATTACAAAGTGTGTGTGTTGCTGATATTAGAGAATATCAGGCGTATAAATTGTATCCAATGTTGCTTGCCTTACATAGGCTGCCTAATTTGTATCTAAAAAGTAGCAAATGAGTAATATATTTGAGTAAATAATTCCGGACTAAGTAGCTGTGCAAGTTAGCATTTAGATCAGCTAGAATTCATATTGTAAAGTTGGATGTCGTTTGCCGATATACAGTGGCCGTTAAAAAGCAGGAGTTCCCAGTGACTCAAAAACAGGTCCCTAACATGTTTCGCCATGTGAACCGCTTTCTCAAAGGGTATTACAGGCGGCGCCACCTTATTACTAGCAATACTTATGCTCTTATAGCAATCTTATAACTGGAAAAGCTATTACTACTGCCACAGCTTATTTAAACCTGATAACATTCGCTGTACAAATTTAGAAAAAATATGCTGGCACTGTGATAAAGTAATGGGTAGAATTAAACCTCGGCGCTGCCCCTAAGATACAATGAGATAATACAGGACAAGGGAAGTGTGACAAGTAGGGTTTATTAAGCACTCAGACCTATATAATTAGTAATCTTAGCTAAAAGGAGGAATGTGAGAGTAAAGTATTAAAATACTAACTTTATTAACAGTTAAGGCTAAAATGAGGATTGTAATAAAGATTACAAACTACTAATGAAGGTGAAACCTAGTCATCCTTACAAAGCGTAAAGAGCTATAAGAAATACAACCGAAACACCCCCTTGTTCCTGTCCGATAGCTGGAAACGTCGGCTTCAGGTGACAGGGGTAGCTCAGGCTGTGTTTCCAAAAAAATACTAATAGCTCAAAGATTAAAATGAGAAAAAATATTCTAATATTAGACACATAAACGCGTTTCGGCCTTTATCCGGCCTTTCTCAATGTGTACTGAAATATTGACAAGCCGAGTGCTGTGATTACACTTCTTAAATACCCCGTTTGATTACTCTGGAGCCAATCCAATATGAGATGTATAACACACCTCTCTATTAATGTATCCCAGCTCGTGATCAGGTGTCTCATCCAATTGGTCTTAGAGAATATCCTCTTGTCCTATTGGCTGACGTTTACACCAAGCCTGGGTTAAATACGGCTAAAATATAACAGCCAAATGTATACAATTATTGTATCAATGCATACTTGATGTAACCTAATTCATTAAGTATATTAAAATATAATTTCAAAAAACTCGTACTGTATAGAAAAATGTCAAAGGAATTAATCATATGAAACAAAGATATGAAGTGTGTTGAGCATAATGAATTAGGTTACATCAAGTATGCATTGATACAATATCTAGCATATGAGACGATCGCTATCATACACTTATACAGCAGTATTAGGATTGCTTTGATAATTATGTTCCTGTGATGTCAGCGATTTGTCTCAATACTGATAAATCAGCCTTATGTGTCCCTGGAACCATATTCACTTAAATCCTACAGGTAATCTTCATTAGTTGAATTTACCATTTCAGCCACTTCATTCCTAATCGAGGTAATGGGACACTGTACTATTGTATAGTTATACAGTATCAGCATTCTATCTTATTTACTTTTGTGGCAGTAGGTTATCAGATTATGTGCACGTTTAATTAGATTTTGCCGTATTACACACTCTATTCCAGATAATCGCTATTAATACACTCATTCTCCCTATCAGGAATGACAGTGAACATATTTGGCTGTTATATTTTAGCCGTACTTTACACAGGCTTGGTGTAAACGTCAGCCAATAGGACAAGAGGATATTTTCTAAGACCAATCGGAAAAGACACCTGATCACTGATTTCTTTGACAGAAACGAGCTGGGATACATTAATAGAGAGGTGTGTTATACATCTCATATTGGATTGGCTCCACACTAATCACACGGGGTATTTAAGAAGTGTAATCATGGCACTCGGCTTGTCAATATTTCAGTACACATTGAGAACATGTTTGTGTGTCTAATTTTAGAATATTTTTTCTAATTTTAATCTTTGAGCCATTAGTATTTCTTATGACACAATGAGTCCACGGATCATCAATTACTGTTGAGAATATCACTCCTGCCCAGCAGGAGGCGGCAAAGAGCACCACAGCAGAGCTGTTAAATATCTCCTCCCTTCCCTCCCACACCAGTCATTTTCTTTGCCTACGTTAGAGCAATGACACGGTAAAGTGAGGTGTTAGTAAAGGATTCTTCAATCAAGAGTTTATTTTTTAAGTAGTACAAGATTGTGCTGCTTTGTTCTGGGGTGTAGCCATAGTCCATATCAGTCTCTTCAGTAGAACTTTTGGTGGCTTTAGAGCAATGGGAACTTGAGGGACATAATTCTCACTGCGCCTCCCATATATTGATGCTGCCCTAATCCTGATAGCCTAAGTAAGATTACTCGGGCTTTATCTTTTTCTTTCATGTAATTAGCAAGAGTCCATGAGCTAGTGACGTATGGGATATACATTCCTACCAGGAGGGGCAAAGTTTCCCAAACCTCAAAATGCCTATAAATACACCCCTCACCACACCCACAAATCCGTTTTACAAACTTTGCCTCCTATGGAGGTGGTGAAGTAAGTTTGTGCTAGATTCTACGTTGATATGCGCTCCGCAGCAGGTTGGAGCCCGGTTTTCCTCTCAGCGTGCAGTGAATGTCAGAGGGATGTGAGGAGAGTATTGCCTATTTGAATTCAATGATCTCCTTCTATGGGGTCTATTTCATAGGTTCTCTGTTATCGGTCGTAGAGATTCATCTCTTACCTCCCTTTTCAGATCGACAATATACTCTTATATATACCATTACCTCTACTGATTCTCGTTTCAGTACTGGTTTGGCTTTCTACTACATGTAGATGAGTGTCCTGGGGTAAGTAAGTCTTATTTTCTGTGACACTCTAAGCTATGGTTGGGCACTTTTATATAAAGTTCTAAATATATGTATTCAAACATTTATTTGCCTTGACTCAGGATGTTCAACGTTCCTTATTTCAGACAGTCAGTTTCATATTTGGGATAATGCATATGAATAAATCAATTTTTTTCTTACCTTAAAATTTGACTTTTTTTTCCTGTGGGCTGTTAGGCTCGCGGTGGCTGAAAATGCTTCATTTTATTGCGTCATTCTTGGCGCGGACTTTTTTGGCGCAAATTTTTTTTTCTGTTTCCGGCGTCATACGTGTCGCCGGAAGTTGCTTCATTTTTGACTTTTTTTGCGCCAAAAGAGTCGGCGTTCCGGATGTGGCGTCATTTTTGGCGCCAAAAGCATTTAGGCGCCAAATAATGTGGGCGTCTTTTTTGGCGCTAAAAAATATGGGCGTCACTTTTGTCTCCACATTATTTAAGTCTCATTATTTATTGCTTCTGTTTGCTAGAAGCTTGTTCACTGGCATTTTTTCCCATTCCTGAAACTGTCATTTAAGGAATTTGATCAATTTTGCTTTATATGTTGTTTTTTCTATTACATATTGCAAGATGTCCCAGATTGACACTGAGTCAGAAGATACTTATGGAAAAACGCTGCCTGGTGCTGGATCTACCAAAGTTAAGTGTATCTGTTGTAAACTTGTGGTATCTGTTCCTCCAGCTGTTGTTTGTAATGAATGTCATGACAAACTTGTTAATGCAGATAATATTTCCTTTAGTAATGTTACATTACCTGTTGCGGTTCCGTCAACATCTAATACTCAGAGTGTTCCTGATAACATAAGAGATTTTGTTTCTAAATCCATTAAGAAGGCTATGTCTGTTATTCCCCCTTCTAGTAAACGTAAAAGGTCTTTTAAAACTTCTCATTTTTCAGATGAATTTTTAAATGAACATCATCATTCTGATAGTGGTTCCTCTGGTTCAGAGGTTGATGCTGATAAATCTTCATATTTATTCAAAATGGAATTTATTCGTTCTTTACTTAAAGAGGTCTTAATTGCATTAGAAATAGAGGATTCTGGTCCTCTTGATACAAAATCGAAACGTTTAAATAAGGTTTTTAAATCTCCTGTAGTTATTCCAGAAGTTTTTCCTGTCCCTGATGCTATTTCTGAAGTTATCTCCAGGGAATGGAATCATTTGGGTAATTAATTTACTCCTTCTAAACGTTTTAAGCAATTATATCCTGTGCCATCTGACAGATTAGAATTTTGGGACAAAATCCCTAAGGTTGATGGGGCTGTCTCTACTCTTGCTAAACGTACTACTATTCCTACGGCAGATAGTACTTTAAGGATCCTTTAGATAGGAAGATTGAATCCTTTCTAAGAAAAGCTTACTTATGTTCGGGTAATCTTCTTAGACCTGCTATATCTTTAGCGGATGTTGCTGCAGCTTCAACTTTTTGGTTAGAAGCTTTAGCGCAACAAGTAACAGATCATAATTCTCATAGCATTGTTTAATCTTCTTCAACATGCTAATAATTTTATTTGTGATGCCATCTTTGATATCATTAGAGTTGATGTCAGGTATATGTCTCTAGCTATTTTAGCTAGAAGAGCTTTATGGCTTAAAACTTGGAATGCTGATATGTCTTCTAAGTCAACTTTGCTTTCCCTTTCTTTCCAGGGTAATAAATTATTTGGTTCTCAGTTGGATTCTATTATCTCAACTGTTACTGGAGGGAAAGGAACTTTTTTACCACAGGATAAAAAATCTAAAGGTAAATTTAGGTCTAATAATCGTTTTCGTTCCTTTCGTCACAATAAGGAACAAAAGCCTGATCCTTCACCCACAGGAGCGGTGTCAGTTTGGAAACCATCTCCAGTCTGGAATAAATCCAAGCCTTTTAGAAAACCAAAGCCAGCTCCCAAGTCCACATGAAGGTGCGGCCCTCATTCCAGCCCAGCTGGTAGGGGGCAGATTACGATTTTTCAAAGAAATTTGGTTCAATTCAATTCACAATCTTTGGATTCAAAACATTGTTTCAGAAGGGTACAGAATTGGCTTCAAAATAAGGCCTCCTGCAAAGAGATTTTTTCTTTCCCGTGTCCCAGTAAATCCAGCGAAGGCTCAAGCATTTCTGAAATGTGTTTCAGATCTAGAGTTGGCTGGAGTAATTATGCCAGTTCCAGTTCTGGAACAGGGGCTGGGGTTTTATTCAAATCTCTTCATTGTACCAAAGAAGGAGAATTCCTTCAGACCAGTTCTGGATCTAATAATATTGAATCGTTATGTAAGGATACCAACATTCAAAATGGTAACTATAAGGACTATCCTGCCTTTTGTTCAGCAAGGGCATTATATGTCCACAATAGATTTACAGGATGCATATCTGCATATTCCGATTCATCCAGATCACTATCAGGTTCTGAGATTCTCTTTCCTAGACAAGCATTACCAGTTTGTGGCTCTGCCGTTTTGGCCTAGCAACAGCTCCAAGAATTTTTACAAAGGTTCTCGGTGCCCTTCTGTCTGTAATCAGAGAACAGGGTATTGTGGTATTTCCTTATTTGGACGATATCTTGGTACTTGCTCAGTCTTCACATTTAGCAGAATCTCATACGAATCGACTTGTGTTGTTTCTTCAAGATCATGGTTGGAGGATCAATTTACCGAAAAGTTAATTGATTCCTCAGACAAGGGTAACCTTTTTAGGTTTCCAGATAGATTCAGCGTCCATGACTCTGTCTCTGACAGACAAGAGACGTCTAAAATTGATCTCAGCTTGTCGAAACCTTCAATCACAATCATTCCCTTCGGTAGCCTTATGCATGGAAATTCTAGGTCTTATGACTGCTGCATCGGACGCGATCCCCTTTGCTCGTTTTCACATGCGACCTCTTCAGCTCTGTATGCTGAACCAGTGGTGCAGGAATTACACAAAGATATCTCAATTAATATCTTTAAAACCGATTGTACGACACTCTCTGACGTGGTGGACAGATCACCATCGTTTAGTTCAGGGGGCTTCTTTTGTTCTTCCGACCTGGACTGTAATTTCAACAGATACAAGTCTTACAGGTTGGGGAGCTGTTTGGGGGTCTCTGACAGCACAAGGGGTTTGGGAATCTCAGGAGGTGAGATTACCAATCAATATTTTGGAACTCTGTGCAATTTTCAGAGCTCTTCAGTCATGGCCTCTTCTAAAGAGAGAATCGTTCATTTGTTTTCAGACAGACAATGTCACAACTGTGGCATACATCAATCATCAAGGAGGGACTCACAGTCCTCTGGCTATGAAAGAAGTATCTCGAATACTGGTATGGGCGGAGTCCAGCTCCTGTCTAGTTTCTGCGGTTCATATCCCAGGTATAGACAATTGGGAAGCGGATTATCTCAGTCGCCAAACGTTACATCCGGGCGAATGGTCTCTTCACCCAGAGGTATTTCTTCAGATTGTTCAAATGTGGGGACTTCCAGAAATAGATCTGATGGCCTCTCATCTAAACAAGAAACTTCCCAGGTATCTGTCCAGATCCAGGGATCCTCAAGCGGAAGCAGTGGATGCATCATCCTGCCTATATCTTTCCGCCTCTAGTTCTTCTTCCAAGAGTAATCTCCAAGATTCTGAAGGAATGCTTGTTTGTTCTGCTGGTGGCTCCAGCATGGCCTCACAGGTTTTGGTATGCGGATCTTGTCCGGATGGCCTCTTGCCAACCGTGGACTCTTCCGTTAAGACCAGACCTTCTGTCGCAAGGTCCTTTTTTCCATCAGGATCTCAAATCCTTAAATTTAAAGGTATGGAGATTGAACGCTTGATTCTTAGTCAGAGGTTTCTCTGACTCTGTGATTAATACTATGTTACAGGCTCGTAAATCCGTATCTAGGAAGATATATTATAGAGTCTGGAAGACTTACATTTCTTGGTGTCTTTCTCATCATTTTTCCTGGCATTCTTTTAGAATTCCGAGAATTTTACAGTTTCTTCAGGATGGTTTGGATAAAGGTTTGTCTGCAAGTTCCTTGAAAGGACAAATCTCTGCTCTTTCTGTTCTTTTTCACAGAAAGATTGCTAATCTTCCTGATATTCATTGTTTTGTACAAGCTTTGGTTCGTATAAAACCTGTTATTAAGTCAATTTCTCCTCCTTGGAGTTTGAATTTGGTTCTGGGGGCTCTTCAAGCTCCTCCGTTTGAACCTATGCATTCATTGGACATTAAATTACTTTCTTGGAAAGTTTTGTTTCTTTTGGCCATCTCTTCTGCTAGAAGAGTTTCTGAATTATCTGCTCTTTCTTGTGAGTCTCCTTTTCTGATTTTTCATCAGGATAAGGCGTTGTTGCGAACTTCTTTAAAATTTTTACCTAAGGTTGTGAATTCTAACAACATTAGTAGAGAAATTGTGGTTCCTTCATTATGTCCTAATCCTAAGAATTCTAAGGAGAGATCATTGCATTCTTTGGATGTAGTTAGAGCTTTGAAATATTATGTTGAAGCTACTAAGACTTTCCGAAAGACTTCTAGTCTATTTGTTATCTTTTCCGGTTCTAGGAAAGGTCAGAAGGCCTCTGCCATTTCTTTGGCATCTTGGTTGAAATCTTTAATTCATCATGCTTATGTGGAGTCGGGTAAATCCCCGCCTCAGAGGATTACAGCTCATTCTACTAGGTCAGTTTCTACTTCCTGGGCGTTTAGGAATGAAGCTTCGGTTGATCAGATTTGCAAAGCAGCAACTTGGTCTTCTTTGCATACTTTTACTAAATTCTATCATTTTGATGTGTTTTCTTCTTCTGAAGCAGTTTTTGGTAGAAAAGTACTTCAGGCAGCTGTTTCAGTTTGATTCTTCTGCTTACAATTTCAGTTTTTTTTCATTATAAGATTTAAACTTTATTTTGGGTGTGGATTATTTTCAGCGGAATTGGCTGTCTTTATTTTATCCCTCCCTCTCTAGTGACTCTTGCGTGGAAGATCCACATCTTGGGTAGTCATTATCCCATACGTCACTAGCTCATGGACTCTTGCTAATTACATGAAAGAAAACATAATTTATGTAAGAACTTACCTGATAAATTAATTTCTTTCATATTAGCAAGAGTCCATGAGGCCCACCCTTTTTGCGGTGGTTATGATTTTTTTTGTATTAAGCACAATTATTCCAATTCCTTATTTTTTATGCTTTCGCACTTTTTTCTTATCACCCCACTTCTTGGCTATGCGTTAAACTGATTTGTGGGTGTGGTGAGGGGTGTATTTATAGGCATTTTGAGGTTTGGGAAACTTTGCCCCTCCTGGTAGGAATGTATATCCCATACGTCACTAGCTCATGGACTCTTGCTAATATGAAAGAAATGAATTTATCAGGTAAGTTCTTACATAAATTATGTTTTTTTCCACAGGGCTATGTGAGGAAGAGGACCTCTCAAACCTAGTGAGCTGCCCTGCTGTCTAGCAGAATTACAAGGTGAGTGCTGACTTTTTATTTTGGGTCTGGGAAAAGATAAAAGATCTCAGGAAGTGGAGCACTTTATTTTCCTTGGACATAGAGCCTCCTACAGATAAAAGGAGGGGCATTATCTACAGCACTTTTTTAGGCAGGCACTGGGGCTGAGGAGAGACTGTAGATGTGGTGGTTTTTAACTGCTCAGTGTGAGGTGGTTTCACTGATATCTTATAGCACACGGCCTAAGCAGCTGCCTAGAAAGCTGAAGCTGGTCAGACTGTTAATTATTCTCCCGGTGGTTTCACTTCAATAAAATAACAATGGCGACCGGGAGATTGCTATTGAAACGCCCACGATGGGTGGAGCTACATGTGGCGCCAATTTGGGTTGCGCACCACTTTCCTAGCACTTCCGGTTATTGAAAGGAACGGAGGGTTTTAAATCAGTGTTTACAAATAGGATCGGACATTGCTACATCTGAGTTCCGGATTTTTTTACTGAGATTTTAACCAGTGTCAGAAGGGCTAGCAGGCACCTCAGCAAAGTTAAGCTGAGATGTAGAGGGGTTCTGCAGTATTTGTACCTATTTAGCCATTTCTTAACACATAAATAGTTACATTTTAAAATTTAAAGAGACGGTAACGTTTTTTTCTGCTTTAATTTCTTTTTTAAGACACGATGAGTCCACGGATCATCTTAATTACTAATGGGATATTCACCTCCTGGTCAGCAGGAGGCGGCAAAGAGCACAACAGCAGAGCTGTTAAATAGCTCCTCCCTTCCCTCCCACTCCAGTCATTCTCTTTGCCTACGTTAGTGATAGGAAGAGGTAACGTGAGGTGTTAGATTAGATTCTTCAATCAAGAGTTTATTATTTTTAAAGTAATACAAGATTGTGCTGCTTTGTTCTAGGGTTTAGCTGTAGTCCATATCAGTCTCTTCAGTAGAGCTTTGGTGGCTTTAGAGCAATGGGAACCTGTGAGACATAATTCTCACTGCGCCTCCCATATATTGTTGCTGCCCTGCCTCTGGAAAACCTGAGAGATTCTAACTCGGGACTTTCTCTTCATTCTCAGGTCCATGGGAGGGAGAGGTCCTCTTAAACCTGGAATCTGCCTTGCTGCCAGGCAGAAGATGAGGTAAGTGCTGACTTTATTTCTTGGGGAATTGGAAAGTCTCAGAAATAAAGGAGGGCACTTCATTTATTTAATACATAAGCCTCATTATTACTTTCATAGTCCCCCCCATAGGGGACATTTGGGCAGTTTTGCAGCAGGCACTGGGGCTTCAGTAGTCTCGGAGATAAAGGAGACTCTTTATTGAATTGTGCATGGGACAAGATAAAGGAGACTCTTTATTGAATTGTGCATGGGACAAGATAAAGGAGACTCTTTATTTACTTGTGCATGGGACGAGATAAAGGAGACGCTTTATTTACTTGTGCATGGGACGAGATAAAGGATGCTCTTTATTTACTTGTGCATGGGACGAGATAAAGGTGACTCTTTATTTACTTGTGCATGGGACGAGATAAAGGAGACTATTTACTTGTGCATGGGACGAGATAAAGGAGACTATTTACTTGTGCATGGGATGAGATAAAGGAGACTATTTACTTGTGCATGGGACGAGATAAAGGAGACTATTTACTTGTGCATGGGACGAGATAAAGGAGACTATTTACTTGTGCATGGGACGAGATAAAGGAGACTATTTACTTGTGCATGGGACGAGATAAAGGAGACTATTTACTTGTGCATGGGACCGAGATAAAGGAGACTATTTACTTGTGCATGGGACGAGATAAAGGAGACTCTTTATTTACTTGTGCATGGGACGAGATAAAGGAGACTATTTAATTGTGCATGGGACGAGATAAAGGAGACTATTTAATTGTGCATGGGACGAGATAAAGGAGACTCTTTATTTAATTGTGCATGGGACGAGATAAAGGAGACTATTTAATTGTGCATGGGACGAGATAAAGGAGACTCTTTATTTAATTGTGCATGGGATGAGATAAAGGAGACTATTTACTTGTGCCTGGGACGAGATAAAGGAGACTAGTTACTTGTGCATGGGACGAGATAAAGGAGACTATTTACTTGTGCATGGGACGAGATAAAGGAGACTATTTACTTGTGCCTGGGACGAGATAAAGGAGACTATTTATTTCTTTGTACATGGGAGATGCCTTATTGTTATCGCATAGTCTCCCCTTAGACATAGGGGCGAGGAGTCAGTGTAGCAGCAGGCCCTGGGATTTATCGGGCAGCGTTGCAACAGTTCTCCCAGCGGGTTGGTAACTTTGGTGCCGACCGGGAGATTTTTTTCTTAGCCACGCCCACAGTGGGCGGAAAGTATTTACGCGCCATTTTCACTCCGCTTCAGAAAATGTGGTGTTACAGCGGTGTTGCATCTTTTAACTAGAGATGGAGCTTTACTCACTTCAGTGAGGTTTAGACTTTGCTCCCGGCGCCTTTACTGAGAAAACAATGGTGACCGGGAGATTACTTGGGTGACGCCCATGAGGGGCGGAGTTGGTATTAAAAAAAACAAAAAACGGCGCCAATGTTTTCTTTCCTCCCTCTTGTCAGTTATGAGTATAAGCTAGGAGTGGAGGATGGCGCCGTATAGTAATCTCTTCCTTTCTGTCACTTCCGGTTATCGGAAGACGCAAAGGATTTTCTGTCTAAAAGATTGCGCATCAGTCAGCACTATTATGTGCTCAGTTCTTTTGGTATAGTCAGGCTGTCTGACGCCTCAGTACCGTCCTTCAGAAGAAGCTGAGATATTGATAGGGTTTTGTAATTCCCTCATACATCTTCAATGTTCGACCTAGGAAAATAAAGATGTTATTTTTTTATTTTTTGTGACTTTAAAAAGCCAGTGTCACTTGCTATATGTTGAGTTTTATTAACAACTGAGTTTATGAACAGCAATGTTGACATACTGATTTACTTGCTTCTGCACACAGAAATAAGAAATTACTTTTAAATTTTAAAGACAGTCACATGCAGTGCCCTGCGGTTCCTTGCAGTTCCCATCTGAAACTGCTGCACAAGACATTGCTTCTTTAATGTCATGGCGATGTCTATAAGCAGCTATATTGGCATGCTAATTTAGCTTGCTTCTGCCCACTGAAATAAGTTACTTTTACAGTTTAAAGATACAGTTACGTGTTTTTATGTGTCAATTTTTAATACCTTTTTAATACCTTTTTTCTGAAATTACTCCTTCAAAGGCGTTTGCTGTTTAGGAGTCTGTGGAAGCTCACATGCAGTGCCCTTCGCTTCCTCTCACACTCCACCTGTAGTTGCTCTGCATTTCATGCATTATATGTTTTTACCACGTGGTAGACAACATTTCTAGAGGAATTATTTTCAATCATTTAGGGTGATTGATTCAGTAGTGGCTATTACGAATGGTGTAATCTATTCTAGTGCATCCAGTAAGTGATAAGGAATGGAAGAAACCGCATTCCCTATATTTAATATACAGGGAGTTCAGAATTATTAGGCAAATTAGTATTTTGACCACATCATCCTCTTTATGCATGTTGTCTTACTCCAAGCTGTATAGGCTCGAAAGCCTACTACCAATTAAGCATATTAGGTGATGTGCATCTCTGTAATGAGAAGGGGTGTGGTCTAATGACATCAACACCCTATATCAGGTGTGCATAATTATTAGGCAACTTCCTTTCCTTTGGCAAAATGAGTCAAAAGAAGGACTTGACAGGCTCGGAAAAGTCAAAAATAGTGAGATATCTTGCAGAGGGATGCAGCACTCTTAAAATTGCAAAGCTTCTGAAGCGTGATCATCGAACAATCAAGCGTTTCATTCAAAATAGTCAACAGGGTCGCAAGAAGCGTGTGGAAAAACCAAGGCGCAAAATAACTGCCCATGAACTGAGAAAAGTCAAGCGTGCAGCTGCCAAGATGCCACTTGCCACCAGTTTGGCCATATTTCAGAGCTGCAACATCACTGGAGTGCCCAAAAGCACAAGGTGTGCAATACTCAGACATGGCCAAGGTAAGAAAGGCTGAAAGACGACCACCACTGAACAAGACACACAAGCTGAAACGTCAAGACTGGGCCAAGAAATATCTCAAGACTGATTTTTCTAAGGTTTTATGGACTGATGAAATGAGAGTGAGTCTTGATTGGCCAGATGGATGGGCCCGTGGCTGGATTGGTAAAGGGCAGAGAGCTCCAGTCCGACTCAGACGCCAGCAAGGTGGAGGTGGAGTACTGGTTTGGGCTGGTATCATCAAAGATGAGCTTGTGGGGCCTTTTCAGGTTGAGGATGGAGTCAAGCTCAACTCCCAGTCCTACTGCCAGTTTCTGGAAGACACCTTCAAGCAGTGGTACAGGAAGAAGTCTGCATCCTTCAAGAAAAACATGATTTTCATGCAGGACAATGCTCCATCACACGCGTCCAAGTACTCCACAGCGTGGCTGGCAAGAAAGGGTATAAAAGAAGAAAATCTAATGACATGGCCTCCTTGTTCACCTGATCTGAACCCCATTGAGAACCTGTGGTCCATCATCAAATGTGAGATTTACAAGGAGGGAAAACAGTACACCTCTCTGAACAGTGTCTGGGAGGCTGTGGTTGCTGCTGCACGCAATGTTGATGGTGAACAGATCAAAACACTGACAGAATCCATGGATGGCAGGCTTTTGAGTGTCCTTGCAAAGAAAGGTGGCTATATTGGTCACTGATTTGTTTTTGTTTTGTTTTTGAATGTCAGAAATGTATATTTGTGAATGTTGAGATGTTATATTGGTTTCACTGGTAAAAATAAATAATTTAAATGGGTATATATTTGTTTTTTGTTAAGTTGCCTAATAATTATGCACAGTAATAGTAACCTGCACACACAGATATCCCCCTAAAATAGCTATAACTAAAAACAAACTAAAAACTACTTCCAAAACTATTCAGCTTTGATATTAATGAGTTTTTTGGGTTCATTGAGAACATGGTTGTTGTTCAATAATGAAATCCTCAAAAATACAACTTGCCTAATAATTCTGCACTCCCTGTAATGTTTCCCATAGCCACTTCAGGATGGAGTAGTTTCCAGCTTAGCTAAGAGAACTACTATACCCTTAGAGGTCCTAGGGACAAAAAATTAGAAAAGGGATGTACACAAGGGTTTCCAAGGCAACCTGCTCTGTACTTTGCTACCATCACTAGTGAGACGGCATATTGGTTTGATGCGTTGTTTAATGCTACTAAGTCATAAACTCCCCTGGATAAAAGCTTAGGATATAAGCTTTTAAATTGGCTAATTCCTTTGTTTCAAATTCTTCCCTTCGTTATCAAACTGGGAGCATAGATTTCAGGTTTCTCTGTTTCAGCTCACATAGCCTTATGGTTAGAACCTTGTTCTACGGATGTATGCTCTAAGTCTAAGCTTTTAGCGATCCCTTACAAGGGGAAGAAGTTGTTGGAACCTGGCTTGACGGAAATAATCTCCTTTGAAATTTTAAATTTAAAAAGAAAAGAAAAAAAAGATCCAAATAGCCTGCTGTTGAATCAAAGACAGCATGACGGACATGCCCCCGATCCGGGATCGGATCTTGTAGGGGGCAGACTTTCAGTCTTCGCTCAGGCTTGGGATCGAGATGTTCAGAATCCCTGGGCAATAGAAAATAGTGCTCCAGGGATTCAAATTAGAGTTCAAGAGTTTTCCTTCCAGAGGCAGGTTTCTGCTTTCAAGATTATCTGCAGATCAAACAAGAGGAGAGGCGTTCTTACACTGCGTAGGAGACCTCTCAGACCTGGGAGTGATAGTTCCAGTTCCAATACAGGTACAGGGTCTGTTTTTTTTTTTTTATACCAATCAGTTTGTGGTTCCCAAAAAAGAGGGAACCTTCATACCACTTTTTAGATTTCAAGAGTCTAAACAGATTTTCTTAGTGTACCGTCCTTCAAGATGGCAACTATTCGTTCCATTCTTCCCTTGATCCAAGAGGGTCAATTGATGACAAAAGTGGATTTAAAGGACGCGTACCTTCATGTGCCATTCACAAGTTGGACAAACGCTTCCAGTTCGTGGCTCTTCTTTTCGGTCTTGCCACAGCTCTGAAAGCGCTGTTGGCGGTGCTTTGGTTACGGGGCATTGCAGTGGCATCCTATCTGGATGACATTCTAGTCCAGGCGCCACACACGGACTTGGTGTTATCCTTCCCGTGGTCTTATGGGTGGAAGGTAAATTAGGAGAAGAGTTCCTTAGTCCCATGACAAGGGTAACTTTCTTGGAAACCATAATAGATTCCGTATCAATGGCGAATGACGGAATGTTAGGAAATCAGAGATTATCGATACTTGTAGTCATTCAGTCCACTTCTCGGCCTTCAGTGGCTCAGTGGGTAATCGGGCTGATGGTGACAGCAATGGACATTGCTCGGTTCCATCTCAGATCTCTGCAGTTAAGCATGCTCAGGCAATGGATCATACAGATTTGTCTCCTCGAATACTACTGGAGCAGGAGACAAGGGATTCTCTTCAGTGGTGGTTGTCTCTGGATCATCTCTCCCAGGGAACCTGCTTTCGCAGACCATCTTGGGTGTTTGTGACAACAGACACTAGCCTTCTAGGGTGGGGAGCAGTCTGGGGCTCCCTAAGGGCTCAGGGGGTTTGGACTCAGCCAGAGTCTTTTCTTTCTATAAACATTCTGGAGCTGAGAGCGATCTACCATGTTCTTCTGGCATGGCTTCAGCCTTGGTCCAGTTTATCAGGTTCCAGTTGATTAAAATGATGTCAGTGGCTTACATCAATCATCGGGGAGAAACGAGGAGTTCCTTTTCAATGACAGAGGTAAATAATTCAGTGGGCGGAGGCCCATTCTTGCTGCCTGTTGGTGAGCTACATCCCAGGGGTGGAACATTTGGGCGGATTTCCTGCGCAGGCAGTCCTTTCATCCACGAGAGTGGAAATTCCATCCGGAAGTGTTCTCCAGCTTTTTCCTCCGTTTTGCTTTTCTTCCTCGGACGATTGCTCGAATCAAGCAGGAGAGGGTTTCGGTGATCCTCATAGCACCGACTTCGCCTTGTAGGATTTGGTATGCAGATCTGGTGGACATGTCATCTCTGCCACCTTGGAGACTTCTGTTGAGGAAGGACCTTCTAATTCAAGGGCCCCTCCTTCACACAAATCTGGTTTAACTGAAACTGACTGCTTGGAGATTGAACACTTATTATCCAAGCAGGGTTTTTCTGACTCTGACATTGGGACCATGATTCAGGCTCGAAAGCCTGTTATTAGTCAAGTTTATCATAAGATATGGCGTAAATATCTCTATTGGTGTGAATCCATGGACTACTCATGGAGTAGATAGGATTCATAGAATTTTGTCTTTTTTCCAAGGTTTATCGTCAAGTTCCCTAACGGGTAAAAACTCTCTTTCTCTATTTTGTTACTCAAACGTCTGGTAGATTTCCCAGATGTACAATCATTTTGTCAGGCCTTGGTCAGGATCAGGCCGGTGTTCATCACAGTTACTCCTCTATGGAGTCTGAATTTAGTTTTCAGAGCTTCAAGGGGCCCCGTTTGAGCCTATTCTTTCCTTTAGATATTGAGTTATCTTGGAAATTTTTATTTCTTGATATTTCTTCTGCTCGTAGAGTGTCAGAGCTCTCTGCATTTCAGTATGAGTCTCCTTATCTTATTTCCATTCAGATAAGGTAGTTTTACGTACTAACTTAGGATTTCTTCCTAAGGTTGTTTCTGACCGGAACATTAATCAGGAGATTGTTGTGCCTTCTTTGTGTCCTAATCCTTCTAAGAAGGAAAGACTTTTGCACAATTTGGACGTGGTCCGTACTTTAAAGTTTTACCTGCAGGTGACTGAGGACTTTCGTCAGCCTTCTTCTTTGTTTGTGGTTTTCTCAGGAAAACGCAAGGGACAGGAAGCTACGGCTGCTACTTTCTTTTTGTCTGAAGAGCATCATACGTTTTGCATATGAGACTGCTGGATAGCAGCCTCCTGAGAGAGTTATGGCTCCTTTCACAAGGGCTGTTGCTTCCTCATGGGCATTCAAAAATGAAGCTTCTGTGGAACCGATTTGCAAGGCTGCAACTTGGTCCTCTCTTCACACTTTTTCAAAGTTTTACAAATTTGACATTTTTGCCTCGGCTAAGACTGTTTTGGGGAGAAAAGTTCTTCAAGCAGTGGTGCCTTCCGTTTAGGTTCCCTGTCTTGTCCCTCCGGTATCATCTGTGTACTCTAGCTTGGGTATTGAATCCCATTAGTAATTAAGATGATCCGTGGACTCATCGTGTCTTAAAAAAAGAAAATTTATGCTTACCTGATAAATGTATTTCTTTTTTGACACGATGAGTCCACGGCCCACCCTGTTCTTATAGACAGGTTAAGGGTTATTGTAAACTTCAGACACCCCTGCACCTTGGCTTTTCCGTTCTCTTCCTAACTTCGGTCGAATGACTGGAGTG
This sequence comes from Bombina bombina, assembly GCF_027579735.1. Classification (NCBI taxonomy): domain Eukaryota; kingdom Metazoa; phylum Chordata; class Amphibia; order Anura; family Bombinatoridae; genus Bombina; species Bombina bombina. The sequence goes on from NC_069507.1 coordinate 8,129,380, forward strand.
GGAGGGAAGGGAGGAGCTATTTAACAGCTCTGCTGTGGTGCTCTTTGCCTCCTCCTGCTGACCAGGAGGTGAATATCCCATTAGTAATTAAGATGATCCGTGGACTCATCGTGTCAAAAGAAATACATTTTTCAGGTAAGCATAAATTTTCTTTTTTATTAAAAAATTTAACTTCTTTGTTTAATCATCCATATGCGAGTCAGAATGGACCATGAGGCCCTGCCAAGTGTCACCTTATGTTTTTTGATACAAATGTGGAACCACCAATCCCTTTTTCTGTTCCTTATGTTGTGAGAGAACTTTAAATATAAGGATAAAAAAAGAATTCTGAGCCAACTCCTGCTAAGGTGGATGCTGTTTAGGAGTCGATTGACAGTGCTCAATATATGCCGCAAATTTCTCAAGTGTCCAAAAAATTTATAGCGCACACATGCAGTGCCCTGCACTTCCTCTCAAACTCCACCTGGAGTTACTTTGCAAGACATCGCTTCTCTAATGTCATCGGCGGTATCTGATGCATTGTCTGCTTTTCCCATGCTGCAGGGAAAGCGCTCAAGGAAATGTATTTAATCTGTGAATAACGTTGCTGATACAGTAGTAGCATGTCCTATTTTTTTTTTTTTAATAAAGTTTCCTATAGCAGACTCTATCAAGGAGTCTTGGCAGACGGTACCCAGGGAATGTATCAGGGTTTACAATGGCAACCTGCGGTTTGTATTGCTACTGTCACCGGTGCGGCGGCGTACTGGTTTGATGTGTTGTCGGATTTTATTCGGACTGACACTCCTCTTGAAGAAATCCAGGATAGGATAAAGGCCTTTAAGTTAGCCAACTCCTTTATTACAGATGCTTCCCTTCAGGTTATTAAGCTGGGAGCTAAGATTTCAGGCTTTGCCATATTGGCCCGCAGAGCGTTATGGTTAAAATATTGGTCTGCGGATGCCTCATCTAAGTCTAAACTTTTGGCGATTCCTTACAATGGAAAGACCTTGTTTGACCTGGTTTGATGGAGATACTTCTGATATTACGGGAGGTAAGGGACATTCCCTCCCTCAGGATAAGAGAAATAAACAAAAAGGACGTTTCGAAATTTCAAGGGAAATCCTTCTACTCCTTCCAAGCAGGAGCAGTCTAAGCCTTCCTGGAGACCCAGTCAGTCTTGGAATAGGGGAAAGCAATCCAAGATGCCTGCTGTTGAACAAAGACAGCATGAAGGGCCTGCCCATGATCCGGGACCGGATCTTGTGGGGGACAGGCTTTCCTTTGTCGCTCAGGCTTGGGTTCGAGATGTTCAAAATCCCTGGGCGGTGGACAGTGTGTCCCAGGGATACAAACTAGTGTTCAAGACTTTTTCTCCCAGGGGCAGGTTTCTGCTTTCAAGATTATCTGCAGAAAAAGAGGCGTTCTTACACTGTGTATAGAACCACTCCGACATGGGAGTGATAGTTCTGTTCCAATGCAGGAACGAAGTCTGGGATTCTATTCCAATCTGTTCGTGGTTCCCAAAAAGGAGGGAACCTTCAGACCAATTTTAGATCTCAAGAGTCTAAACAAGTTTCTCAGAGTGCTGTCCTTCAAGATGGAATCTATTTGTTCCATTGTTCTTTTGGTCCAAGAGGGTCTGTTTATGACCACGGTGGATTTAAAGGACGCTTATTTGCATGTTCCCATCTACAGGGACCATCTCAAGTTCTAAGGTTTGCTTTTCTAGACAAACACTTCCAGTTTGTGGTTCTTCCATTTGGCCTTGCCACAGCTCCCAGAATTTTCTCAAGGGTTTTAGGATCCCTGCTGGGGGTGCTCCGATTGCGGGACATTGCAGTGGCACCTTATCTGGACGAATTTCTGGTTCAGGCGCCTTACTTTCAATAAGCAAGATCACTCACAGTGGTTATCTTTCCTGCGGTCTCACGGATGGAAGGAATATTTGGAATAGTTTCCTTGTAGAACTATATTAGTTTCCTCATCAATGAAGTCTGACATTAGTCAGGAAATCAAAGATTTTCTATTCTTGCCTAGCACTTCAGTCCTCTCTTTGGCCATCAGTGGCCCTGTGCATGGAGGTAATTGGGCTGATGGTAGTGGCATTGGACATCATCCCGTTCGCCCGTTTCCACCTCGGCAGTTAAGCATACTCAGGTAGTGGAACGGAGAGTATGCAGATTTGTCTCTGCGGTTACAGCTGGAGCAGGAGACAAGGGATTTTCTACTTTGGTGGTTGTCTCAGGATCTTCTCTCCCAGGGCACCTGCTTTCGCAGTTCTTCCTGGGTGATTGTGACAACAGATGCCAGCCTTTTGGGCTGGGGAGCAATGGACTTGGAGTCTGTTCTACCCATAAACAATCTGGAATTAAGAGCAATCTTCAATCCCCTTCTGGCCTGGCATCAGTTAGCTTCGGTCTGGTTCATCAGGTTGCAGTCGGGCAAAATAACCTCAATGGCTTACATCAACGTCAGGGAGGAACTCAGAGATCCTTGGCCATGACAGAGGTAGCCAAAGATCATTCAGTGGGCCTAGACCCACAATTGCTGTCTGTCAGCGATCCACATTCCAGAAGTGGACATCTGGGACGTGGACTTCTTAAGCAGGCAGACCTTTCACCCGGGGCAGTGGGAACTCCATCCGGAAGTGTTTTTCCAGCCTGATTCTCAAATGGTGTCAGTTGGAATTGGATCTCATGGCTTCTCGACAGAATGCCAAGCTTCCGAGGTACGGGTCGAGGTCAAGGAACCCTCAGGCTGTACTGATAGACACTCTGGTGGTACCTTGGTTTTTTTAGTCTCGCCTACTTATTTCCTCTGTTTGCTTCTCTTCCTCGAGTTATGGCTCGAATTAAGCAGGAGAGGGCGTCGGTGGTCCTCTTTACACCGGCGTGGCCTCGCAGGATTTAGTATGCAGTCCTGGTGGACATGTTGCCTCTTCCACCTTGGAGACTTCCGTTGAGGAAGGACCTTCTATTTCAAGGACCCTTCTTTCATCCAAGTCTAGTTTCTCTGAAGCTGACTACCTGAAGATGAACGCTTTATTTTATCCAAGTGTGGATTTTCGGAATCGGTCATTGAGACCATAATTCAGGCTCGTAATCCTGTGACTAGGAAAATTTACCATAAGATATGGCATAAATATTTTATACTGGTGTGAATCCAAAGGCTACTCTTCGAGTAGAGTTCCGATTCCTATAATGTCCTTTCTCCAAGAAGGTTTGGAGAAGGGATTATCGGCAAGGTACCCTAAAGGGTCAAATAGCTGCCTTGTCTATTGTGTTACATAAACGTCTGGTGGATTTCCTAGACATACAATCGTTTGGTCAGGATCAGGCCTGTGTTCAAATCAGTTACTTCTCCTTGGAGTCTTAATTTAGTTATTAAGGTTCTTCAAGGGGCTCAGTTTGAGCCGCTGCATTCCTTAGATTTCAAGTTTTCTTGGAAAGTTTTGTTTCTTGTTGCTATTTCCTCTGCTCGTGGAGTCCGTGCTCTCGGCTTTACAGTATGAGCCTCCTTACCTTCATGTTCATTGGATAAGGTGGGTTTTTACGTACTAAATTAGGGTTTCTCCCTAAAGTAGTTTAGGAACGGAACATTAAGAGATTGTTGTTCCTTCCTTCCTTGTGTCATAATCCTCCTTTGCAGGACGTGGTACGTGCATTATGATTCTTTGTACAGACGACTAAGGATTTTCATCAGTCTTCTGTTAAACGTTAAAGACAGAAGGCTACGGCTACTTATTTTACCTTGTTGGCATTCACAATGAAGCCTTTTATGGAACAGATTTGCAAGTCTGCAACCTGGTCCTCTCTTCACAATTTTTCAAACTTCTATACGTTTGACTCTCTTGCCTCGGCTGAGGCCTTTTTTGAGAGAAAGGTTTTTCAAGCAGAGGTGAGGTGCCTTCCGTTACCAGGTTTCTATTATCTGATGATTGTCAGGATTCCTAGAACGACCTGATAATGTATTTATCTGGCTAATAATAATATAATAAACATATCGATAACCTGACAAATTGTACAACTATCTAAACCCTTACAGAGGAAACGATCTAGGAGTGTATGAATTATACCTAGGTTAGCTATCTAATACTATAAACTATATAAGTTTACATTTTGCCCAGGGGCAAGTTACTGAACCTTATATTCTGTGATAACATTTATTCTCCTTGTCAACAGTGGCATCTAAGCACAAATCCATTATATATGTAAACCCAAGCACATGCAGAGCTATACACAAGTGTGTGTGTTTTAAGTATCCTTCCCTTATTTTTTTTAGCTTAAACGTTAAGTTATGTTTTAAAGTGATGGTAAATTTATCCTATCCAAACCTTCACAAATGAATTTACATACTATTACATGCTTCAGTTGCTACATATTTTTTTAAATATAATAGTTCATTATATATATATATATATATATATATATATATATATATATATATATATATATATAAAACAACGTACTTTATATTATACACCATCATTGACACGCTCCGCCCCATTCAATTTCCCTATTCAATATGTGTGATCTTGATTTCTGTCCCACCCGCTCTGTAATTATTCATGACGCGATGCTTACGTTCAATATGTTGTCTGTGCAAGCTCTATTGAAATCGTCCATCTAAAATGTCAGTCATTAGGACAGTAGCAGTTAGAAAAGGGAATACCTAAGTTAGAATCCAAAAGTTGTTTTTCATGAATTAAACTAATAATTTTAATTTTACATTCAATTTTATTTAGCACTCCATCTGAGTTTACCATCACTTTTAAGCGTCAAATTGTTTCCCTTCCTTATCAGTAGGGATTATCTGTCGTCATATACACAATACAATTCACATGGTGATTAGACATTATAGAGTGCTATATGTGTATTCTCCACTAGTGGGGTCTTTACCCATTTCATTCTCAAAACATTAACTAGTCTCTGGAGGCTTATTCTAAACCGACTCTCCTTTTTCTTACCATTATAGATCCGGCAGAGAACCCACAAACTCTTCTCTTCTCTGCAACATGTCCTGCTTGGATGTACAACGTTGCTAAGAAATACATGCAAAAAGTGTATGAGAAGATTGATCTTGTCGGGCACAGGAGTCAGCGGGCAGCCATTACTGTTGAGGTCAGTACACAGAGGGGACTGCATTTAGCATTGGGCAGTTTGTGGCCCTTGTGATATATATATTTGTGCTCTTGTTTTGCAGCATTTGGTCATTGAATGCACCAGGCATCAGAAGGCCTCGATCCTCGGGGACATTATTCAGGTCTACAGCGGCAGTTATGGGAGAACCATTGTGTTTTGTGACTCCAAGATAGAAGCTCATGAGTTATCAACAAACTGCGGATCTCTAAAGCAGGTGTGTACCAGCATGCTAATTAGTTCTATTTAACGACCGGTTCCTGACATTGCTATTCACCCTGTGGCATCACCGTACAGACCGTATTTACAACCATTTCATGCTGGGCACAAATCCAGTAACATGGCTATTGCTCACCAGACTGGTTTCCTCCTGTACTGCAGCTGTTAGAGAAACCAGTTGGTAAAGCTCTGAACTCTGTATCTTTACACTGGGAGCCGCCATCTTGTTGCATCCTGAGATAGGCTTCACAGATCAGTGACGCTGGTTTTTTGTCAGCGGTACTTTGCATTTTGGATTTGCTTACATAGTAGAAAACAAAAGTAACTTTTCTTTTTTATGACACGAGTCCACGGATCATCTTAATTACTAATGGGATATTCACCTCCTGGTCAGCAGGAGACGGCAAAGAGCACCACAGCAAAGCTGTTAAATAGCTCCTCTCTTCCCTCCCACCCCAGTCATTCTCTTTGCCTATGTTAGAGCAAGGAATTGGTAAAGTTAGGTGTTAGAATAGATTCTTCAATCAAGAGTTTATTATTTTTAAAGTAGTGCAAGATTGTGCTGCTTTGTTCCAGGGTGTAGCCGTAGTCCATATCAGTCTCTTCAGTAGAGCATTGGTGGCTTTAGAGCAATTGGAACTTGTGGGACATAATTCTCACTGCGCCTCCCATATACTGATGCTGCCCTTACACTGAAAACCTGAGGGATTTTACTCAGGACTTTCGTTCATTTACAGGTCCATGGGAGGGAGAGGACCTCTCAAACCTGGGAACTGCCTTGCTGCCAGGCAGAAGATGAGGTAAGTGCTAACTTTATTTCTGGGGATAAAAAACTCGGAATAAGTTTGGGCACTTTATTTTCTATATACAGACCTCATGGTAATAATGGTAGATAGATTCTCCTAGTGTACTAGGGGTTACTATGGCAGTATGTATTGTGACTCTCTTCTCCCGGTGGTTCTCATGACTAATAGTAGCCGATCGGGAGATTTGATACGGGCAACGATGCAGAGTGCAAGCTCAGTAAGAGATTCACTATTAACAGATGTCCTGTAATGCGAGCTCAGTGTGAGAGGGCTTCACTGTTAGATTAACAAGCGGGCTAAGCAACTTCCTAATCTGAGACTGCTCTGTTGGTTATTTCTCCCGGTGACTCAACTTATTAAAAGAATAATGGCGACCGGGAGATGAATATTGATATGCCCATGGGGGGCGGAGCTTGTGTGTGCGCTGTAATGCAAGGTATGAGCTCAGTGTGACGGTGCTTCACGATTAGATTAACAAAAGGCTAAGCAACTACCTATTCTAAGAGTCTGCACAGTTTATTTCTCCCAGTGGCTCAACTTAACAAAATAATAATGGCGATCGGAAGATGACTTTTGAAACGCCCACGAGGGGCGGAGCTTGTGTGGTGCCAGTTTAGTTGCGCATCCCTTTACTAGGCTTCCGGTTATGGAAGGAACAGGGTATTTTAGTCAGAGGGTGTTCAGCTTAGTAGAAGCACCTTTCTCTTAGTGTTTCCGGTTATCGGAATGACCTGTAATTTTATGTCAGTTTTTGCGCTTAAAAGACAGCGTTTTTCAGCTGAGCCAAGAATTTGAGCAGAAGGGCTGACAGACACCTCAGCTGGGTTAAGCTTAGGTGTAGAGGGGGTTTGCTGTACTTATCTACCGCTTGTTTTCTATTCAGCCATTTCTGCCAATTTAAATAAAGAAGTTACTCTCTAAGATTTAAAGAGACAGTAACAGTCAATGTTAAGTTTTTTTATTTGATTGTCATCCATATGTGAATCCCTAGAGACCCTAAAAATGTCTCCTTATGTTTTTGGAACAATGTGGCACTACCAATTCATTATGTTGTAGAGTGAACTTTACTAAAGGGATAGAGAATTTTTTCCTCAAGTGTTAAAAATAAATAAATTTGGTAGCCACACATGCAGTGCCCTGCGCTTCCTCGCAAACTCCATCTGGAGTTGCTTTGCAAAACATCGCTCCTATAAAGTCATTAGCGATATCTGTTACATTGTCTGCTTTTCCCATGCTAAGCAAGAAATACGCTTGATGAAGTGTATTTAGTTCCGAATGTTTCTTCCTGAAGACTGAAGGAGGAAGATACTTCGGTAGCATATGGAAAAAAATCTCTGACTCTGTCTGGGTTGTACCTTTTATCGAGTTACTGAAGTTGTTTCAGTTTAATCTTGAACACCTCCGTTTGCTTCCTAAGGAGGTTCTCTAACATAATTGGGGTAGTCAATCCTAATCAGTACAGTTAAACGAAACCAGTATTGTTGGTACCAGAAAGACAGGGTACCCCTTTTTCTCCATTACCTAACTTTAATGGGCGCTTCCTATGTCAGACTCTATGGAGGAGTCTTGGTGGAGTAGTACACTAAGGTTTACAATGACTACCTGCAGTGGTAGTATCTCTAGTGTGGAAACATAATGGATTAATGTGTTGTCTATCTCTAAGGTCAGACACACTCCCCTCAAGAATATCCAGGACTGGGGGGCATTGATGTTATCCATCCTGTTTTCTGCAGATACTTGCCTTCAGCGGGAGTCAAGATTTCAGGCTTACTATAATGACCTTCAATAGTGGTTTGGAAGACAGCACCTCAGTGTATGTGGTTTATGGGGCACGGAACCCAGGGTCTGCCTTGTCCTGCAGGTACTCCAAATAGACAAAAGTTTGTTCCAGCTACCAGTAATGTAAAAGACCTTTATTGTCTCATATTCTTGGGTCTAAGTAAAAAATACAATGTTTCAGGCCTGCTATAGGCCCTTAGTCATGTATACTTAGAATACACAGGTTTGTCATTTAAAGGGACAGTAAACCTTAAAAATAATGTTATATAATTATGCACATAGTGCAGAATTATATAACATTATTTAAGTGCTATAGTTCTAAATGCCTTTTTTCCCTTTTAATATGTAAAAATTATGGCGCTTTTACAGACCCGCTCTCTGCTCTCTGCTGAGCGGGTCTGTAATATTTAGTCAGCGCATCGGGCCAGCTGTATAGTCACAGCCCGGCCCGACCGCGCCATAAGACTAAGTGGAGCTCGCTCCTGTGACAGGAGCGAGCTGCACTTAGTGCTATGGCGCGGTCGGGCCGGGCTGTGACTATACAGCTGGCCCGATGCGCTGACTAAATATTACAGACCCGCTCAGCAGAGAGCGGGTCTGTAAAAGCGCCATAATTTTTACATATTAAAAGGGAAAAAAGGCGTTTAGAACTATAGCACTTAAATAATTTTATATAATTCTGCACTATGTGCAGAATTATTCAACATTATTTTTAAGGTTTACTGTCCCTTTAAATACCCTACACTTGTTCACTCATTCACCTGTTCTCACGTGACTTCCCATTCTTTTGCAACAGTGCCATCTTGTGGACAACCAGAATATACATTTCTTTTTTAGTTGCAATAGACATTCTGACTAATCACACGAGAAAAGTTCAAAACAATAAGTCAAATTTTTTAAAGATAAAACCATATGTACAAATTAAAATAGAAGAGACCAACTGCTAGAATAGACAAATTTGAACTCCAAAAAAACTTACATCTTTTTGCTAGAAAAATCGTTTTATCTTTAATGATGGAATCTAAACAGTCTAATACTTTGGGTCCAAGTGACCAACAAGCTCTAATGGATTTAGAATCTTTGCTTATAGATAACGATGAGGAACCCCCCGACGACTCAGTAGCATCTGATCTAGTGAAACCCATTTTTAAACCGAAATCTTCATATATGCCTTCCCTCTCTCTGGTTCCAGCAGTTAACCTCTTTGTGAAAAAAATGGAGAAAGATATTGATTTGTTAAATGTTGAACAAATGGAGGATAATTTGAAACCTAGAGAGAGAGGAAAGCGTTAAAGGATCTGTGTATGGCCAGGGGTTTGGTGATCAAGCCCGCAGATAAGGGCGGGAATTTAGTTTTAATTGACGAACAACTTTATGTTAATGAAGCTAAGCGTCAATTAAATGACAAAAATCAGTATACTAAATTGGATCACAATCCCCTGGGCAAAATACAGAATCTATTATTTAAGATGTTGAATGATGCGAAAAGTAAGGGTATAATTGATCTTAAGGAGTTTAAATTCCTGTTCCCTGTCATGCCTGTATTTTATATCTTGACGAAAGTGCACAAAAATTTTAAATGCCCACCAGGGAGACCGATAGTCTCGGGGTTGGGTAGCATGACAGAGAACATCGGGGAATATGTTGATACATTTTTGAGACCTTTCCTCCTGACATTACCCTCATATGTCAAGGACACATCTGACCTTCTTAGAAAGTTGGATGGAGTTGTGGTTAATGAAAACACACTATTAGCTTCCTTGGACGTGGAGGGGCTTTACTCCTCCATACCTCATGAGATTGGTCTGCAGGCCATTAGGAAGTTCCTTGACACTAAAGGGCCTCGTTCTTCTGATCATTCAGAATTTGTGATCTCTCTATTAAAATTTGTCCTTCAGAACAATGTCTTTTCGCTTGATGGACAAATTTATAGACAGATACGAGGAACGGCGATGGGGGCAGTATGCGCTCCTACGTACGCTTGCCTCCATCTAGGTGCCTGGGAAACGGATATCTTTGAACTTCACAATGATATTTTCACTGAGAAAATATTGATGTGGGTAAGATATGTGGATGATGTTCTTGTCCTTTGGGACGGATCCATTGAGGAATTAAATGAGTTTGTCAGACAACTAAATAATAATGACAGGAACATCATCCTTACCTCTGAAACTAACAGTAAAGAGTTAAATTTTCTTGACTTAACGATTAAAAAGGAAGGCTTGAAAATTGTTACAGAGAACTTTCGAAAGAAAAATGCCACAAATAGCATTTTGCATGCAGGCAGTGGCCATCCCTCCCATTTGATCAAGGGGATTCCATATGGACAGTTTCTCCGTTTGAGGAGAAACTGTTCCTCCTTGGCAAAGTTTGATAAACATGCAGATCTTATGAAGCTTAGATTCCTCAAAAGGGGGTATTCCAACAAATGCCTGAAAAGGGCACTTTGGAAAGCACGTAAGACCCCAAGGGATGCTCTTCTGTATAATAAGAAAGTAAACACAGATAAGAGCCAGATTAGATTCATTACGAGATTTAATGACCATTGGCATGGGATTAGATCACTAATGAATGAAAACTGGCATATTCTAATGCTAGATGAAAAGGTCAAATATGCAGTGGGCGAAAAACCACTTATGACGGCTAAGAAAGCACGAAGCTTAAGGGATATCTTAGTGAAAAGTCAATTCACTAGAGGCCACTCCAACTCTGATTGGCTGAGGAAAGATAGGGGAATAAAAGATAGCTATCCCTGTGGGCACTGTGTGTACTGTGCCCACATGGATAGCACCAAGAAATTCTCCACCCAAGAGGGAATCTCCTATGACATTAAATTTTTCTTTAACTGCCAATCTGAGGGAGTTATTTATCTCCTTCGCTGTTCGTGCCCGGTCTTTTACGTGGGAAAAACCAAAAGACTCGTAAAGGACTGGGTACAAGAACATCGAGATGACATTCTACATGCTAGGGATACCAATGTGGCAAGACACTTTTGTTCTTTCCACAATGGTAATGTGGATTCTTTGAAATTCACTATAATTGATAAAGGTATCACAAACGGAAGGGGTGGTAACAATGAGAAGGTTTTGTTACAAAAAGAGAGTAGATGGATTTACAAACTAGGAACCAGATACCCAGTAGGTCTAAATGATAAACTTGAATATGCCAGCTTCTTGTAAAACTATATAATTCTTAATCTTAATATATTTGGGATGGAGTATATGCCATATAGGTAACTTTAGTTTTAAATGGATGAGATTTGGGGCTTTGTTAAGGAATTAGGCTAGCCCCCTTTATCCATATCTATTTTGTTTGAAACTTAATAGCTAATTAAGGGTAGTAATGCTACTGCAGCTCTGAGAAGAGCAATTTTAGCATGTGATTAGGTTCGCCTGGGATACCAGGTGAGCCTTTAAATAGAGTAAGTCCGGAGTGGACTTTAGTATACCCTGATGAACCCCTGAGACACACACTGGCTGTGGGGGTGAAACGGTCGTTGGTATTGTTGTGTTTGCAACACTTATGGGTGTTGTTTCAGGAGCAAGGTCGACTTAACTCCTGCATTTTCATGAACATTTCTTGGTCACAATATGGTTTTCTAGCTTGCATGGCTACCCTATACCAGTTTTGAATGGAGTGCTGCCCTATCTACTTCCCTTCGGGCAGTAAACTGTGAGATGGAGAACTCAACCTAATCCCTCTCTATTTCCTGCAACGGTGCAAGTGATTTAAGCAGTTGGGAGAGCTGCGCTTCAAGTGACGGTACATCTTGGTAGAGAGTAACGGCTTTTCAGTGAGCAGCGCTGAGGGGAGACCTGGTTTCTTCCCAGTATAGCCGGACACAGAGTTATCTCATCTATCAGCTATCAGCTATAACACAAGCGAATGCAAGTGGTGGAAAGTGTATGTTTTTTGTGTAACCATAAGGCTGCTTAGCCTTCCTCCCCTCTGGACATTTTTTCCTTTTTGCTGGAAGCAATCTAGTGAAGAGTTGCTGTTGCAAGATCAACCATAACTGTAGGATATCCTGACGGGGATCCCTTGGTACAGCCTGCTGGTTTGCTGTTCAAATACCAGCCCGCCCCTACAGGCACAAGAGAGTGCCTTTACGTTTGTGAGTACCCTGTATCTCATCTCACTTGGATATTGTCTGTTTTGATTGATCCACACATGTGGCGCCTCTGTTTCTGTTTTCCTTGCAGTTAACCTCTTTCTGAAGATACACCATCGTTTGGGTGAAGACCGAGAGCTGCCTTCTATTTCTATTTTTTGGACTCATTTGGACTTCAGTTGGGATTTTTTCCCATTTCACCATTTGATACGTCTGTATTCTCATATATATTTTAACCCTTTTTTATATTTTATATTTTATATATATTATATACATTTTATTATTATTATTTATTTTATTCATTGTTTTACAATTTTAATCACATATTTGGTATCACTAGGGGCATTTTGATTGTATTTTTTATTCTAGTACTATACTCTGCCCTTAGTCATTAGCGCCTCCTATAGGGGATTTGTGGTATTACTCTAATATCACAATATCCCTCACAATACAAAGCTTTGGGAGAAGCCTGGTTCTTTTTCTCATCAGCCGTTTGCCGAGCCTACATACACACCCCTTTGCGAACAAGCCACGGATTGGATTTCGGTGACAACTGGGAAACTCCTCTCTTGTGACGTCAGACGCCAACACACAGTCTTCGTGTGAGCGGTGCACCCGCTAAGAGGTTACCAAAACACAAAAGCTAAGTTTGCCTGTTTTGCAAGGATATAATTTCCTACACCTTGTCACACATGGAACTTGTGTATACGTATTTCATTATACGGACTATTCTTGCTTTAATCTGAAGTGTATGCACCGTTTGATTAATAGGCTGTGAATTGTATATCTTTAAGCCTGTATATGCTCTCATCCTGCTTTGTCTTTTTAATGAAATATACCCTTCTATCTTATGTTTCACAGTGTGATATTTGCACGCTTGATTAGCTGCGTATACAATAATATATATGCATATAATAATATATAGTGAGTAGGAAAATGACGTTGCTACAGCCTGGGGAGGGTGTGTGCGCTGTTGTCCAATTACAGCCCCAGAATGTCGGCACAGAGAAAAGCACTGTTGGCGTGGTGCCAGCTTAAACAAGAATCAAGCCAAATCCAATAGTAAATAGTAGAAGGAAGCAGCACTCTTAATCCATTGTCCATAAAATCCAAAAGTTTATTACAAGCCGTTTAAAACAAGTAGACCAGCACAGTACAAGCTACACAAGTGGAGGGGGAGCAAATCCTTACATGTTTCGTGCTATGCAGCACTTAATCATTGTTTTAAACGGCTTGTAATAAACTTTTGGATTTTATGGACAATGGATTAAGAGTGCTGCTTCCTTCTACTATATAATAATATATACCCTGTGATGTTAGCCACTAGAGATAGACATTAGCATACGTATGCTTAGGCAGTTATCTCTTCATTTCTATTTTACCTTGATTTGTTCCTTTTTAAACTTAAACTTTCAAAGATAAATATTTCATCAATTTTAGTTATATAAACCAATTCATTATAAATGTCTCTTACTTGATTGGAAAAAAATTCAATTTCATTCAGCATAATACAGGTCATTGCCCATGGTATAGATAACAGTATTTCACTACTCTTAAGAAAGGGAAATTCTTTTATGCATCTGTGTTTCACAACTCAGCCCATTAAAGAGGGTTATTCCAAAAAAAATGTTTTAAGAAATATTCAAAAAGAAAGGTATGATGTCATACAATACAAGATAATATGAAACGATTGCCATAATATATGTATATATATCCCACTACTCAGCCCATTAAAAGGGGGTATTTGAAATCTGAGTTGACTAATATGACCCATAGAGAGGAAGTGAGAGGAAACAGGAGCCTCTTTGTTTTTACATCTGATGTTGGACTTGTGTTCTGTTATCCTCTCCCTTACCTCTCTACAGGTCTCACCCAAGTAAATTAATCCACATGGACACTTAATAAGGTAGATACAATAACATGACCTGCAAGTTAAATATTTATTTATCTTGTATTTCTTACCATTTATGGGGTGATAAAAATATCGCCTTAAATCATTGAACTGCAGTTTAAGCAAGGGTAACATCCACCCCTCTTTGGGCCTATAGTTTTTTGTGAGCTTAATCTGTTACTTCCTATATCACAATGTACAAGAGAATCTTTGATGTTCCTATTCCTTTTATATGCTGTCATTGGACTTTCTCTAAATTCATTTACTCTCTATGGGTCATAATATTAGTCAACTCAGATTTCAAATAATAGAACAAATTGATAGACCAAGAAGGGGAGGTGATAGGGAACATATATTGAAAACAAGAGAAATGTTTTGGATATATAAATTGGAAAGCTTAATACCTAAAGGAATGAATAAAGACTTTGATTGGAGTCTATTCCTTTAAATTTGTATTCTGCAAACATTCTATTGTATTCTCAGGAGTTTATATGTTTACACAAAAAAAAACCTTTTTAATGGGCTGAGTAGTGGGATATATATACATATATTATGGCAATTGTTTCATATTATCTTGTATTGTATGACATCATACCTTTCTTTTTGAATATTTCTTAATTTCTTTCATGTAATTAACAAGAGTCCATGAGCTAGTGACGTATGGGATATACATTCCTACCAGGAGGGGCAAAGTTTCCCAAACCTTAAAATGCCTATAAATACACCCCTCACCACACCCACAAATCAGTTTTACAAACTTTGCCTCCAAGGGAGGTGGTGAAGTAAGTTTGTGCTAGATTCTACGTTGATATGCGCTCCGCAGCAAGTTGGAGCCCGGTTTTCCTCTCAGCGTGCAGTGAATGTCAGAGGGATGTGAAGAGAGTATTGCCTATTGAATGCAGTGATCTCCTTCTACGGGGTCTATTTCATAAGGTTCTCTGTTATCGGTCGTAGAGATTCATCTCTTACCTCCCTTTTCAGATCGACGATATACTCTTATATTTACCATTACCTCTACTGATTCTCGTTTCAGTACTGGTTTGGCTTTCTACAAACATGTAGATGAGTGTCCTGGGGTAAGTAAGTCTTATTTTTTGTGACACTCTAAGCTATGGTTGGGCACTTTATTTATAAAGTTCTAAATATATGTATTCAAACATTTATTTGCCTTGACTCAGAATGTTCAACTTTCCTTATTTTCAGACAGTCAGTTTCATATTTGGGATTATGCATTGAATTATCATATTTTTCTTATCTCAAAAATTTGACTTTTTTCCCTGTGGGCTGTTAGGCTCGCGGGGGCTGAAAATGCTTCATTTTATTGCGTCATTCTTGGCGCGGACTTTTTTGGCGCAAAAATTCTTTTCCGTTTCCGGCGTCATACGTGTCGCCGGAAGTTACGTCATTTTTTTGACGTTATTTTGCGCCAAAAATGTCGGCGTTCCGGATGTGGCGTCATTTTTGGCGCCAAAAGCATTTAGGCGCCAAATAATGTGGGCGTCTTATTTGGCGCTAAAAAATATGGGCGTCGCTTTTGTCTCCACATTATTTCAGTCTCATTTTTCATTTGCTTCTGGTTGCTAGAAGCTTGATATTTGGCATTCTTTCCCATTCCTGAAACTGTCTTATAAGGAATTTGATCTATTTTGCTTTATATGTTGTTTTTTCTCTTACATATTGCAAGATGTCTCACGTTGCATTTGAGCCAGAAGATACTACAGGAAAATCACTGCCTGCTGGATCTACCAAAGCTAAGTGTATCTGCTGTAAATTTTTGGTAGCTATTCCTCCAGCTGTTGTTTGTAATATTTGTCATGACAAACTTGTTAAAGCAGATAATATTTCCTTTAGTAATGTACCATTGCCTGTTGCAGTTCCCTCAACATCTAAGGTGCAGAATGTTCCTGATAACATAAGAGATTTTGTTTCTGAATCCATAAAGAAGGCTTTGTCTGTTATTTCTCCTTCTAGTAAACGTAAAAAGTCTTTTAAATCTTCTCTCTCTACAGATGAATTTTTAAATGAACACCATCATTCTGATTCTTTGGACTCTTCTGATTCAGAGGATTCTATCTCAGAGATTGATGCTGATAAATCTTCATATTTATTTAAGATGGAATTTATTCGCTCTTTACTTAAAGAAGTACTAATTGCTTTAGAAATAGAGGATTCTAGTCCTCTTGATACTAATTCTATACGTTTGGATAAGGTTTTTAAAGCTCCTGCGGTTATTCCAGAAGTTTTTCCTGTTCCTAATGCTATTTCTGCAGTGATTTCCAAAGAATGGGATAAATTGGGTAATTCATTTACTCCTTCTAAACGTTTTAAGCAATTATATCCTGTTCCGCCTGACAGGTTAGAATTTTGGGACAAAATCCCTAAAGTTGATGGGTCTATTTCTACCCTTGCTAAACGTACTACCATTCCTACGTCAGATGGTACCTCGTTTAAGGATCCTTTAGATAGAAAAATTGAATCCTTTCTAAGAAAAGCTTATCTGTGTTCAGGTAATCTTCTTGGACCTGCTATATCATTGGCTGATGTTGCTGCAGCTTCAACTTTTTGGTTGGAAACCCTAGCGCAACAAGTAGCAAATCGTGATTCTCATGATATTATTATTCTTCTTCAGCATGCTAATAATTTTATCTGTGATGCCATTTTTGATATTATTAGAGTTGATGTTAGGTTTATGTCTCTAGCTATCTTAGCCAGAAGAGCTTTATGGCTTAAGACTTGGAATGCTGATATGGCTTCTAAATCAACTCTACTTTCCATTTCTTTCCAGGGAAACAAATTATTTGGTTCTCAGTTGGATTCTATTATTTCAACTGTTACTGGTGGGAAAGGAACTTTTTTACCACAGGATAAAAAATCTAAAGGTAAAAACAGGGCTAACAATCGTTTTCGTTCCTTTCGTTTCAACAAAGAACAAAAGCCTGATCCTTCGTCCTCAGGAGCAGTTTCAGTTTGGAAACCATCTCCAGTCTGGAATAAATCCAAGCCTGCTAGAAAGGCAAAGCTTGCTTCTAAGTTCACATGAAGGTACGGCCCTCATTCCAGTTCAGCTGGTAGGGGGCAGGTTACGTTTTTTCAAAGAAATTTGGATCAATTCTGTTCACAATCTTTGGATTCAGAGCATTGTTTCAGAGGGGTACAGAATTGGTTTCAAGATGAGACCTCCTGCAAAGAGATTTTTTCTTTCCCGTGTCCCAGTAAATCCTGTGAAAGCTCAAGCATTTCTGAATTGTGTTTCAGATCTAGAGTTGGCTGGAGTAATTATGCCAGTTCCAGTTCCGGAACAGGGGATGGGGTTTTATTCAAATCTCTTCATTGTACCAAAGAAGGAGAATTCCTTCAGACCAGTTCTGGATCTAAAATTATTGAATCGTTATGTAAGGATACCAACGTTCAAGATGGTAACTGTAAGGACTATATTGCCTTTTGTTCAGCAAGGGAATTATATGTCCACAATAGATTTACAGGATGCATATCTGCATATTCCGATTCATCCAGATCATTTTCAGTTCCTGAGATTCTCTTTTCTAGACAAGCATTACCAATTTGTGGCTCTACCGTTTGGCCTTGCTACAGCTCCAAGAATTTTCACAAAGATTCTCGGTGCCCTTCTGTCTGTAATCAGAGAACAGGGTATTGTGGTATTTCCTTATTTGGACGATATCTTGGTACTTGCTCAGTCTTTACATTTAGCAGAGTCTCATACGAATCGACTTGTGTTGTTTCTTCAAGATCATGGTTGGAGGATCAATTTACCAAAAAGTTCTTTGATTCCTCAAACAAGGGTAACCTTTCTGGGTTTCCAGATAGATTCAGTGTCCATGACTCTGTCTTTAACAGACAAGAGACGTCTAAAATTGATTACAGCTTGTCGAAACCTTCAGTCACAATCATTCCCTTCGGTAGCCTTATGCATGGAAATTCTAGGTCTTATGACTGCTGCATCGGACGCGATCCCCTTTGCTCGTTTTCACATGCGACCTCTTCAGCTCTGTATGCTGAACCAATGGTGCAGGGATTACACGAAGATATCTCAATTAATATCTTTAAAACCGATTGTTCGACACTCTCTAACGTGGTGGACAGATCACCATAGTTTAATTCAGGGGGCTTCTTTTGTTCTTCCGACCTGGACTGTAATTTCAACAGATGCAAGTCTTACAGGTTGGGGAGCTGTGTGGGGATCTCTGACGGCACAGGGAGTTTGGGAATCTCAGGAGGTGAGATTACCGATCAATATTTTGGAACTCCGTGCAATTTTCAGAGCTCTTCAGTTTTGGCCTCTTCTGAAGAGAGAATCGTTCATTTGTTTTCAGACAGACAATGTCACAACTGTGGCATACATCAATCATCAAGGAGGGACTCACAGTCCTCTGGCTATGAAAGAAGTATCTCGAATTCTGGTTTGGGCGGAATCCAGCTCCTGTCTAATCTCTGCGGTTCATATCCCAGGTGTAGACAATTGGGAAGCGGATTATCTCAGTCGCCAAACGTTGCATCCGGGCGAATGGTCTCTTCACCCAGAGGTATTTCTTCAGATTGTTCAATTGTGGGGACTTCCAGAGATAGATCTGATGGCCTCTCATCTAAACAAGAAACTTCCCAGGTATCTGTCCAGATCCCGGGATCCTCAGGCGGAGGCAGTGGATGCATTATCACTTCCTTGGAAGTATCATCCTGCCTATATCTTTCCGCCTCTAGTTCTTCTTCCAAGAGTAATCTCCAAGATTCTGAGGGAATGCTCGTTTGTTCTGCTAATAGCTCCGGCATGGCCTCACAGGTTTTGGTATGCGGATCTTGTCCGGATGGCATCTTGCCAACCATGGACTCTTCCGTTAAGACCAGACCTTCTGTCGCAAGGTCCTTTTTTCCATCCGGATCTGAAATCCTTAAACTTAAAGGTATGGAGATTGAACGCTTGATTCTTAGTCAAAGAGGTTTCTCTGACTCTGTGATTGATACTATGTTACAGGCTCGTAAATCTGTATCTAGAGAGATATCTTATAGAGTCTGGAAGACTTATATTTCTTGGTGTCTTACTCATCATTTTTCTTGGTATTCTTTTAGAATTCCGAGAATATTACAATTTCTTCAGGATGGTTTAGATAAGGGTTTGTCCGCAAGTTCCTTGAAAGGACAAATCTCTGCTCTTTCTGTTCTTTTTCACAGAAAGATTGCTATTCTTCCTGATATTCATTGTTTTGTACAAGCTTTGGTTCGTATAAAACCTGTCATTAAGTCAATTTCTCCTCCATGGAGTTTGAATTTGGTTCTGGGAGCTCTTCAAGCTCCTCCGTTTGAACCTATGCATTCATTGGACATTAAATTGCTTTTTGGAAAGTTTTGTTCCTTTTGGCCATCTCTTCTGCCAGAAGAGTTTCTGAATTATCTGCTCTTTCTTGTGAGTCTCCTTTTCTGATTTTTCATCAGGATAAGGCGGTGTTGCGAACTTCTTTTGAATTTTTACCTAAGGTTGTGAATTCCAACAACATTAGTAGAGAAATCGTGGTTCCTTCATTATGTCCTAATCCTAAGAATTCTAAGGAGAAATCGTTACATTCTTTGGATGTTGTTAGAGCTTTGAAATATTATGTTGAAGCTACTAAATCTTTCCGAAAGACTTCTAGTCTATTTGTCATCTTTTCTGGTTCTAGAAAAGGTCAGAAAGCTTCTGCCATTTCTTTGGCATCCTGGTTGAAATCTTTAATTCATCTTGCCTATGTTGAGTCGGGTAAAACTCCGCCTCAGAGGATTACAGCTCATTCTACTAGGTCAGTTTCTACTTCCTGGGCGTTTAGGAATGAAGCTTCAGTTGATCAGATTTGCAAAGCAGCGACTTGGTCCTCTTTGCATACTTTTACTAAATTCTACCATTTTGATGTATTCTCTTCTTCTGAAGCAGTTTTTGGTAGAAAGGTACTTCAGGCAGTGGTTTCGGTTTGAATCTTCTGCTTATGTTTTTCATTAAACTTTATTTTGGGTGTGGATTATTTTCAGCAGGAATTGGCTGTCTTTATTTTATCCCTCCCTCTCTAGTGACTCTTGTGTGGAAAGATCCACATCTTGGGTATTCATTATCCCATACGTCACTAGCTCATGGACTCTTGTTAATTACATGAAAGAAAACATAATTTATGTAAGAACTTACCTGATAAATTCATTTCTTTCATATTAACAAGAGTCCATGAGGCCCACCCTTTTTTGTGGTGGTTATGATTTTTTTGTATAAAGCACAATTATTCCAATTCCTTATTTTATATGCTTCGCACTTTTTTCTTATCACCCCACTTCTTGGCTATTCGTTAAACTGATTTGTGGGTGTGGTGAGGGGTGTATTTATAGGCATTTTAAGGTTTGGGAAACTTTGCCCCTCCTGGTAGGAATGTATATCCCATACGTCACTAGCTCATGGACTCTTGTTAATATGAAAGAAATGAATTTATCAGGTAAGTTCTTACATAAATTATGTTTTTTAATTTTTTTTGAAAACCCTCTTTAATGGGCTGAGTTGTGAAACACAGATGCATAAAAGAATTTCCCTTTCTTAAGAGTAGTGAAATACTGTTATCTATACCATGGGCAATCACCTGTATTATGCTGAATGAAATTGAATTTTTTCCAATCAAGTAAGAGACATTTATAATGAATTGGTTTATATAACTAAAATTGATGAAATATTTATCTTTGATCTGCTTATTATGTGCAATATCTCTTCTATTTTAATTTGTACATATGGTTTTATCTTTAAAAAATTTGACTTATTGTTTTGAACTTTTCTCGTGTGATTAGTCAGAATGTCTATTGCAACTAAAAAAGAAATGTATATTCTGGTTGTCCACAAGATGGCACTGTTGCAAAAGAATGGGAAGTCACGTGAGAACAGGTGAATGAGTGAACAAGTGTAGGGTATTTAAATGATGAACCTGAGTATTCTAAGTATACATGACTAAGGGCCTATAGCAGACCTGAAACGTTGTATTTTTTACTTAGACCCAAGAATATGAGACAATAAAGGTCTTTTACATTACTGGTAGCTGGAACAATCTTTTGTCTATTTACTATAATGACCCGCAGTGCCTTAGGGTTAAGATCCGGGTCTGCGGATGTCTCATTTGAGTCTAAATTTTTGGTAATCCTTACAAGGGAAGGACCTTGTTTGGGCCTGATTTGACGGTGATATCTCTGGTATTACGGAAATATAAAGCGGACATCAGATTAATTTTCTTTCCTTTCACATTTTAAGGAAAATACTTCTACTCCCTCTTCCAAGTCCAAGCCTTCATGGAGGCCTACCTCCGATCCGAGACCAGATCTTGTGGGGGGGCAGTCTTTCCTTCTTCATTCAAGTTGCAACTGTATTTTAAGATTTTTCCTCCCCAGGAACAGCTTCTGCCTTCAAGATTTTCTATAGTCCGGACAGAAGGAGAGGCGTTTTTACACTTGTATGGAACTTCTCCGACCTGGGAGTGATAGTTTCTCTTCCAAGGCAGGATCGAGGTCTGGGTTTCTATCACGTTCTGTTCGTGGTTCCCAAGAGGGAACCATCAGTCTAATTTTATTTGTGAGTTTTATCAAGATGGAAACTATTCGTTCCATTCTTCCTTGGACTCAAGAGGGTCAATTCATGACAACAATAGAATTTAAAGGACGTGTTCCTACATTTTCTTATTCTCAAGGATGATCACAAGTTTCTAAGGTTTATCTTTCTAGTCAAACACTTTCTATTTGGGGCTCTTCCCCTTTTCTGTTGGCGGTGCTTCGGTTAAAAGGCATTGCAGCGGTGCCCTATCTGGACGTTATCCTGGTCCAGGCGCCATCTTTTCAACAAGCAAGATTCCTCTCGACATTGTGGTCTTCCATCCTGTGATCTCTTGGTGGAAGGTTAATTTGAAAAAGGAGCTGCGTAGTTCCAAACTCAAGGGTATCTTGTTTAGGAACATTAAATTCCCTACCAAGGTAGTTTTTTCTGACAGAAGTCAGGAATTTAAAGATTTTGATTCTTATTTAGTTCTGCAGTCCACTCCTTGGCCATCAGTGGCTCAGTACAGGAGATTATGCGGATTTGTCTGCTCAAATAAATAATACGGGAGCATGGGGTTTGTCTTTGGATCATCCCTTCCAGGGAACCTGCTTCACAGTCCTTCCTGGGTGATTGACAACAGATGCCAGCTTCTAGGATGGGGAGCAGTCTGGGGCTCCCTAAAGGCTCAGGGAGTCTGGACTCAGTCTGATTCTGTTCTAACCATAATCATTCTGGAGCTGAGAGCGATCTTCAATGTTCTTCTGGCCTGGCCCAGTTAGCCCGGTTCCAGTTTATCAGTTTTCAGTCGGACAACATATCTTCAGTGACTTATATCTATTATCAGGGAGGAACGAGGAGTTTCCTGGCGATGATAGAGGCAACCTAAATAATTCTGGGGGCGGAAGCCCACTTTTGCGTTCTGTCGGCAATCCTTATCCCAGGGGTGGACACCTGGGAGGCAGACTTACTGAGCAGGCAGATTTTTCATCTGGGAGAGTGGGAACTCCATCCGGAAGTGTTTTCCAGTCTGATTCTCAGATGTGGTCAGCTGAAATTCGATCTCATAGCATCTCGGCAGAATGCCAAGCTTCCGAGGCTCGGGTCAAGGTTCAGGGACCCTCAGGTGGTACTGAAGTTGCCCTGGCGGTGCCTTGGATCTTCAGTTTAGCATACCTATTTCTTCCTTTGGCTCTTCTTCCTAGAGTCATTGCTTGAATCAAGCAGAAGAGGACCTCGGGGATCCTCGTGGCACCAGCTTGGCCTCGCAGGATTTGGTATGCGGATCTGGTGGACATGTCAATTCTGCTACCTTGGAAACGTCAGTTGAGGAGGGATCTTCTACTTCAAGGACCCTTCTTTCATCCTAATATAGTTTCTCTGAAGCTAACTGCTTGGAGATTAACGCTTAATTTTATCCAAGCGGGGGTTTTTCTGACCCGGTCATAGAGACCATGATTCAGGCTCGTAAGCCTGTAACTAGAAATATTTACCATACGATTTGGCATAAATATCTCTATTGGTGCGAATGCAAGGGCTACTCATGGAGAAGTTAGGATTCCTAGAATTTTGTCTTTTCTCCAACAGGGTTTGGAGAAGGGATTATCGACAAGTTCCCTAAAAGGTCAAATCTCAGCATTATCTATTTTGTTACAGAAACGTCTGGCGGATGTCCCAGATGTACAATCTTTTTGTCAGGCCTTGGCCCAGATCAGGCCTGTATTCAAACCAGTTACTCTTCCATGGAGTCTTAATTTAGTTCTCAAAGTTTCTTCAAGGGTCTCTGTTTCAGCCTATGCATTCCTTAGATATTAAGTTGTTATCTTGGAAAGTTTTATTTCTTGTTGCTATTCCTTCTGCTCGGAGAGTGTCAGAGCTCTCGGCATTACAGTATGAGTCTCCGTATCTTATTTTCCATTCGGATAAGGTAGTTTTACATACTAAATTAGGATTCTTTCCTAAGGTTGTTTCTGATCGGAACACTAATCAGGAGATTGTTGTTCCTTCCTTGTGTCCTAATCCTCCTCAGAAAGAACGAGCACAATTTGGACGTGGTCCGTGCTTTAAAGTTTTACCTGCAGGCGACTAAGGACTTTGTCAGTCGTCTTCTTTGTTTGTGATTTTCTCAGGAAAACGTAAGGGACAGAAAGCTACGGCTACTTCTCTTTCTTTCCGTATCATCTGTGTACTCTATCTTGGGTATTGAATCCCATTAGTAATTAAGATGATCCGTGGACTCATCGTGTCATAAAAAAGAAAATTTATGCTTACCTGATAAATTTATTTATTTTTTGACACGATGAGTCCACGGCCCGCCCTGTTCTTTTTAGACAGGTTGTAGGTTATTGTAAACTTCAGACACCTCTGTACCTTGGCTTTTCCTTTCTCTTCCTAACTTCGGTCGAATGACTGGAGTGGGAGGGAAGGGAGGAGCTATTTAACAGCTTTGCTGTGGTGCTCTTTGCCTCCTCCTGCTGACCAGGAGGTGAATATCCCATTAGTAATTAAGATGATCTGTGGACTCATTGTGTCAAAAAAGAAATACATTTATCAGGTAAGCATAAATTTTCTCTCTTTTTTTTTTGGTTACACCACAAATATATAAAAATCCTCAGGAATAACAGGCATGCAAAAACTGTGGTGCGCATTATACGGCTTGTCAAAAAGGCAACAATACCCCTGATCTGTGAATGTGCACACTTGTCACATGGTGCAAGAATACTTAAAGGGCCATAATAGCTGAAAATGACGCTCTAGCGAGCCTGCACTACTATGCGTTTAACTCACAGTAGAAGTACTGCTCAGGACTTGGCGTGCTCTGTGGGGTTAAACACACAGTAGAAGTACTGCTCAGGACCAGGTGTACAGTAGTGCAGGGTCGCTAGCTGTATATAAAGCCCAAGAATAAAACTTCTGTCTTATACTAATGTTTCTGAGATGTTCCTGTCCTTCTGTTACTGCAGACAGCAAAGCCACTGCATGGAGACCTCCAGCAGAAGGAACGTGAAGTCATCTTAAAGGGCTTTCGTCAGGGCTCCTTTGAAGTTCTTATTGCAACCAACGTAGCTGCTCGTGGCCTGGATATCCCTGAGGTCGACCTTGTTCTCCTTTTTTCTGCACCAAAGGTGAGACTTGTGCGCTGTTATGTAACACATGAATTGCCTGACCGCTGAAGTCTCACAGTAACTAAGCTCTGCTCATTACCTCACATTCATGCCTAGATGCCAATGGTCTGTGCCCAGTATTGTCTCCCATAAATATAAGGGTGATGTTCTTTCTGACTGTTCAGGGTATTTGGTACAGTAAGTCTCTCCTTGTTTAGGGGGAATCAATGTCTTAGCTTATGCACGAGGCACAAAGCAATGATAGGGAAAGCGTTGACATTTTATACAGTAATGACACTCCGGTACTTTTGTAGATGGGGAATCTGAAGCCTTAGCAGAGACCATGGCATGTTTGTACAAACATATCTGCTGCTTGTAAAGATTCCCCCCACAAACGGTTGTTGCTTTAACCAGTTCCCATTGGTGACTGCACGGCCCACTGAACATGTGACGCTGTCTGCCAGGCTGGTCCCAAAGTAAGCAGGAAGTTCTGATGAATTGGTCACACGAAGCACAGGCATCTCTCGGGGATTAAAAACATAGAGAAGGAGCACCTCCACGGGATAAGTTAAAATAAACTTTATTCCAAAGATCAAATTAAAATCTTCTGAAACCGCAAAGGTCGGAGGATACTGGCTAAACCCCACTGACTCGTTTCGACTGACTGTGGATGTCACATCTTTTATTCTTCCATACAACATGACAAGGGTTTAGAAGCCCTGAATTTTTTTTCTATGAAGAAATCAACATTTTAGTGATGATTGTAAAGATATCTTACGTGTAACAGAATTTTTGTTGACCCACAATATTTTTTGCCTTTGAGGGAGAGTTTTACCTCCAGAGGTGTGGGACAGCTATGGGGGCCAAATTCACCCCCTGCTACGCAAACCTATTCATGGGTTGGTGGGAGCTGTCTCACATCTTTGGAGGTAATTTCCCCGATTTTAAAGAACGCATAATCTATTACCGAAGGTATATAGACAATCTCATTTTTATCTGGCGTGGGGGTCCTTCTGAGGCAGTGAAATTTGTGGATGGTCTCAACAGAAATGATATTGGGATCAAATTCAGTCTTGAATTTAGCACTGAAAGTATAAACTACCTGAATGTGACTTTAAAAGGGGATAATTCAGGGAAAGTTGATATAGAAGTATTTCGAAAGCCTATCTCAGGCAACACCCTATTACATGCCCAAAGTAACCATACTAGAAGAGTATTTAAATCCATAATGAGAGGCCAGTTTATACGGCTAAAAAGAAATTGTACGAATAAAAACCGTTATATCAAACATGCTACGAATCTTACAAAAAAAACTATTAGAGGATATAAACAGAGATATTGACTCAATCAGTGCCAATATAGATAAGGATAGGTCAGATTTCCTTAAAGGGACACTGAACACAATTTTTTTTTTCATGATTCAGATAGAGCATTCAATTTTAAGCAACTTTCTAATTTACTCCTATTTTTTTTTCTTCGTTCTCTTGCTATGTTTATTTGAAAAAGGCATCTAAGCTTTTTTTTTTTTTTTGGATTCAGAACTCTGGATAGCACTTTCTCCAACATAGGTGTGTCCGGTCCACGGCGTCATCCTTACTTGTGGGATATTCTCTTCCCCAACAGGAAATGGCAAAGAGCCCAGCAAAGCTGGTCACATGATCCCTCCTAGGCTCCGCCTACCCCAGTCATTCTCTTTGCCGTTGTACAGGCAACATCTCCACGGAGATGGCTTAGAGTTTTTTAGTGTTTAACTGTAGTTTTTATTATTCAATCAAGAGTTTGTTATTTTAAAATAGTGCTGGTATGTACTATTTACTCAGAAACAGAAAAGAGATGAAGATTTCTGTTTGTATGAGGAAAATGATTTTAGCACCGTAACTAAAATCCATGGCTGTTCCACACAGGACTGTTGAGAGCAATTAACTTCAGTTGGGGGAACAGTGTGCAGTCTCTTACTGCTTGAGGTATGACACATTCTAACAAGACGATGTAATGCTGGAAGCTGTCATTTTCCCTATGGGATCCGGTAAGCCATGTTTATTAAGATAGTAAATAAGGGCTTCACAAGGGCTTATTAAGACTGTAGACTTTTTCTGGGCTAAATCGATTCATTATTAACACATATTTAGCCTTGAGGAATCATTTATTCTGGGTATTTTGATATGATTATATCGGCAGGCACTGTTTTAGACACCTTATTCTTTAGGGGCTTTCCCTAATCATAGTCAGAGCCTCATTTTCGCGCCGGTATGGCGCACTTGTTTTTGAGGACAGCATGGCATGCAGCTGCATGTGTGTGGAGCTCTGATACATAGAAAAGTCTTTCTGAAGGCATCATTTGGTATCGTATTCCCCTTTGGGCTTGGTTGGGTCTCAGCAAAGCAGATTCCAGGGACTGTAAAGGGGTTAAATATAAAAACGGCTCCGGTTCCGTTATTTTAAGGGTTAAAGCTTCCAAATTTGGTGTGCAATACTTTTAAGGCTTTAAGACACTGTGGTGAAATTTTGGTGAATTTTGAACAATTCCTTCATACTTTTTCGCAATTGCAATAATAAAGTGTGTTTAGTTTAAAATTTAAAGTGACAGTAACGGTTTTATTTTAAAACGTTTTTTGTGCTTTGTTATCAAGTTTATGCCTGTTTAACATGTCTGAACTACCAGATAGATTGTGTTCTGACTGTGGGGAAACCAAGGTTCCTTCTCATTTAACTATATGTATTTTATGTCATAAAAAAATTTAGTAAAAATGATGCCCAAGATGATTCCTCAAGTGAGGGGAGTAAGCATGGTACTGCATCATCCCCTCCTTCGTCTACACCAGTCTTGCCCATACAGGAGGCCCCTAGTACATCTAGTGCGCCAATACTCCTTACTATGCAACATTTAACGGCTGTAATGGATAATTCTATCAAAAACATTTTAGCCAATATGCCCACTTATCAGCGAAAGCGCGACTGCTCTGTTTTAGAAAATTCTGTAGAGCATGAGAACGCTGATGATATGGTTTCTGAAGGGCCCCTACACCAGTCTGAGGGGGCCAGGGAGGTGTTGTCTGAGGGAGAAATTTCAGATTCAGGAAACATTTCTCAACAAGCTGAACCTGATGTGATTACTTTTAAATTTAAGTTGGAACATCTCCGCGCTCTGCTTAGGGAGGTGTTATCCAATTTGGATGATTGTGATTATCTGGTCATTCCAGAACCACTATGTAAAATGGAAAAGTTCTTAGAGGCCCCGGGGCCCCCCGAAGCTTTTCCTATATCCAAGCGGGTGGCGTACATTGTTAGTAAAGAATGGGACAGGCCCGGTATACCTTTAGTACCTCCCCCCATATTTATAAAATTGTTTTCCTATAGTCGACCCCAGAAAGGACTGATGGCAGACAGTCCCCAAGGTCGAGGGGGCGGTTTCTACTCTACACAAGCGCACCACTATACCCATAGAAGATAGTTGTGCTTTCCAAGATCCTATGGATAAAAAATTAGAAGGTCTGCTAAAGATGTTTGTTCAGCAAGGTTCCCTTCTACAACCAATTGCATGCATTGTCCCTGTCACTGCAGCCGCGTGTTTCTAGTTTGATGAGCTAGGAAAGGCGATTATTAGTAATTCTTCTTCTTATGAGGAGATTATGGACAGAATTCGTGCTCTTAAATTGGCTAATTCTTTCACCCTAGACGCCACCTTGCAATTGGCTAGGTTAGCGGCGAAAAAATTGTGGGTTTGCTATTGTGGCGCAGAGCGCTCTGGTTAAAATCTTGGGCAGCGGATGCGTCTTCCAAGAACAAATTGCTTGACATTCCTTTCAAGGGGAAAACACTCTTTGGCCCTGACTTGAAAGAGATTATCTCTGATATCACTGGGGGCAAGGGCCACGCCCTTCCTCAGGATAGGTCTTTTCAAGACCAAAAATAAACCTAAGTTTCGTCCCTTTCGCAGAAACGGATCAGCCCCAAGGGCTACGTCCTCTAAGCAGGAAGGTAATACTTCTCAAGCCAATCCAGCCTGGAGACCTATGCAAGGCTGGAGCAAAGGAAAGCAGGCCAGGAAACCTGCCACTGCTACCAAGACAGCATGAAATGCGGGCCCCCGATCCGGGACCGGATCTGGTGGGGGGCAGACTCTCTCTCTTCGCTCAGGCTTGGGAAAGAGATGTTCTGGATCCTTGGGCGCTAGAAATAGTCTCCCAAGGTTATTCTCTGGAGTTCAAGGGGCTTCCTCCAAGGGGGAGGTTCCACAGGTCTCAGTTGTCTTCAGACCACATAAGAAGACAGGCATTCTTACATTGGGTAGAAGACCTGCTAAAAATGGGAGTGATTCATCCTGTTCCATTAGGAGAACTAGGGATGGGGTTCTACTCCAATCTGTTCATAGTTCCCAAAAAAGAGGGAACGTTCAGACCAATCTTAGATCTCAAGATCTTGAACAAGTTTCTCAAGGTTCCATCGTTCAAGATGGAAACCATTCGAACACTTCTTCCTTCCATCCAGGAAGGTCAATTCATGACCAAGGTGGATTTCAAGGATGCGTATCTACATATTCCTATCCACAAGGAACATCATCGGTTCCTAAGGTTTGCATTCCTGGACAAGCATTTCCAGTTCGTGGCATTTTCTTTCGGATTAGCCACTGCTCCTAGGATTTTCTCATAGGTACTAGGGTCCCTTCTGGCGGGGCTAAGACCAAGGGGCATTGCTGTAGTACCTTACTTGGACGACATTCTGATTCGAGCGTCGTCCCTTCCTCAAGTAAAGGCTCACACGGACATTGTCCTGGCCTTTCTCAGATCTCACGGATGGAAAGTGAACGTGGAAAAGAGTTCTCTATCCCCGTCAACGAGGGTTCCCTTCTTGGGAACTATAATAGACTCCTTAGAAATGAGGATTTTTCTGACAGAGGCCAGAAAAACAAAACTTCTAGACTCTTGTCGGATACTTCATTCCGTTCCTCTTCCTTCCATAGCGCAGTGCATGGAAGTGATAGGTTTGATGGTAGCGGCAATGGACATAGTTCCTTTTGTGCGCATTCATCTAAGACCATTACAACTGTTCATGCTCAGTCAGTGGAATGGGGACTATTCAGACTTGTCTCCGAAGATACAAGTAAATCAGAGGACCAGAGACTCATTCCGTTGGTGGCTGTCCCTGGACAACCTGTCACAAGGGATGACCTTCCGCAGACCAGAGTGGGTCATTGTCACGACCGACGCCAGTCTGATGGGCTGGGGCGCGGTCTGGGGATCCCTGAAAGCTCAGGGTCTTTGGTCTCGGGTAGAATCTCTTCTACCGATAAATATTCTGGAACTGAGAGCGATATTCAATGCTCTCAAAGCTTGGCCTCAGCTAGCGAGGGCCAAGTTCATACATCAACCATCAGGGGGGAACAAGGAGTTCCCTAGCGATGGAAGAAGTGACCAAAATCATTCTATGGGCGGAGTCTCACTCCTGCCACCTGTCTGCTATCCACATCCCAGGAGTGGAAAATTGGGAAGCGGATTTTCTGAGTCGTCAGACATTGCATCCGGGGGAGTGGGAACTCCATCCGGAAATCTTTGCCCAAGTCACTCAACCGTGGGGCATTCCAGACATGGATCTGATGGCCTCTCGTCAGAACTTCAGAGTTCCTTACTACGGGTACAGATCCAGGGATCCCAAGGCGGCTCTAGTGGATGCACTAGTAGCACCTTGGACCTTCAAACTAGCTTATGTGTTCCCGCCGTTTCCTCTCATCCCCAGGCTGGTAGCCAGGATCAATCAGGAGAGGGCGTCGGTGATTTTGATAGCTCCTGCGTGGCCACGCAGGACTTGGTATGCAGATCTGGTGAATATGTCATCGGCTCCACCATGGAAGCTACCTTTGAGAGACCTTCTTGTTCTAGGTCCGTTCGACCCACTCCAGCTGACTGCTTGGAGATTGAACGCTTGATCTTATCAAAGCGAGGGTTCTCAGATTCTGTTATTAATACTCTTGTTCAGGCCTGAAAGCCTGTAACCAGAAAAATTACCACATAATTTGGTATATCTGTTGGTGTGAATCTGCAGGATTCCCTTGGGACAAGGTTAAGATTCCTAAGAGTCTATCCTTCCTTCGAGAAGGATTGGAAAAAGGATTATCTGCAAGTTCCTTGATGGGACAGATTTCTGCCTTGTCTGTGTTACTTAACAAAAAGCTGGCAGCTGTGCCAGATGTTCTAGCCTTTGTTCAGGCTCTGGTTAGAATCAAGCCTGTTTACAAAATTTTGACTCCTCCTTGGAGTCTCAACCTAGTTCTTTCAGTTCTTCAGGGGGTTCCGTTTGAACCCTTACATTCCGTTGATATTAAGTTATTATCTTGGAAAGTTTTGTTTTTGGTTGCAATTTCTTCTGCTAGAAGAGTTTCAGAATTATCTGCTCTGCAGTGTTCTTCTCCTTATCTGGTGTTCCATGCAGATAAGGTGGTTTTGCGTACTAAACCTGGTTTTCTTCCAAAAGTTGTTTCTAACAAAAACATTAACCAGGAGATAGTTGTGCCTTCTTTGTGTCCTAATCCAGTTTCAGAGAAGGAACGTTTGTTGCACAACTTGGATGTAGTTCGTGCTCTCAAATTTTACTTAGCAGCTACTAAGGATTTCAGACAAACTTTGTCTTTGTTTGTTGTTTATTCTGGTAAACGGAGAGGTCAAAAAGCAACTTCTACCTCTCTCTCCTTCTGGATTAAAAGCATTATCCGATTGGCTTATGAGACTGCCGGACGGCAGCCTCCTGAAAGAATCACAGCTCACTCCACTAGGGCTGTGGCTTCCACATGGGCCTTCAAGAACGAGGCTTCTGTTGATCAGATATGTAAGGCAGCGACTTGGTCTTCACTGCACACTTTTTCTAAATTTTACAAATTTGATACTTTTGCTTCTTCTGAGGCTATTTTTGGGAGAAAGGTTTTGCAAGCCGTGGTGCCTTCCATTTAGGTGACCTGATTTGCTCCCTCCCTTCATCCGTGTCCTAAAGCTTTGGTATTGGTTCCCACAAGTAAGGATGACGCCGTGGACCGGACACACCTATGTTGGAGAAAACAGAATTTATGTTTACCTGATAAATTACTTTCTCCAACGGTGTGTCCGGTCCACGGCCCGCCCTGGTTTTTTTAATCAGGTCTGATAATTTATTTTCTTTAACTACAGTCACCACGGTAACATATGGTTTCTCCTATGCAAATATTCCTCCTTAACGTCGGTCGAATGACTGGGGTAGGCGGAGCCTAGGAGGGATCATGTGACCAGCTTTGCTGGGCTCTTTGCCATTTCCTGTTGGGGAAGAGAATATCCCACAAGTAAGGATGACGCCGTGGACCGGACACACCGTTGGAGAAAGTAATTTATCAGGTAAACATAAATTCTGTTTTTTTATTGCTGGATGAATTTATCCACCAATCAGCATGGACAACCCAGGTTGTTCACCAAAAATGGGCCGGCTTCTAAACTTACATTCTTGCATTTCAAATAAAGATACCAAGAGAATGAAGAGAATTTGGTAGTAGGAGTAAATTAGAAAGTTGCTTAAAATTGAATGCTCTATCTGAATCATGAAAAAAAATTGTGTTCAGTGTCCCTTTAAGTATAAAAGTCATAAGAGGAGAGGGAGAATTCAATGGTGTTACATTTGTTACCTAATATAGTAACCAATTTTACCAAATCTGATGATGGACTGGAAGAAATTGGTCCTAATCAGTGCAGATTTGCCTTTATAAAGGGGATGTCTATTGGTAACATAATAGCACCTACTCAACTCAGAGCGGGAGGTCCTTAGGACCAGTTCATGGCTACAACACAGAGGAGTCTACAGATGTAGTAATTTTCAGTGCAAAGCCTGTGATAGTCTGGATAGGAGAGAAGGCTTTAAAAGCAGTGTGACAGGGGAGTCATTTAAACATTTTAAGCTATGCCAACTGTAGGGCCACATATTCTATTTACCTTTTAACCTGTATAGAATGTGATGTACAATATATAGGCCTCACCCCAAGGGAGGTTATAGAATACGCGGGCATCTATCTAGCATTAAGCTGGGCAAACTGACTACACCATTAGTCCTTCATTTTAAAAACCCAATAAAAACGGTAGCTCTCTTAGATGGACCATAGTGGAAACTATCAAACCCAATAATAGGGGAGGTGATAGGGAGTCCATTTTGGGCAAGAGATTTTTCTGGGTACACAGACTGAAGACTAGAATACCTTATGGTTTAAATTCAGATTATGATTTAATTTCTGGCAGTAGGTCTTAGTCTGTGTATCCAGAATAAGAAATAGTGCCTTGTATACAATAGATTCATCCACATTCATGTTAAATATGGAAATATGGTTTTTAATGCTTCGTTATTATGGTATCAAAAAGAAGCCTAACTATACTATGCGGGTATACATTTATCTGTACATCCTTACATGAATAGGTTTGTTAAATAATGTATAGTATACGTTAAGATTTCCTATCAATGTCTGTTTATCCATCTGTTTCTTGCAATGCAGGTGTCTATATATTTTTGACATTTAAGTTAGATACAAGTTTAACACTCCGATATGATGGCAAATGTTAACACGTAAATGAGAAGCCTAATTAGAATATGCTTTGTGAATATACATTTATGTACTTGTGTTGTTAAATGCTATTCCGTCATGTGCTAAAGCTTCTCTATTCAATAATTACTAATATATTATGTATAGTACACATATAGGTAATCTATTTTGCTCCATTCGCAAACTATAACCACTGTTATAATGGTAAAGAGGTTGTTAATGTGTATTCTTGGAAGAATTGGAATAAGGGTTAAATCCCATTTTTGGTTTTAACCCATTGTAATTAATCTTTTAGTTTTAAAAGGGGCCGGAAAGGCCATATGACCACACTACAATTACGGCTCATCAGCCAAAACACGTCAGTGGATCATTGGGATTTAGCCAGTATCCTCCGACCTTTGCTGTTACAGAAGATTTTAATTTGATCTTTGAAATAAAGTTTATTTTTAATTTATCCCGTGGAGGTGCTCCTTCCCTTTTTTGTTTAATTTAATCCGTTGGAATACCAGTGAGCACTCGCTGGGATTGGTTCCCTTGCACCCCCACTGCTGGTCACGTGACCAAAGGTTTGCCGCTTACGTCACAAGCCACACGCATTCAGCCGAGGGAAGAGAATGAACGCTGGAGTCAGATGACCGGACATCTGCAACAGGTAGAGTCTCCACAGAGATCAGCTGGTAAGACCAGAAGTAAAGGACCAAGGGAAGTCCAGACGATATTCAGTTTGCCGTGAGTAACATACCTTTTTGGAGGCTGATTACTGTGTTTATTCCATATACATTGGAGATTGCTGTTTGACGTAACCCAAACACAGAGAGGTGTGTGTGTCAGAGGCACTGGGAGGTTCAGATGGATTTGTGAGAAAGGGACTTACCTGTAGGTGCTAAGCATAAGTGGCATTAATCTCTCAGGGATTATCATAGGGAGCGTGAGCAGCAATAGGAAATCAGAATGAAAGTGAAAAGTTGCTTATCTTGTGATGACTTTATGCTTCTGTCCTCAGGAAGCCGATTCCTACGTTCATCGATCAGGGCGCACGGGCAGAGCTGGTCGCACTGGAGTCTGTATTTCTCTCTGTGAACCCTGGGAACGTCATTACTTGCGCAATGTGGAGCATAGCACGGTAAAGATAACATGGAGTTATGCATGGAGAACATTGTGATTGGTCCTTACAGATATCTCTCTCTCTCTCTCTCTCTCTCTCTCTCTCTCTCTCTCTCTTCTCTTCTCTTCTCTTCTCTTCTCTTCTCTTCTCTCTCTCCTCTCTCTTCTCTCTCTTCTCTCTTCTCTCTTCTCTCTCTTCTCTCGCTCTTCCTCTTCTCTCTCTCGCTCTTCCTCTTCCCTCTTCTCTCTTTTCTCTCTTCTCTCTCTCGCTCTTCCTCTTCCCTCTTCTCGCTCTTCCTCTTCCCTCTTCTCTCTTCTCTCTCTCGCTCTTCCTCTTCTCTCTCTTCTCTCTCTCGCTCTTCCTCTTCCCTCTTCTCTCTTCTCTCTCTCGCTCTTCCTCTTCTCTCGCTCTTCTCTCTCTCGCTCTTCTCGCTCTTCTCTCTCTCGCTCTTCTCTCTCTCGCTCTTTCTCTTCTCTCTCTCGCTCTTCCCTCTTCTCTCTTCTCGCTCTCGCTCTTCCCTCTTCTCTCTCTCGCTCTTCCCTCTTCTCTCTTCTCTCTCTCGCTCTTCCTCTTCCCTCTTCTCTCTTCTCTCTCTCGCTCTTCCTCTTCCCTCTTCTCTCTTCTCTCTCGCTCTTCCTCTTCTCTCGCTCTTCTCGCTCTCGCTCTTCTCGCTCTCGCTCTTCTCGCTCTCGCTCTTCTCGCTCTCTCTCTTCTCTCTTCTCTTCTCTCTCTGCACCCCTCATACTCTTCTGTAGGCAAAATGCTGTTGTTTGAATTGCAATTTATTCATAGTATTTTTCTCTATTTCTAGGGAATCAAATTCAAGCATGTTGGCATTCCCTCTGTATTAAATGTTGCCAAGTCCTCCAGTGCTGATGCCATCAAGTAAGTATCTTAGGCCACTGCTTGACAAATATGTTCGGAGCCAGGTTTGTGTGTGTGTGATTAGTACATACATACGCAGATACATGTGTGGTGTCTGTGTGTTTCTGCATGTGCTAGCAGCTATAATAGACGCACACAAACATATTCTCAGTCATGTACATGAACAGAGACACTGAACTACACAGGTGAAAGTGTAAGGGGCATAAACGTGCATTAGGCAAAAGTGAGCAATAGAATGCTCACTCCAAACATCCACAAGACAAATACAAGATAAGGAGGCATATTCAGCTATATTCTATTCATTTTGTGATTCCCTGTCCAGGATCCCCCCCTTTTTTTTTTTTTTTTTTTTTTTTAATATACATCTCTCTAGATTGATTATTTATCCATATTTTTTGATGTCCCTTTTAAACATTTGGCACACTCCTAAATAACTACTAATCTTCACTGAGGCTCACACAGCAAGCAATAAGGGGTTAAGCGTTAGGGCATCACGCTGAGGCACACAGAGGAATGCTGGAGATGGTATTACCAGTGCTCTGCTTGTTTGCAGTTCTCCTGTCAGTGTGCGACCGGCCCGTACATGCTGTAGTATATATTTACCATTCCCTGGCTCCCTGTCTGGCCGTGACTTATTGAAAAGCAGCTCCTTGTGCTAGTATTTTGTTTACAAAGCAGACCGTTTATACCGCACGGCAGGTAGCCAGGGAAGGGTAAATCTATGTATGAGCCATTCCCACACTCACTGTATGTGTGTCTATAGTATAGGCAAGTGTCATAAAATTCACCGGCATGTTCCCCCTCTCTCACCTCACTCTGCCTCAAGTGAACAGCGCACAGTGCCCCACCCTCTCTACCCGTGCAGCATTCTGGTGCCTGCAGTTCACTTGATTGTTGCCTTGAAATTAAACGGCTGCACCAGGCTAAATTTAGGTGCGATTGGCCCAGTGTCAGGCACGGTGGAGGAAACTTTGGGGATCACAATCTGGGCGCGGGGGGGTTAATTTCATGGCCCCTAGGTGCCCGGATTTGTCAAGCTCTGTCTTAGGTATAACTCTGTAGTGCAGACAACTGAGGATCATAGCAATAGCTCATTGTGAAGCTACATAGAAACAGTATTGGCTGCGTATAAGCACACTGCCCTATGGGCAAGAAAGCAAATAACAGTGCTGTATTCATCTCCGACATAGTGTGGATGGGTCAGAAACTACAGCAAGAAGCCAATAGACATAGGGCTGAAGAGAAAGTTGGAACCAGCTCAGTTTATCAAGTAGCCCAAGCCAGGGAAAGAGAAGAGACCAGCAGTGAACATAAGTTCTAGATAAAAAAAATACTCTCAAAAGAACCCGACAGAACCTGCAGGTCTTTGTCCGATTACTGAGGTGTGAAGAAAACCATTTCGCACAAAAAAATCTCTTAATCTTGACTCATCCTTACAGGTGTCAAGCGACATATAGATGTTTACACTGGCGTAAAGTAACTGATGTACTGTTGCTGCTTTTTAATGATTACACAAACATGGCGCTTTCATGTTCTGCTATCCGCTTGTATTTTGAGTTTGGCTGCTAATTGAGTGAGTGCTGTTGAGATAGAGAAATTAAATCAGAATTGCTGCCAGTACCTTGGCTCTTTTCACCAAGCTTATTTTGTTTTGTTCTTCCCTGTTAAGCATAAACGGTGTTCTGAGACTGTTTTGTTCCCCGTACAGGACTTGCCAGGGTTCTGAGACTGTTTTGTTCCCCGCACAGGACTTGCCAGGCTTCTGAGACTGTTTTGTTCCCCGCACAGGACTTGCCAGGGTTCTGAGACTGTTTTGTTCCCCGCACAGGACTTGCCAGGGTTCTGAGACTGTTTTGTTCCCCGCACAGGACCTGACAGGGTTCTGAGACTGTTGTTCCCCGTACAGGACTTGCCAGGGTTCTGAGACTGTTTTGTTCCCCGCACAGGACCTGACAGGGTTCTGAGACTGTTGTTCCCCGTACAGGACTTGCCAGGGTTCTGAGACTGTTTTGTTCCCCGTACAGGACTTGCCAGGGTTCTGAGACTGTTTTGTTCCCCGTACAGGACTTGCCAGGGTTCTGAGACTGTTTTGTTCCCCGTACAGGACTTGCCAGGGTTCTGAGACTGTTTTGTTCCCCGCACAGGACTTGCCAGGGTTCTGAGACTGTTTTGTTCCCCGCACAGGACTTGCCAGGGTTCTGAGACTGTTTTGTTCCCCGCACAGGACTTGCCAGGGTTCTGAGACTGTTTTGTTCCCCGTACAGGACTTGCCAGGGTTCTGATACTGTTTTGTTCCCCGCACAGGACTTGCCAGGGTTCTGAGACTGTTTTGTTCCCCGTACGGGACTTGCCAGGGTTCTGAGACTGTTTTGTTCCCCGTACGGGACTTGCCAGGGTTCTGAGACTGTTTTGTTCCCCGTACGGGACTTGCCAGGGTTCTGAGACTGTTTTGTTCCCCGTACGGGACTTGCCAGGGTTCTGAGACTGTTTTGTTCCCCGTACGGGACTTGCCAGGGTTCTGAGACTGTTTTGTTCCCGCACGGGACTTGCCAGGGTTCTGAGACTGTTTTGTTCCCCGTACGGGACTTGCCAGGGTTCTGAGACTGTTTTGTTCCCCGTACAGGACTTGCCAGGGTTCTGAGACTGTTTTGTTCCCCGTACAGGACTTGCCAGGGTTCTGAGACTGTTTTGTTCCCCGTACAGGACTTGCCAGGGTTCTGAGACTGTTTTGTTCCCGCACGGGACTTGCCAGGGTTCTGAGACTGTTTTGTTCCCCGTACGGGACTTGCCAGGGTTCTGAGACTGTTTTGTTCCCCGCACAGGACTTGCCAGGGTTCTGAGACTTTTTAAACCAAATAGACAATTAGAAGGGGGAGGGGTGATTGTCTTGTGTAAGCGTCCAGCATTAATAAAACCTTTAACATGTACCGTGCAGTTGATGCTTGAACAAGTCCATTTACAGCTGTCGCTATTATTTCTAGGTCTCTGGAGTCTATACCAGCTGATGTGATTGAACATTTTAGAGAGTATGCTGAGGAGCTAATTGAGAAAAAAGGAGCGGTGGAGGCTCTTGCTGCAGCGTTGGCGCAAATATCTGGCGCTTCGTCCCTTAAGCAACGATCTCTGCTCAGCATGGAGCCGGTGAGACGACCTCCCTATGCGTGATTTGCTTATTGGGCTTGAGAATAGCAGGAGTCTTATGATACCTGTAGTCATGAAAGTCTAGTAGATTAGCAGCTGCTTGTAGCTCTTCTGTAGCTGCACTGGAGCGAGCTAGAAAAGAATACCCTGTTTCTTTGTTATATTGTCAGCTTTTTGTGGCTTGTGTTTTCCAGGGCTACGTAACTGTAATATTGAGGTGCTCTGTGGCCATGAACACAGTGAGCTATGCCTGGAAAGCCATTAAAGAACAGATGGGAGAAGACATTGATTCCAAAATACATCACATGCGTTGTCTGAAGGACTCTAAGGTAACCTCAGGCGTGATCTCCCTGCTGCTCATGTAAATACATCACATGATCTGCCTGCCGCTTATGTAAATACATCACATGATCTGCCTGCCGCTTATGTAAATACATCACATGATCTGCCTGCCGCTTATGTAAATACATCACATGATCTCCCTGCTGCTCGTGTAAATACATCACATGATCTGCCTGCCGCTTATGTAAATACATCACATGATCTCCCTGCTGCTCATGTAAATACATCACATGATCTGCCTGCCGCTTGTGTAAATACATCACATGATCTGCCTGCCGCTTGTGTAAATACATCACGTGATCTGCCTGCCGCTCATGTAAATACATCACATGATCTGCCTGCCGCTCATGTAAATACATCACATGATTTGCCTGCCGCTCATGTAAATACATCACATGATCTGCCTGCCGCTCATGTAAATACATCACATGATCTGCCTGCCGCTCATGTAAATACATCACATGATCTGCCTGCCGCTCATGTAAATACATCACATGATCTGCCTGCCGCTCATGTAAATACATCACATGATCTGCCTGCCGCTCATGTAAATACATCACATGATCTGCCTGCCGCTCATGTAAATACATCACATGATCTGCCTGCCGCTCATGTAAATACATCACATGATCTGCCTGCCGCTCATGTAAATACATCACATGATCTGCCTGCCGCTCATGTAAATACATCACATGATCTGCCTGCCGCTCATGTAAATACATCACATGATCTGCCTGCCGCTCATGTAAATACATCACATGATCTGCCTGCCGCTCATGTAAATACATCACATGATCTGCCTGCCGCTCATGTAAATACATCACATGATCTGCCTGCCGCTCATGTAAATACATCACATGATCTGCCTGCCGCTCATGTAAATACATCACATGATCTGCCTGCCGCTCATGTAAATACATCACATGATCTGCCTGCCGCTCATGTAAATACATCACATGATCTGCCTGCCGCTCATGTAAATACATCACATGATTTGCCTGCCGCTCATGTAAATACATCACATGATTTGCCTGCCGCTTATGTAAATACATCACATGATCTGCCTGCCGCTCATGTAAATACATCACATGATCTGCCTGCCGCTCATGTAAATAAATACATCACATGATCTCCC
The DNA here is from genome assembly GCF_027579735.1 of Bombina bombina. Taxonomy (NCBI): domain Eukaryota; kingdom Metazoa; phylum Chordata; class Amphibia; order Anura; family Bombinatoridae; genus Bombina; species Bombina bombina. The sequence continues at coordinate 8,169,094 of NC_069507.1, forward strand.
TGCTGCTCATGTAAATACATCACATGATCTGCCTGCCGCTCATGTAAATACATCACATGATCTGCCTGCCGCTCATGTAAATAAATAAATTGCGTGCATTTGAAGGATTCTAAGGTAACATTAGATGTGATCTCCCTGCTGCTTATGATGGCAATGTAAATAACATTTATGCAGAACACAGAAGTGAACTCATTTTCTTCTTAAGGATCCATCCAGTAAACCCTTCCCATGTTAGCAGGAAATTAAATGAATACACAATGAGCTGTGGTCTGCACTTGTGTAGTATCAGTTCTCAATAGGGCGGACTTGTTTGTGGCGCAGCGCGTCTGCCCGTGTCTAGCAGCACTGGGAGGGGTCAGTGTGGAACATCTAATTTATACTTTTTTTTTTTCTTTGTCACCAGGGGGTGTGTTTTGATGTGAAGCCTGAAATCCTTCAGCAGATGCAGGTAAGTTGCTGCACTCTCTCACAATCAGTGTCTGTCATTTCTGCTCTGTGATTTCATGCTGCTGAATATATTACTGTAGTGGGCTATATAGTCTATTATGTTGTTCCTTGTCTTAGCGTGTTTACTGCAGGCTTCTCCATTCCGTATCTGGGCTGCTGTTGCTAAAATGCTAATTTAAACCGACCTATTTCAGATGCTGAATCTAACGAACATTTTATTAAATAGGATAAATGGAAAGATTCCAGACGGTGGCAGTTCTCTGTTGCTACAGAATTACCGGAACTTCAGTTAACAAAGCAAGACCTGGAAGGCCCACGGCAAAGGCAGTTTGGAGGCCGAGGAAGGAGACCGTTTGACAGAAGAAATAATTCCAGAAATGGCGGCAGAGGAGGCGGCAGCAGAGGAGGCGGCAGAGGAGGTGGTGGCAGAGGAGGAGGCGGCAGAGGAAGACGGCGCTAAAGACCCTGGGTTTATAAAACCTCTCCGGACTGAGTTGCTTTTTTTTATGCCATGTAAAGATCTTATTAAAATATCCTTATTAATCTGATCTCTGCGTTTGTTTATAAGACAGTGCTGGGTATTTTACAGGTCTGATGTGACCCTGAGAACATGAACAAAAACCGTAACTGTCACTTACCTGCTGTAGTATCAGTATGTGATGGCGTCATATACTGCTCGCTATGTCACCTACCTGCTGTACTATCAGTATGTGATGGCGTCATATACTGCTCGCTATGTCACCTACCTGCTGTACTATCAGTATGTGATGGCGTCATACTCTGCTCGCTGTGTCACCTACCTGCTGTAGTATCAGTATGTGATGGCGTCATACACTGCTCGCTGTGTTGCCTATTTGCTGTAGTATCAGCACACTGCAGTACAGACTCACACTACACACCCTTACCATATACACGCACACTACACACACACACTATATACCCTCATCATATATTCACTACACAGTTACCGTATACACACAAGAGAGTGCCAGGCTTTACCTATGTATGTATGTACAGGTATACCTCACTTTACAGCGCTTTGTGGAGCTGAAGTTCAACCTCCCAAGGATTTTGACACAGTGCTGTAATCATTGTGAGACTGTGAGAAAAATGACTGCCACTATATTTTTATGCTTAGTTCACTCTGTTTTCAGCATTACAGTACAATCTGTGTCTCAGTGCTATAGTCTGGCACATTTTACTACAGTAATTGTCACTATTTTACAGGTACAGTATTTATTGAATACTAATTGAATGCTTTGTTAGTGTTAAACTAAACGTAGCACTATTGCACCCCTTATATATGTTCAAACATGTTTTCTTTAAGACACGATGAGTCCACGGATCATCTTAACTACTAATGGGATATTCACCTCCTGGTCAGCAGGAGGAAGCAAAGAGCACCACAGCAAAGCTGTTAAATAGCTCCTCCCTTCCCTCCCACTCCAGTCATTCTCTTTGCTTATGTTAGTGATAGGAAGATGTAACGTGAGGTGTTAGATTAGATTCTTCAATCAAGAGTTTATTATTTTTAAAGTAGTGCCAGAGTGTGCTGCTTTCTTCTAGGGTGTAGCCGTACTCCATATCAGTCTCGTCAGTAGAGCTATTGGTGGCTTTAGAGCAATGGGAACTTGTGGGACATAATTCTCACTGCGCCTCCCATACTGATGCTGCCCTTACCAAGAAAACCTGAGGGATTTTACTCAGGACTTTCATTTCTTTCCGTGTCCATGGGAGGGAGAGGATCTCTTAAACCTGGAACTGCCTTACTGCCAGGCAGAACATGAGGTAAGTGCTAGCCTTTTTTCTGGGGGTAGAGATCTCAGAGAAAGTTTGAGCACTTTCTTAACTTTACATTTGAAAACCTCATTTAACTTGGCTTCAGACTCCCCTAGATTTAGCAGGGGATATTTAGGCAGAACGCAGGCACTGGCTTGTCTTTCCCCTGGGTGAAAGTCAGTATTTCTGCTTACATTTATATTTGGGTTTGCATTGTGTTTTTCTCATGGTCCCCTAATACACTGCTGGGCACAGATAAATAAACCGGACACTAAAGGACTGAGCTACTTAGTCACATGTTGCTGGTCAGTCTGTCTACTTGATACCGGGGGTAGGGTTGCCACCTGTCCCTTAAAATACAGAACACTTATAAGTTACACATGCTGCAGGGTGTACAGGGAGGAATATAAATAGTGCTGTCCAGAAACACAATACATGTTCCTCCCTGCACACCCTGCAGCATGTGTAACTTTTAAGTGTCCAGGAAAACATGGCTGAGGTGGCAACCCTAACCGGGGGTGACAATGGCGACTGGGAGATTACATGTTTGCCTTTTTTATTCATATAGGCTACCAGTGTAGGTGCAGTGTGTGCGGCGTTACTGCGATAACAACGGTGTTGCATCTTTTAACTGGAGACTTAGGTTTTAGCCTTTTACTCCCGGAACCTTTACTCAGACAATGGCGACCGGGAGGTAAATTGGATGGCGCCCACAAGGGGCGGAGTTGTTTAATGGCGCCAAAAGCTTCCCTCCCTCCTGACAGTTCTAAAAGGATATGCGCTAGGAGTGGAGGATGGCACCGTACAGAGAGACTCTTCCTTCTTGTCACTTCCGGTTATCGGAAGACGCAGAGAATTTTTGTCTAAATGATTGCGCTTCAGTCAGCGCTACAATGAGTCCAGCTTTGAGGTTGTCTGACGCTTCAGCTGGGTCAAACTGAGGGTATAGATGGAAAGTTCCTCATACATCTTCAATGTTTGACTTAATAATAATGATGTTTTTCTTTTTAACATTTAAAGGGACAGTACCACTTGCCATATGTTGATTTTATTTGCAATTGGTTAAGTTCTTTTTATTTCATTATTCTGCTATATATGAGGCAGGTTGATTAAACAAGTGTGCATTCATTTTTCTATCTCACATGCAGTGCCCTGCGGTACCTTTCTGTTTCCATCTGGAATTGCGGCACAAGACATTGTTTCCTTAATGTCATGACAATGTCTATGGACAGCAATGTTGACATGCTAATTTGCTTGTTTCTGGGCACAGAAATAAGAAATTACTTTTAAAATTTAAAGAGACAGTAACGTTTTTTTTTATCTTAATTTTTATTACAAGAGTTTCAACTGTTTAATTCATCCTTTGTGATAGGATGCAACAAGAGTGCACAAAAAAGTTACTTTTTTAAATTTAAAGAGACAGTAACGCTTTTTTATGTGTTAATTTTTATTAAAAAATGTCACTTTTTCTGAACCTACTCCTTCTCAGGCGTTTGCTGTTTAGGAATCTGTTGACAATGGTCAATCTATGCCACAAATTTCTCCTATAGTGTCTCACAAACATTTTATGGCCCACATGTAGTGTCCTGCGTTTCCTCTCACACTCCACCCGGAGTTACTCTGCATTTCATGCATTATATGTTTTTCCCACGTGGTAGAAAACATTACTAGAGGAATTATTTTCAATCATTTAGGGTGATCGATTCAGTAGTTGCTATTCCGAATGGTTCTTCCCTGTTAACTGAAAGAGGAAGATACTTCGGGATTATCTCAGAGAGAATTCTCAGACTCAGATGAATAATGTATTTATTTGATCCTGAGGTTGTTTTTTCTTTCAGTTTTTTAGGTTGAACACCTCCATTTGTTACCCTGGGTGACTACCTCACTACTGGCGTAATCTATCCTAGTGCGTCCAGTAAGCTATAAGGAATGGATGAGACCGCATTCCTTATATTTGAAAACATGTTCCCCATAGCCGACTCGGCTAAGGAGCCTGGGCAAATATTCTCTAGGGTGGAAGAAGTAGTTTCCAGCTTAGCTAAGAGAACTACTATACCCTTAGAGGATAGTTGGGTTTTCAAAGGTCCTATGGACTAAAGTTTTAAAAAAGGGATGTACACCAGGGCTTACAATGGCAACCAGCTCTTTGCTACCGTCACTAGTGCGACGGCATATTGGCCTGATGCTACTAAGTCAGAAACTTCCCTGGATAAAATCCAGGATAGGTTAAAAGCAAATTGGCTAATTCCTTTATTTTGAATTCTTCCTTTCAAGTTATCAAACTGTAACAACCAAATAGAGGGGGCGCTAAAGATGCAGGGGTAAATCAATGCAAAAATGAATCACTATGCGTAGATAATACAGAACAGTACATATATCACAAGGACCAAACAAAATAAAATAAAAATGAAAAATATATATATGAAATAAAAAAACCTTTGAATCCTTGAATAAAGGATAACACAGAGATCAAAGTCTTTCTTTGAAATGTAAGACCGAATGACCGGAGAAAATGGGATATACAATGTTCATATGTGGGCTGCCTCCTCACCGACTGTCTTCTTGCACTTTTTAAGTTATCAAACTGGGAGCATAGGTTTCAGGTTTCTCTGTTCCAGCTCTCAGAGCCTTATGGCCTTGTTCTACGGATGTATGCTCTGAATATAAGCTTTTAGCGATTCCTTACAAGGGGAAGACCTTGTTGGGACCTGGCTTGACGGAAATAATCTCTCTTGAAATTTAAAGAATTTAAACAAAAAAAATTAAATCCAATTAGCCTGCTGTTGAATCAAACACAGCATGAAGGAAATGCCTCTGATCCGGGACCGGATCTTGTAGGGGGTGGATTTTCCTTCGTTCAGACTTGGGTTTGAGATGTTGAGGATCCCTGGGCAGTAGAAATAGTGTCCCAGGGATACAAATTAGAGTTAAAAAGTTTCACTCCCAGAGGCAGGTTTCTGCTTTCAAGATTATCTGCAGATCAAACAAGAGGAGAGGCGTTCTTACACTGCGTAGGAGACCTCTCAGACCTGGGAGTGATTGTTCCAATACAGGTACAGGGTCTGGGTTTTTTATCCCAATCAGTGTGTGGTTCCCAAAAAAGAGGGAACCTTCAGACCACTTTTTAGATCTCAAGAGTTTAAACAAATCTCTTAGTATACCGTCCTTCAAGATGGAAACTATTCATTCCATTCTTCCCTTGATCCAAAAGGGGCAATTTATGACAACAGTGGAGTTAAAGGACGCGTACCTTCATGTGCCATTCACAAGAATCGTCTCAAGTTCTAAGTTTTTCCTTACTGGACGAATGTTTCCAGTTCGTGGCTCTTCCTTTTGGTCTTGCTACAGCTCTGAGTTTTCACAAAGGCTCTGGGATCTCTGTTGGCGGTGCTTTGGTTACGGGGCATTGCAGTGGTGCCCTATCTGGACGACATCCTAGTCCAGGCGCCATCCTTACAGCAAGCAAGATTTCACAAAGATGTTATCTTTCCCGCGATCTCACAGGTGGAAGGTAAATTTGGAAAAGAGTTCCTTAGTCCAAAGCACCGTGGTAACTTTCTTGGGTACCATAATAGATTCCATATCAATGAAGATTTTTCTGACAGCAGTCAGGAATTCAAAGATTATCGATACTTGCCTTGTCCTTCAATCCTCTCTTCGGCCTTCAGTGGCTCAGTGCATGGAGGTAATCGGGCTGATGGTGGCGGGAATGGACATCATCCTTTTTGCTCGGAAGCATGCTCAGGCAATGGAATGGAGATTATACAGATTTGTCTCCTCGAATACTACTGGAGCAGGAGATAAGGGATTCTCTTCAATGGTGGTTGTCTCTGGATCATCTCTCCCAGGGAACCTGCTTTCTTAGACCATCTTGGGTGATTGTGACAACAGACGCCAGCCTTCTAGGGGAGCAGTCTGGAGCTCCCTAAGGGTTCTGGGGGTTTGGACTCAGCCAGAGTCTGTTCTTCCTATACACATTCTGGAACTGAGAGCGATCTACAATGTTATTCTGGCCTGGCCTCAGTTAGCCTTGGTCCAGTTTATCAGGTTCCACTCGGACAAAATGTCAGTGGCTTACATCAATCATCAGGGAGGAACAAGGAGTTCCTTAGTGATGACAGCTATCCAAAATTATTCAGTGGGCGGAGGCCCATTCTTGCTGCCTGTCGGCGATCCACATCCCAGAGGTGGACAACTGGGAGGCAGATTTCCTGAGCTGGCAGACCTTTCATCCGGAGGAGTGGGAACTCCATCCAGAAGTGTTCTCCAGCTATTTCCTTAGTTTGCTCTTCTTCTTTGGGTCATTGCTCGAATCAAGCAGGAGAGGGCATCGGTGATCCTCATAGCACCGGCTTAGCCTCGTAGGATTTGGTATGCAGATCTGGTGGACTTGTCATCTCTACCACCTTGGAGACTTCCGTTGAGGAAGGACCTTCTAGTTCAAGGGCCCCTCCTTCACCCAAATCTGGTTTCTCTAAAGCGGACTGCTTGGAGATTGAACTTTTCATATTATCCATGCTGGGTTTTTCTGACTCGGTCATTGAGACCATGATTCAAGCTTGTACGCCTGTCACTAGAAAAATTTATCATAAGATATAGTGTAAATATCTCTATTGGTGTGAATCCATGGGCTACTCATGGAGTAGAGTTAGGTTTCCTAGAATTTTGTCTTTTCTCCAAGAGGGTTTGGAGAAAGGTTTATCGACAAGTTTCCTAAAGGGTCATATCTCTGCCTTTATCTATTTTGTCACAAAAGAGAGGTAGGATCCAGCTTTATGCAAATAAAATCCATTTTTATTGGCAAAGTTAAAACGCCAAAGTTGGCTAAATGAACAGCATACAGTGATAGCAAGCAAATCGGGTGTGTGAGCATGACACCACGGCTTACATGTTTCGGCACTCAGCCGTAATCATAGCCATGATTACACAAACGTCTGGCAGATGTCCCAGATGTACAATCATTTTGTCAGGATCAGGCCTGTGTTCAAACCAGTTACTCCTCCATGGAGTCTGAATTTAGTTTTCAAAGTTCTTCAAGGGGCTCCGTTTGAGCCTATTTATTCCCTCGATATTAAGTTATCTTGAAAAGTTTTATTTCATGTTGCTATTTCTTCTGTTCGGAGAGTGTCAGAGCTCTTGGAATTACAGTATGAGTTTCCTTATCTTATTTTCCATTCGGATAAGGTATTTTTACATACTAAATTAGGATTTCTTCCTAAGCTTGTTTCTGATCGGAACATTATTCAGGAGATTGTTGTTCCTTCTTTGTGTCCTAATCCTTCTTCTCAGAAGGAAAGACTTCTGCACAATTTGGACGTGGCCCGTGCTTTAATGTTTTATTGGCAGGCGACTAAGGACTTTCGTCAGTCTTCTTTGTTTGTGGTTTTCTCAGGAGAACGCAAGGGACAGAAAGCTATGGCTACTTCTTTCTTTTTGGCTGAAGAGTATCATACGTTTTGCATATGAGACTGCTGGACAGCAGACTCCCGAGAGAGTTACGGCTTATTCCACGAGGGCTGTTGCTTTCTCATGGGCGTTTAAAAAATTAATCTTCTGTGGAACAGATTTGCAAGGCTGCAATTTGGTCCTCTGTTCACACTTTTTCAAAGTTCTACAAATTTGACACTTTTGCCTTGGCTGAGGCCGCTTTTGGGAGAGAGGTTCTTCAAGCAGTGGTGCCTTCTGTTTAGGTTCCCTGTCTTGTCCCTCCCATATCATCTGTGTACTCTAGCTTGGATATGGAATCCCATTAGTAATTAAGATGATCCGTGGACTCATTGTGTCTTAAAGAAAAGAAAATTTATTCTTACCTGATTTATTTATTTTTTGACACAAGTCCACGGCCCGCCCTTTTCTTTTAGACAGGTTGTGGGTTATTGTAAACTTCAGACACCTCTGCACCTTGGCATTTCCTTTCTCTTCCTAACTTCGGTCGAATCACTGGAGTGGGAGGGAAGGGAGGAGCTATTTAACAGCTCTGCTGTGGTGCTCCTTGCCGCCTCCTGATGACCAGGAGGTGAATATCACATTAGTAATTAAGATGATCTGTGGACTCATTGTGTCAAAAAAGAAATACATTTATCAGGTAAGCATAATTTTTTCTTTTTAAACACACTGGCAAGTGAAAAGTAAGCTAAAACTGCCTTGTTTCACTTTAAGGTGGTTTTCACTTTACAGCGGGGCTCTGTTCCCTAACCCACTGTATGAGCGGGGGTATACCTGTGTGTGTGTATGTGTATATATATATATATATATATATATATTTCTTTTTAAAGACACAATGAGTCCACGGATCATCTTCATTGCTTATGGATATTCACCTCCTGGTCAGCAGGAGGCGGCAAAGAGCACCACAGCAGAGCTGTTAAATAGCTCCTCCCTTCCCTCCCACTCCAGTCATTCTCTTTGCCTACGTTAGTGCTAGGAAGAGGTAAAGTTAGGTATTAGAAAAGACTCAAAAAGTTAATTGCCTTTGACTGATTCAGAGGTTGTATCTTTCAGGTTTAAACTAGAACACCTCCGCCTGTTAGGGAGGTTTTGGTTACTTTAGTCGACTGTGATTCTACAGTAGTGGTTGCTCCTCCGAAGTCGAGTAAATTGGACAGATATTTTGAAGTTCCCTCTTACTCATACGTTTTTCCAGTGCCAAAGCGAGCTTCAGAGATTGTTTCCAAGGAATGGGAGAGACCAGGTATTCCCTTCTCCCACTCTCCTATTTTCAAGAAAATGTTTCCTATAGCTGAACTCTGTCAGGGAGACTTGGCAGACGGTTCCTAAGGTGGATGGGGTTATTTCCACCTTAGCCATGTGAACTACTATTCCCATTTAGGATAGTTGTGCTTTTAAAGATCCCATGGACAAAAAGTTGGAGGGTCTACTTAAAAAGATTTATGTTCACCAGGGTCTGCTATTGCAGCCAGCTGTGTGCATTGCTACTGTCACTAGTGCGGCAGCATATTGGTTTGATGCTTTGTCTGAGTTTCTCAGGACCGAGACTCCCTTAGAGAAGATCCAAGGTAGGATTAAAGCTCTAAAGTTAGCTAATGCTTTTATTACGGACACTTCTCTGCAAATTTACTAAATTGGCAGCTAAGAGTTCGGGGTTCTCTATCCTAGCCCGCAGAGCCTTATGATTAAAACCTTGGTCTGCGGACGTGTCATCTAAGTCTAAGTTTCTAGCTATTCCTTACAAGGGGAAGACCTTGTTTGGACCTGCCCTTACAGAAATTATCTCTGATATCACGGGAGGTAAAGGTCATCTCCTTCCTCAGGATAAGAGAAGCAAACAGAAAGGACGCCAGAGTAATTTTCGTTCCTTTTGAAATTTCAACGGAAATTCTTTCTCTTCCTCTAAACTAGAACAATCTAAGCCTACTTGGAGACCCAACCAGTCTTGGAACAAGGGTAAACAATCCAAGAAGCATGCTGTTGAATCCAAAATGGCATGAAGGGCATGCCCCCGATCTGGGACCGGATCTGTTGGGGGCAGACTTTCTTCATTCAGGCTTGGGTTCGGGACGTTCAGGTTCCTTGGGCAGTAGAAATAGTGTCTCAGGGATACAAACTGGAGCTCAAAAATTTTCCTCCCAGAGGAAGATTTCTTCTTTCAAGATTATCTGCAAACCAGATAAAGAAAGAGGCATTCTTACATTGTGTACGAGACCTCTCCTCCCTGATAGTGATTGTTCCCGTTCCAGTACAGGGGCAGGGTTTTTATTCAAATCTGTTTGTGGTTCCCAAAAAGGAGGGAACCTTCAGACCTATCTTAGACCTTAAGAGTCTAAATAAGTTTCTCAGAGTTCCATCATTCAAGATGGAAACTATTCGTACCACTCTTCCATTGATCCAGGAGGGTCAATTTATGACAACAGTGGATTTAAAGGATGCATATCTACATGTTCCTATCCACAGAGATCATCACAGGTTCCTGAGTTTGCTTTTCTGGACAAACACTTTCAGTTTGTGGCTCTTCCTTTCGGTCTGGCCACGGCACCCAGAATTTTCACCAAAGTTCTGGGGTCTCTACTGGCAGTTCTAAGACTGCGGGGCATTGCGGTGGCACCTTATCTGGACGATATTGTAATCCAGGCGCCATCTTGTCAACAAGTAAGATCTTATACCAACGTTGTGCTATCCTTCCTAAGAACTCACGGGTGTAAGGTAAATCTGGAAAAGAGTTCCTTAATCCCGAAGACAAGGGTGACTTTCTTGAGAACTCTAATCGATTCTATATCCATGAGGATTTTTCTGATAGAAGTCAGGAAATCAAAGGTTCTAGATACCTGTCGAGCCCTTCAGTCCACTCCTCTGCCGTCAGTGGCTCAGTGCATGGAAGTAATCGGACTGATGGTGACGGTGTCAATGGACATCATCCCGTTTGCTCGGTTCCACCTCAGACCTCTGCAGTTAAACATGCTCAGGCAGTGGAATGGAGATTATGCAGACTTGTCTCCTCGGATAACCCTGGGACAGGAGACGGGGGACTCACTTCAATGGTGGTTGTCTCTGGATCATCTATCCCAGGGAACCTGCTTTCGCAGACCGTCCTAGGTGATTGTGACCAGATGCCAGCCTTCTGGGGTCGGGAGCTGTTTGGGGATCCCTAAAGGCTCAGGGAGTGTGGACTCAGGCGGAGTCTGTTCTTCCTATAAACATCCTGGAACTAAGAGCGATCTTCAATGCTCTTCTGGCCTGGCCTCAGTTGGCTTCGGCCCAGTTTATCAGATTCCAGTCGGACAACATAACAGTGGCTTACATCAATCATCAGGGAGGAACGAGGAGTTCCTTAGCGATGACCGAGGTAGCCAAGATAATCCGGTGAGCGGAGGCCCATTCTTGCTATCTGTCAGCGCTCCACATCCCAGGGGTGGACAACTGGGAGGCAGACTTTCTGAGCAGGCAGACTTTTCATCCGGGAGAGTGGGAACTCCATCCGGAAGTGTTCTCCAGCCTGATTCTCAAATGGGGTCGGCCGGAGTTAGATCTCATGGCATCTCGTCAGAATGCCAAGCATCCGAGATAAGAGTCTAGGTCCAGGGATCCCCAGGCGGAACTGATAGATACAATACTGACATATGTCTTTTACCTCTACCTATGTGTTTAATCAAATTGAGGACTTCAAAAAATACTAACTCTTGAACAGACTTTACTCATAATTTAAGTCTCTTTCACTTGACACCATGGATGTGACCATATTAAACGTATGGTTGTTTCTTTCCGGAGCAATATGTACTTTTAGTATACTGGTTGTTAAACTAAAATTAACAACGGGACATTTCCAAAAACTACAAGAGACAATAAGATACCTCCTTAAAAGTTTAAGGGATATAACTCAATTTCCACCTTAACTGGGATCACACACCCCTTTTGAACTAACCAATAAGGATACAGGATAGCCCTATAAAGGAATACCTGCCTGCAATGAGAACACATCTTGAAAAAGCCCCAAGTGAGGGGAGAAACCGGTTGATGACTGTGTCTCATTTCCTACAAGAAGAACTACTGCTAAGCTGAACTCCTTTAAGGCTTGTGAACTTGATACAGCTGCCGAAAGGATCGCTATCGTGTTGAAAAAGCACACAGGACAACTACCAACGCCTGGCTCACTACTCCCAAGGTCTGTGAATTTGAATACAGCCCTCTGAGGGAGCACACCAGTCTACGAATTGAATATACTGCCAGATGATCTAGTACCTGCACTAAGCACCACGGAATAAGAGTGCCTTGAAGTTACTATCTACCATCATCTAAAGGATTGCTATTTCCCTGGAGATCGTTTACGTTCCGTTTCTCCAGAAATCAGCTGGACATTTTCAGAAAGGGTGATGTAAGCGGACTACGCTAGGAGTACACACCCACCTCCAGAAGACCACCCACCTACAGGACGAACAATATTCAATCTGTGCTCCACAGATTAGCGCAAGGTACCTCACTCGCCCATTAGCTTGATCCAATGCTATTAGTATGATCATCTAGTCACGAGTGTTTTCGTTCACTATAGTGCACTTTCAGGTTAATTCTGTTTTAACCCCTGGTTTTTACGCTGGACGTCCAGTTATTAAGTCTGTTTGTATTGCTACTTTTTTTTATTTATACTGTTGGAATATCTCTGTCCTGTTTATACTTATATTTATTTGAGTATAGTTTTCTTTTATCATCAATCACAGTATATATATATGTGGTTAATCTTTCCCCTTTCTGTATGTTTTTTGCTGCATCTCATTAGAGGACTGACGTATCATCTTTGTGTGCTACTCTGCGGACGGTTGCATCTTAAAGAGACATATATGTAGCAGCTAATATGTATTGCTGCATCTCATTAGAGGACTGACGTATCATCTGTATGTGTGCTACTCTATGGACGGTTACATCTTAAAGAGACATATATAAGGATCTAATATATATTGCTGCATCTCATTAGAGGACTGACGTATCATCTGTATGTGTGCTACTCTGCGGACGGTTGCATCTTAAAGAGACATGTATCAGCTAATATGTATTGCTGCATCTCATTAGAGGACTGACGTATCATCTGTATGTGTGCTACTCTACGGACGGTTACATCTTAAAGAGACATATATAAGGATCTAATATATATTGCTGCATCTCATTAGAGGACAGACGTATCATCTGTATGTGTGCTACTCTACTTACGGTTACGTCTTAAAGAGACATAGCTAAGGATCTAATATGTATTCCTGCATCTCATTAGAGGACTGCCGTATCATCTGTATGTGTGCTACTCTACGGACGTTTACATCTTAAAGAGACATATATAAGGATCTAATATGTATTGCTGCATCTCATTAGAGGACAGACGTATCATCTGTATGTGTGCTACTCTACAGACGGTTACGTCTTATAGAGACATATATGTAGCAGCTAATATGTATTGATGCATCTCATTAGAGGACTGACGTATCATCTGTATGTGTGCTACTCTACGGACGGTTACATCTTAAAGAGACATATATAAGTATCTAATATGTATTGCTGCATCTCATTAGAGGACTGCCGTATCATCTGTATGTGTGCTACTCTACGGACGGTTACATCTTAAAGAGACATATATAAGGATCTAATATGTATTGCTGCATCTCATTAGAGGACAGACGTATCATCTGTATGTGTGCTACTCTACAGACGGTTACGTCTTATAGAGACATATATGTAGCAGCTAATATGTATTGATGCATCTCATTAGAGGACTGACGTATCATCTGTATGTGTGCTACTCTACGGACGGTTACATCTTAAAGAGACATATATAAGTATCTAATATGTATTCCTGCATCTCATTAGAGGACTGCCGTATCATCTGTATGTGTGCTACTCTACGGACGGTTACATCTTAAAGAGACATATATAAGGATCTAATATGTATTGCTGCATCTCATTAGAGGACAGACGTATCATCTGTATGTGTGCTACTCTACAGACGGTTACGTTTTATAGAGACATATATGTAGCAGCTAATATATATTGCTGCATCTCATTAGAGGTTTGACGTATCATCTGTATGTGTGGTACTCTACGGACGGTTACGTCTTAAAGAGACATATATGTAGCAGCTAATATGTATTGCTGTATCTCATTAGAGGACTGACGTATCATCTGTATGTGTGCTACTCTACAGAAGGTTACATCTTAAAGAGACATATATGTAGCAGCTAATATGTATTGATGCATCTCATTAGAGGACTGACGTATCATCTGTATGTGTGCTACTCTACGGACGGTTACATCTTAAAGAGACATATATAAGTATCTAATATGTATTGCTGCATCTCATTAGAGGACTGACGTTTCATCTGTATGTGTGCTACTCTACGGACGTTACATCTTAAAGAGACATATATGTAGCAGCTAATATGTATTGATGCATCTCATTAGAGGACTGACGTATCATCTGTATGTGTGCTACTCTACGGACGGTTACATCTTAAAGAGACATATATAAGTATCTAATATGTATTGCTGCATCTCATTAGAGGACTGACGTATCATCTGTATGTGTGCTACTCTACGGACGGTTACATCTTAAAGAGACATATATGTAGCAGCTAATATGTATTGCTGCATCTCATTAGAGGACTGACGTATCATCTGTATGTGTGCTACTCTACGGACGGTTACATCTTAAAGAGACATATATGTAGCAGCTAATATGTATTGCTGCATCTCATTAGAGGACTGACGTATCATCTTTGTGTGCTACTCTGCGGACGGTTGCATCTTAAAGAGACATATATGTAGCAGCTAATATGTATTGCTGCATCTCATTAGAGGACTGACGTATCATCTGTATGTGTGCTACTCTAAGGACCGTTACATCTTAAAGAGACATATATAAGGATCTAATATGTATTGCTGCATCTCATTAGAGGACAGACGTATCATCTGTATGTGTGCTACTCTACAGATGGTTACATCTTAAAGAGACATATATAAGGATCTAATATGTATTGCTGCATCTCATTAGAGGACAGACGTATCATCTGTATGTGTGCTACTCTACGGACGGTTACGTCTTATAGAGACATATATGTAGCAGCTAATATGTATTGCTGCATCTCATTAGAGGACTGACGTATCATCTGTATGTGTGCTACTCTACAGACGGTTACATCTTAAAGAGACATATATAAGGATCTAATATGTATTGCTGCATCTCATTAGAGGACAGACGTATCATCTGTATGTGTGCTACTCTACGGACGGTTACGTCTTAAAGAGACATATAGAAGGATCTAATATGTATTGCTGCATCTCATTAGAGGACTGACGTATCATCTGTATGTTTGGTACTCTAAGGATGGTTACGTCTTAAAGAGACATAGATGTAGCAGCTAATATGTATTGCTGCATCTCATTAGAGGACTGACGTATCATCTGTATGTGTGCTACTCTACGGACGGTTACGTCTTAAAGAGACATATAGAAGGATCTAATATGTATTGCTGCATCTCATTAGAGGACAGACGTATCATCTGTATGTGTGCTACTCTACTTACGGTTACGTCTTAAAGAGACATAGCTAAGGATCTAATATGTATTCCTGCATCTCATTAGAGGACTGCCGTATCATCTGTATGTGTGCTACTCTACGGACGTTTACATCTTAAAGAGACATATATAAGGATCTAATATGTATTGCTGCATCTCATTAGAGGACAGACGTATCATCTGTATGTGTGCTACTCTACAGACGGTTACGTCTTATAGAGACATATATGTAGCAGCTAATATATATTGCTGCATCTCATTAGAGGTTTGACGTATCATCTGTATGTGTGGTACTCTACGGACGGTTACGTCTTAAAGAGACATATATGTAGCAGCTAATATGTATTGCTGTATCTCATTAGAGGACTGACGTATCATCTGTATGTGTGCTACTCTACAGACGGTTACATCTTAAAGAGACATATATGTAGCAGCTAATATGTATTGATGCATCTCATTAGAGGACTGACGTATCATCTGTATGTGTGCTACTCTACGGACGGTTACATCTTAAAGAGACATATATAAGTATCTAATATGTATTGCTGCATCTCATTAGAGGACTGACGTTTCATCTGTATGTGTGCTACTCTACAGACGGTTACATCTTAAAGAGACATATATAAGGATCTAATATGTATTGCTGCATCTCATTAGAGGACAGACGTATCATCTGTATGTGTGCTACTCTACAGACGGTTACGTCTTATAGAGACATATATGTAGCAGCTAATATGTATTGATGCATCTCATTAGAGGACTGACGTATCATCTGTATGTGTGCTACTCTACGGACGGTTACATCTTAAAGAGACATATATAAGTATCTAATATGTATTCCTGCATCTCATTAGAGGACTGCCGTATCATCTGTATGTGTGCTACTCTACGGACGGTTACATCTTAAAGAGACATATATAAGGATCTAATATGTATTGCTGCATCTCATTAGAGGACAGACGTATCATCTGTATGTGTGCTACTCTACAGACGGTTACGTCTTATAGAGACATATATGTAGCAGCTAATATGTATTGATGCATCTCATTAGAGGACTGACGTATCATCTGTATGTGTGCTACTCTACGGACGGTTACATCTTAAAGAGACATATATAAGTATCTAATATGTATTCCTGCATCTCATTAGAGGACTGCCGTATCATCTGTATGTGTGCTACTCTACGGACGGTTACATCTTAAAGAGACATATATAAGGATCTAATATGTATTGCTGCATCTCATTAGAGGACAGACGTATCATCTGTATGTGTGCTACTCTACAGACGGTTACGTTTTATAGAGACATATATGTAGCAGCTAATATATATTGCTGCATCTCATTAGAGGTTTGACGTATCATCTGTATGTGTGGTACTCTACGGACGGTTACGTCTTAAAGAGACATATATGTAGCAGCTAATATGTATTGCTGTATCTCATTAGAGGACTGACGTATCATCTGTATGTGTGCTACTCTACAGAAGGTTACATCTTAAAGAGACATATATGTAGCAGCTAATATGTATTGATGCATCTCATTAGAGGACTGACGTATCATCTGTATGTGTGCTACTCTACGGACGGTTACATCTTAAAGAGACATATATAAGTATCTAATATGTATTGCTGCATCTCATTAGAGGACTGACGTTTCATCTGTATGTGTGCTACTCTACGGACGTTACATCTTAAAGAGACATATATGTAACAGCTAATATGTATTGCTGCATCTCATTAGAGGACTGACGTATCATCTGTATGTGTGGTACTCTACGGACGGTTGCATCTTAAAGAGACATATAGAAGGATCTAATATGTATTGCTGCATCTCATTAGAGGACTGACGTATCATCTGTATGTGTGCTACTCTACGGACGGTTACATCTTAAAGAGACATATATGTAGCAGCTAATATGTATTGCTGCATCTCATTAGAGGACTGACGTATCATCTGTATGTGTGCTACTCTGCGGACGGTTACATCTTAAAGAGACATATATGTAGCAGCTAATATGTATTGCTGCATCTCATTAGAGGACTGACGTATCATCTGTATGTGTGCTACTCTACGGACGGTTACATCTTAAAGAGACATATATGTAGCAGCTAATATGTATTGCTGCATCTCATTAGAGGACTGACGTATCATCTTTGTGTGCTACTCTGCGGACGGTTGCATCTTAAAGAGACATATATGTAGCAGCTAATATGTATTGCTGCATCTCATTAGAGGACTGACGTATCATCTGTATGTGTCCTACTCTAAGGACCGTTACATCTTAAAGAGACATATATAAGGATCTAATATGTATTGCTGCATCTCATTAGAGGACAGACGTATCATCTGTATGTGTGCTACTCTACAGATGGTTACATCTTAAAGAGACATATATAAGGATCTAATATGTATTGCTGCATCTCATTAGAGGACAGACGTATCATCTGTATGTGTGCTACTCTACGGACGGTTACGTCTTATAGAGACATATATGTAGCAGCTAATATGTATTGCTGCATCTCATTAGAGGACTGACGTATCATCTGTATGTGTGCTACTCTACAGATGGTTACATCTTAAAGAGACATATATAAGGATCTAATATGTATTGCTGCATCTCATTAGAGGACAGACGTATCATCTGTATGTGTGCTACTCTACGGACGGTTACGTCTTAAAGAGACATATAGAAGGATCTAATATGTATTGCTGCATCTCATTAGAGGACTGACGTATCATCTGTATGTTTGGTACTCTAAGGATGGTTACGTCTTAAAGAGACATAGATGTAGCAGCTAATATGTATTGCTGCATCTCATTAGAGGACTGACGTATCATCTGTATGTGTGCTACTCTACGGACGGTTACGTCTTAAAGAGACATATAGAAGGATCTAATATGTATTGCTGCATCTCATTAGAGGACAGACGTATCATCTGTATGTGTGCTACTCTACTTACGGTTACGTCTTAAAGAGACATAGCTAAGGATCTAATATGTATTCCTGCATCTCATTAGAGGACTGCCGTATCATCTGTATGTGTGCTACTCTACGGACGTTTACATCTTAAAGAGACATATATAAGGATCTAATATGTATTGCTGCATCTCATTAGAGGACAGACGTATCATCTGTATGTGTGCTACTCTACAGACGGTTACGTCTTATAGAGACATATATGTAGCAGCTAATATATATTGCTGCATCTCATTAGAGGTTTGACGTATCATCTGTATGTGTGGTACTCTACGGACGGTTACGTCTTAAAGAGACATATATGTAGCAGCTAATATGTATTGCTGTATCTCATTAGAGGACTGACGTATCATCTGTATGTGTGCTACTCTACAGACGGTTACATCTTAAAGAGACATATATGTAGCAGCTAATATGTATTGATGCATCTCATTAGAGGACTGACGTATCATCTGTATGTGTGCTACTCTACGGACGGTTACATCTTAAAGAGACATATATAAGTATCTAATATGTATTGCTGCATCTCATTAGAGGACTGACGTTTCATCTGTATGTGTGCTACTCTACAGACGGTTACATCTTAAAGAGACATATATAAGGATCTAATATGTATTGCTGCATCTCATTAGAGGACAGACGTATCATCTGTATGTGTGCTACTCTACAGACGGTTACGTCTTATAGAGACATATATGTAGCAGCTAATATGTATTGATGCATCTCATTAGAGGACTGACGTATCATCTGTATGTGTGCTACTCTACGGACGGTTACATCTTAAAGAGACATATATAAGTATCTAATATGTATTCCTGCATCTCATTAGAGGACTGCCGTATCATCTGTATGTGTGCTACTCTACGGACGGTTACATCTTAAAGAGACATATATAAGGATCTAATATGTATTGCTGCATCTCATTAGAGGACAGACGTATCATCTGTATGTGTGCTACTCTACAGACGGTTACGTCTTATAGAGACATATATGTAGCAGCTAATATGTATTGATGCATCTCATTAGAGGACTGACGTATCATCTGTATGTGTGCTACTCTACGGACGGTTACATCTTAAAGAGACATATATAAGTATCTAATATGTATTCCTGCATCTCATTAGAGGACTGCCGTATCATCTGTATGTGTGCTACTCTACGGACGGTTACATCTTAAAGAGACATATATAAGGATCTAATATGTATTGCTGCATCTCATTAGAGGACAGACGTATCATCTGTATGTGTGCTACTCTACAGACGGTTACGTTTTATAGAGACATATATGTAGCAGCTAATATATATTGCTGCATCTCATTAGAGGTTTGACGTATCATCTGTATGTGTGGTACTCTACGGACGGTTACGTCTTAAAGAGACATATATGTAGCAGCTAATATGTATTGCTGTATCTCATTAGAGGACTGACGTATCATCTGTATGTGTGCTACTCTACAGAAGGTTACATCTTAAAGAGACATATATGTAGCAGCTAATATGTATTGATGCATCTCATTAGAGGACTGACGTATCATCTGTATGTGTGCTACTCTACGGACGGTTACATCTTAAAGAGACATATATAAGTATCTAATATGTATTGCTGCATCTCATTAGAGGACTGACGTTTCATCTGTATGTGTGCTACTCTACGGACGTTACATCTTAAAGAGACATATATGTAACAGCTAATATGTATTGCTGCATCTCATTAGAGGACTGACGTATCATCTGTATGTGTGGTACTCTACGGACGGTTGCATCTTAAAGAGACATATAGAAGGATCTAATATGTATTGCTGCATCTCATTAGAGGACTGACGTATCATCTGTATGTGTGCTACTCTACGGACGGTTACATCTTAAAGAGACATATATGTAGCAGCTAATATGTATTGCTGCATCTCATTAGAGGACTGACGTATCATCTGTATGTGTGCTACTCTGCGGACGGTTACATCTTAAAGAGACATATATGTAGCAGCTAATATGTATTGCTGCATCTCATTAGAGGACTGACGTATCATCTGTATGTGTGCTACTCTACGGATGGTTACATCTTAAAGAGACATATATGTAGCAGCTAATATGTATTGCTGCATCTCATTAGAGGACTGACGTATCATCTTTGTGTGCTACTCTGCGGACGGTTGCATCTTAAAGAGACATATATGTAGCAGCTAATATGTATTGCTGCATCTCATTAGAGGACTGACGTATCATCTGTATGTGTGCTACTCTAAGGACCGTTACATCTTAAAGAGACATATATAAGGATCTAATATGTATTGCTGCATCTCATTAGAGGACAGACGTATCATCTGTATGTGTGCTACTCTACAGATGGTTACATCTTAAAGAGACATATATAAGGATCTAATATGTATTGCTGCATCTCATTAGAGGACAGACGTATCATCTGTATGTGTGCTACTCTACGGACGGTTACGTCTTATAGAGACATATATGTAGCAGCTAATATGTATTGCTGCATCTCATTAGAGGACTGACGTATCATCTGTATGTGTGCTACTCTACAGATGGTTACATCTTAAAGAGACATATATAAGGATCTAATATGTATTGCTGCATCTCATTAGAGGACAGACGTATCATCTGTATGTGTGCTACTCTACGGACGGTTACGTCTTAAAGAGACATATAGAAGGATCTAATATGTATTGCTGCATCTCATTAGAGGACTGACGTATCATCTGTATGTTTGGTACTCTAAGGATGGTTACGTCTTAAAGAGACATAGATGTAGCAGCTAATATGTATTGCTGCATCTCATTAGAGGACTGACGTATCATCTGTATGTGTGCTACTCTACGGACGGTTACGTCTTAAAGAGACATATAGAAGGATCTAATATGTATTGCTGCATCTCATTAGAGGACTGACGTATCATCTGTATGTTTGGTACTCTACGGACGGTTACGTCTTAAAGAGACATATAGAAGGATCTAATATGTATTGCTGCATCTCATTAGAGGACTGACGTATCATCTGTATGTGTGCTACTCTACGGACGGTTACATCTTAAAGAGACATATATAAGGATCTAATATGTATTGCTGCATCTCATTAGAGGACTGACGTATCATCTGTATGTGTGGTACTCTACGGACGGTTACGTCTTAAAGAGACATATATAAGGTCATTTATTTCATTTATTTAATTATAGTGTAGTGTTAGGTTTAATTGTAACTTAGGTTAGGATTTATTTTACAGGTAATTTTGTAATTATTTTAACTAGGTAGCTATTAAATAGTAAATAACTATTTAATAGCTATTGTACCTAGTTAAAATAAATACAAAGTTGCCTGTAAAATAAATATTAATCCTAAAATAGCTACAATATAATTATTTGTTATATTATAGCTAGTTTAGGGTTTATTTTACAGGTATTTAGTTTTAAATAGGAATACTTTAGTTAATAAGATTTAATTAATTTTGTTAGAATAGTGATTACAAGGAGAGCATCCTACAATTTTTTGAGAGTGCGCCTCTAACCAATTAATGTTTTTAACCTGATTAAATTCACTGTTAACCAGAAAATCTTTCAAATTGTTGGCCCTTCGTGCCGTCATAAGGGAAGAGCCCCCAACATATTCCTGTAAAACAGGATCAAGTGAAAGAAGGTGCCAGGTTTTTTTGTAAGATACTTTTAACCTTTTCCCAATGGGAATTAAATTTAGTAATAAATCTAATTTTGGTAGCTGCAACATCACTTTTAGGTGCTCTATTTTGAAAGAGAAGATCTCTCCTATTGATGTTTTTTGCTCTAAAAAGAGCTCTTTTTACACATCTTTTAGAGTACCCCCTATCATAGAATTTACCAGCCATCTCAACAGCCTGTCTGTTGAAGGTCTGTTCATCAGTACATATTCTACGCAATCTCAAAAATTGCCCATAAGGGATACTTTTCTTTAGATTTTCAGGATGGATCCCAAAAGAAGGCTATTAGAGGCTGCAGGTTTACGATATACTTCAGTTACCACCATGTTTCCTTGTTTAGCAACAAGGAGGTCCAGAAAACCAATTTTATTGGCATTATAGTTACATGTAAGAAAAATATTCAAGTCATTTTGGTTAAGGATAGATACAAATTGCAACAGTTCCTGTTCTTTTTAGAGCAAAAAAACATCAATAGGAGAGATCTTCTCTTTCAAAATAGAGCACCTAAAAGTGATGTTGCAGCTACCAAAATTAGATTTATTACTAAATTTAATTCCCATTGGGAAAAGGTTAAAAGTATCTTACAAAAAAACCTGGCACCTTCTTTCACTTGATCCTGTTTTACAGGAATATGTTGGGAACTATCCCCTTATGACGGCACGAAGGGCCAACAATTTAAGATTTTCTGGTTAGCAGTGAATTTAATCAGGTTAAAAACATTAATTGGTTAGAGGCGCACTCTCAAAAAATTGTAGGATGCTCTCCTTGTAATCACTGTGTGTGTTGTGAACATTTGCAAGCAATACAAAGAAAATCTATCATATTAAATCCTTTATTAATTGTTCAACTACAGGGGTTATATACCTCTTGTCATGTTTATGTGGGAAAAACATACAGAGAGTTTCGCTCTCGCATAACTGAACACCGTGACGACATCAAAGATTTCAATATTGACAGCCCTATTGCTAGGCATTTTGCCCAGTACCACCAATCAAAAATAGAAAGTTTGAAAATTGTTGGGATTGAGGGGCCCATTTATCAAGCTCCGAAGACTCGCCAGAAACACAAATTATGAAGCAGCGGTCTAAAGACCGCTGCTACATAACCTTGTCCGCCTGCTCTGAGCAGGCGGACAGGAATCGCCGGAAATCAACCCGATCGAGTACGATCGGGTTGATTGACACCTCCTGCTGGCGGCCGCGAGTCAGCAGGGGGCGGCGTTGCACCAGCAGCTCTTGTGAGCTGCTGGTGCAATGTTAAATGCGGAGAGCATATTGCTCTCCGCATTTAGCGAGGTGTTGCAGACCTGATCCGCACTGTTGGATCAGGTCCGCAACACCTTTGATAAATAGGGGCCTGAGTCTGTAAAAGCTAGTAAAAGAGGTGGCAATATTGATACAATACTTTTACAAAAAGAAACCCGATGGATGTACCATTTAAACACATTATCCCCTTATGGGTTAAATGAAAAAATGGAGTTTGCCTCCTTTTTCAACTGACACCCTTTGTTCTTTGACCTCTGTAAGCGAAAAGTTAGGTACATTGTCGTGCTGTTTTGAGATATCGACAGTCTGTGGGTGAATACTTTATTGCCTCAATTACAAATCAATATAAATTAACTGTACATTATTTTTGGAAATTTAACTGTTCCTGTTAGCTTTAGAAGGCAATATTACGATATTTAAGAATTTTGTATGAATGTTGTTATGAGTGAGTAATCTTTTATTATTTTTCTGACATCGAGTTCAGCAGCTATTTAAGAAATTATTAACATGTTGCCTCTTTAAGGATCTAACCAATAAGTGTGTAGTGTGTGTAGTAACATACGGGCCCTTTGTGAATTATGGTATTGCTTTAAATCAGATGTTCATCAAGTCCAATAAAAAGAGCTGTTTAGCGAAGTGATGTCAGAACCCGGAAGAAGCTCCGAGCGACCACGAGAGCGGAGCGAAACGTGCACAGGGACGCGTTGGTCGGTCGCTACCTCATACCTTTGGGAAAATCCCCGTCTTATCCTGTTGACCCTCTGTGCTTATAGGAACTGTGCCGTTGATGAATTCCTTGCGTGGATAAGTATAACTTCTTTTCTGAATATCAAAGACACCGCCGGATGCGTGTGTTATGTAACTATCCGCAGCAACTGTGGCACTTGGTTCATGGAAGATTTGCATAATCAAGCTATATGTGGTTTGCTTTGACTCACTTTCATTGAGGGCAACCAGTGGAGTATTACCAAGTATATCTGTGTGATACATACAAATTAAAAAGCTTCTAAAATTCTTCCTAAAATCTCTATGGATCCATGAGATATAAGTCTTAAGGATATAGTGTTACCTATATCTGTGGTGTTGGAACAAATATTACGTTAGCTCCGAAAATATATAACTAACTAAACTCCCTTCCTAAGCACCTAGAATACAAAATACAATATACACCGGAGAGGTTCTCTCCCTGAAGTACACCAGCAAAAACCATTCTCTCCTCCATGTACAAATAATTTAAATAAAGACGTCCAAATTACTGCAGACAAGCGACTTTAACTATCAAAATTCATTTATGCCAACTCCAATAGGTTTAACAACCTCTTTAAACTAATGCGAGACCTGACCCCCACACGCTTCCTAAAAAGCCTCTTTATTATATGCAAAACCCAATCCTTATTTCATATACTCTTTTACATCCACGGAACAAATTCTAAGTAAACCCCGCATTTTCAACATGTGACTTATTCACACAAATTTCTATATTTGTGATATGTACATATATAACTTTTAGAGAATTTTCAGAGAACTTTTAACAACTCTAAATGCCCTTGAAGAGATTTTTTACATATTTTACGATTTTTTATGATATTTTACAGTTTTAAATCCCTAGGTATTTGTGAAATACGCACCGATCATAGCACATACAATAATCAGCATCTACACATATACGTTAAGGCTGTTTTGTATATATGCATTAAAGAATCAAACACTGGCTTATATAGACACAATTAGGACAACGATGGACCCCTAACCCATTATATAGTCATGCAGGCCATATAGAAAGGGTCCAGACAAGACTAAGGTTCCAAATTAGATAAACATCCGGCAATAGTACAACCGGATAAGAATAAATACACACTTCCGGTAAAAGCGAAACCGGAATTAGCGAGAGCGAAACCGGAAGTAGCGAAAACGGATGTTAAGCTACAGATAAAAGAACCGGAAGGGATAGTAAGTTAAACACCCCGGAAGTGGGGATATCAAAAATAAGATACACCGCCTGATATACATTACAATAGTAAGATAAGAGATGCCCCCAAACAATAACACATACGATATAAATAATAAACACGTATGAAGTGAATCAAATACAGATATCTTTTAAAACATAAGAGACAACAAAAAAACAAAAAAAAAAAAACTATATTTCCCATGTAACACTGGGCTAAACAGGAAAGGGCAGACCCCGACTTTTGGCGCCAAAATAGAACCAATCACCTATGGTATTAGGGTATAAAGCTCCCAGAGACATACAGACCAGTATTGTCTTGAGAAAGGCCTAGGAGGGCCGAAACGCGTCGACATACTGGTGAGCAAATTTCTGATTTTATTATACCACATCTAGACGTTATTACACTATTGCACTTTATTTCACCCACAGATTAGGAGGACGACTTTGGACCTACCCGCCACATTATTGTACTTTTTTTTTTCTTCTGCATTTTTATAGTCTACATTTTTTATATATTTTTTATATTCTGCATTCTTATAATCTCCTTCACGTCTACCACAGCTATTGGACTTTATTTTGGAAGTTAATCATCTAGGATTTCTTTGAACGCACTTACCCACCATATTTTTTGAACACTTTGATATTTATTTGTGGATTAATTTTTTACAATTTTTGTGGAACACTTTTGCAATTTTTGTGGAACACTCTGATATATATTTTTTTTTTTTGGAACACTGTGATTTTCCAAAGAGACATTTTTTAAGAAACTATTTGAGAGACATAAATTTCTTCATTTTTTCAACAAATTCTATTTCCATTTTTACACAATTGGATTTCTCCTACACTTTTATTTATATTGTATTTCTATCACTTATACTTTTATACTGCATCTGTATTGTTGACATCTGTATTATTGACATTGTACTACGCCAATTTTGGCCATTTACATCACATCTGCTGTTTGTAAATATCTGTGCTTAAACTGCACTTTATAGACCATAATACTATGATCTTAGACTGTTGTCGGAGCTAACGTAATATTTGTTCCAACACCACGGATATAGGTAACACTATATCCTTAAGACTTATATCTCATGGATCCATAGAGATTTTAGGAAGAATTTTAGAAGCTTTTTAATTTGTATGTATTATATTGTATTTTCATTGTATATTAACTGTAATAAATACATTCCATTTTTAACATATCCATACCTCACAGTCCTTTTAAGCTTCCCAGCGCTCACTATATCACACAATTGTAATCACATCCCAAGTCCACTAGGGGACTTTTGCCAGTGAGCATAAGGCTGTAAAATACTAGCGCTCGGTCTACCACACACACGTTTCAAGTATATCTGTGTCTCATGAAACAATAATCTGTTAACAGAGCAATTGTGTTTGATTTGATATTGACCACAATTTTTGCACTACATGACGGCCTGACTTTGCACCTGTCTGGAACAGCTTTTCAGTCCAGTTTACTGCTTCTATGCAATACTTATGCTTTAACATCTTAATGCCTGGCTTTGCTCTTTTGCATATTTATATCTGCAGTTTACTGGACTTTTCTGTGGTGCACCACTTATCCATATCTTTGCTCTGTTTGCAATAGGGGGACCCCACTGTTGTGTGTGAGTGTATGTATGAATGGTTTTATTATTTCTCTATGTTCATATCATGAATTTACATAAAGTATTTTGCACTTAACATATTCGTTTGTTTTTCTTTAATGAATTGTCCTCTTTTATGTGCTATCTTCCTAGACTTTTAGATTTCACTTATTTTGTGGAATCTACTCTCTTTTTACTATTTATATATTATAATATCTTCATCCTAGATTCCCTTTCCTTCTTCAGCCATCCGCTCAACATCACATACACAATTATATCTACATTGGATTATTGTCCCATACAGATTCATATTTCATATCTGTATGTATAAAACACAGAGGATATTATTTAAAATACCAGTTATATGTGTACTTACTAGGTGCCTGAAATGAAAGAAATAATGTTGTTAAAATGTTCATTTGAGTATTTGTTCACATTCATATAAAACACAGCAGATTACACATTGTAATATAGTTATTTAAATTATGCAGGCTGTATTAAAATGAAACCAGAGTTGAGGGGGCGGAGCTAGCGGCCAGAGTGAGCAGACCTGTTTTGGCGGAGCTCCGTCTAAACGTCAAAATAATATAAGCTTTTCTTGTCTTTTCGCCATTTAAACACTTTCCATTTCCCACCTCATATGAGCTACTCTGGATAGCCCGTTTGCAGAAACCGGTGATTACCAACTAAGAGGCTGAGAAGGCTTTCTGTAGACCAAGGACGATTGCACCTGATAGGCCTAGTACAGAGACCACACACCATGTTCAGGCTCAGAGAGTACTACTCTGTCAGTAAATGGGGCACTATCTGCATTGACACATAATGGGTCCGCACTGTGGCTAGCCGATTAAGCATTCAACGAAGATCAGACCTGTTTGACGCAGCGGCTCATAATGAACCGGCATCACAACAACATACAGATGGCCAATTAACTGGAAACAGACTTGGTGTGACAACATGTTATAAATAATACGATACCAAGGTTTATATTGCAATCCTTCCTGAGAGATCCTCCTATAAGTGACAGATAAAAGGCCCCTAAAGGTGATAATGCAGGCCAAACTTTAAAACTAAATCCTAGGCGACGTCCTCGTGTCGGGCTCCCCATCCCCCCATCCTGGTGATCCCGGTAGAACAGTACAAGCTAGTTTGCAAGGCTCATTCAAATATGGAGATGCAGAATTTGGAAGCAACACTGTTCAGGTTGCTAGAGGAACATTTTCTTAAGCTTCACCAGTTAGTAAAGGGATGTTTAGGCAAAACCTACGATACCTCTGTGGAGGAACATGCTAAATCCCCTACACCACGGCAAAGTCTGTGACGAGTTACAAACAGTGAAACTACTGATGCTGAGCCCTATAGCCAAGGAGGTGTTTGCAGCGTGATAAAACTTATTACGGCTTCACAACTAAAAACCGAGTCAACGGCTGTGAGCGATATCGCCACCGCACTAAGGGACAAGTGGTTCCTAGTTCCTGGCACTGAGGCACGAGAAGAGGATAGACAAACAGAAGGATCTAAACACACCAAGGAACGTGAGTCTATCCTAAGCTCTAAGAAGCCCCATATGACAGAAAGCACAATTATTTACAAAATCAGACTTGCCACAATATTAGGAGCCCAACACGGCCATATAAATATCGATCTTGATCCAAGCCTTTGCCTGATTGTAGTTGGAGGGTCTGTTACAGACAGTAAAAGGCAGTTTGGTTCCTTGAATCCCTCAAACTGCTGCAAGACTGGCAACATAAGATCATCAGCAGTAAATATATGCGGGCAACAAACTACGCCATAACTACCTATTGGCCTTCCCTTACTGCTAAATATGAGTATAGTTCTGGGACACAATTCTACACAGTCCAGTTTAGTATTACCCTAATAATAACTATGTCTGATGTTTGGGAGACATTAACCCCTTAATGACAACTGACGTACCAGGTACGTCCAGCAAAAACTGTCAGTTAATGACAATGGACGTACCTGGTACGTCAGTTGTCTAAGAGAGTGCTGGAAGCGATCGCAATCGCTTCCAGCAGCTCTCAGGGTATTGCAGTGATGCCTCGATATTGAGGCATCCTGCAATACCCTTTAAAAAGCATCCGATGCAGAGAGAGCCACTCTGTGGCCCTCTCTGCACCGGTAGCGATGGTGCCGTTGGTGGGTGGGTGGTCGCTTACAAGGGAGGCGGGTGGGCGGCCCATCGCTCCCCGGCATCCGGTTCCTTCAAGTGCTATGTGCACGCCGGATGCAGGGAGCGTGTGGAGGGGGGCCTGCGGGCGCGCGCGCGCGCAGCAACCACTGCCACCAATGACTAATGAGAAGAGAGAGGGGGGCAGAAAACGTTTTTTTTTTAAAAAAATAATACGATCTGCTAAGGTAGGGGGATGGGGTTAGGTGGGGGGGCAGCTACACTACAGAAAACTGCTATTTAAGAAAATAAAAACAAAAAAAATCAACCTTGCTTTTTTGGGAAAAACTGGGTACTGGCAGACAGCTGCCAGTACCCAAGATGGTGGCAAATAGGTAGGTTGGGAGGGTTAGAGAGCTGTTTGGGGGGGATCAGGGAGGTTGGGGGCTAAGGCAGGGGTCCATCACAGATGAATAATTAAAAAAAAAAAAAAACACCTTTTATTTTAGTACTGGCAGACTTTCTGCCAGTACTTAAGATGGCGGGGACAATTGTGGGGTGGGGGAGGGAAGAGAGCTGTTTGGGAGGGATCAGGGGGTGGGATGTGTCAGGTGGGAGGCTGATCTCTACACTAAAGCTAAAATTAACCCTGCAAGCTCTCTACAAGCTACCTAATTAACCCCTTAACTGCTGGGCATAATACAAGTGTGGTGCGCAGCAGCATTTAGTGGCCTCCTAATTGCCAAAAAGCAACACCAAAGCCATATATGTCTGCTATTTCTGAACAAAGGAGATCCCAGAGAAGCATTTACAACCATTTGTGACATAATTGCACAAGCTGTTTGTAAATAATTTCAGTGAGAAACCTAAAATTGTGAAAAATTTTACTTTTTTTTTTATTTGCTCGCATTTGGCGGTGAAATGGTGGCATGAAATATACCAAAATGGGCCTAGATCAATACTTTGGGTTGTCTACTACACTACACTAAAGCTAAAATTAACCCTTCAAGGTCTCTACAAGCTCCCTAATTAACCCCTTCACTGCTGGGCATAATACACGTGTGGTGCACAGCGGCATTTAGTGGCCTTCTAATTACCAAAAAGCAATGCCAAAGCCATATATGTCTGCTATTTCTGAACAAAGAGGATCCCAGAGAAGCATTTACAACCATTTGTGCCATAATTGCACAAACTGTTTGTAAATAATTTCAGTGAGAAACCTAAAGTGTGTGACAAAATTTGTGAAAAAGTGAACGATTTTTTTTTATTTGCTCGCATTTGGCAGTGAAATGGTGGCATGAAATATACCAAAATGGGCATAAATCAATACTTTGGGTTGTCTTCTAAAAAAAAATATATACATGTCAAGGGATATTCAGGGATTCCTGAAAGATATCAGTGTCCCAATGTAACCAGCGCTAATTTTGAAAAAAAGTGGTTTGGAAATAGCAAAGTGCTACTTTTATTTATGGCCCTATAACTTGCAAAAAAAGCAAAGAACATGTAAACATTGGGTATTTCTAAACTCAGGACAAAATTTAGAAACTATTTAGCATGGGTGTTTTTTGGTGGTCGTAGATGTGTAACAGATTTTTGGGGTCAAAGTTAGAAAAAGTGTGTTTTTTTTTCATTTTTTCCTCATATTTTATAAAAAATTTTTATAGTAAATTATAAGATATGATGAAAATAATGGTATCTTTAGAAAGTCCATTTAATGGCGAGAAAAACGGTATATAATATGTGTGGGTACAGTAAATGAGTAAGAGGAAAATTACAGCTAAACACAAACACTGCAGAAATGTAAAAATAGCCATTGTCATTAAGGGGTTAACATTCAACCCTAATTTGTTTTTACCATAGTTTATAGATGCGCAATTACATATTTATATTTCCGCTATGACTGTAGCTTTAATTTACCCTTAAGTTAAGATGTTAATTCATGCTATGATCCTGATCACTATAAATAAATAAAAAAAATCTGCATCTAACTCTGTATGATGTTTATATGGTTCAGTCAATATTGTATGTTTAGTATTGTTTTATATAAGCCTGTTCCTAAAGTTACATTTCAGCTGAACATTACTTTCTAGGGGATCTAGGCCTCCCACGCAACCTATCATAAGACACCATAAGACACCATAAGACACCATAAGACATCATAAGACACCATAAGACATCATAAGACAACATAAGACATCATAAGACATCATAAGACATCATAAGACACCATAAGACAACATAAGACATCATAAGACACCATAAGACACCATAAGACATCATAAGACATCATAAGACACCATAAGACACCATAAGACATCATAAGACACCATAAGACATCATAAGACATCATAAGACATCATAAGACACCATAAGACATCATAAGACAACATAAGACATCATAAGACACCATAAGAGACCATAAGACATCATAAGACATCATAAGACACCATAAGACATCATAAGACACCATAAGACATCATAAGACATCATAAGATAGTGTTTTCTCTGGCTTGTTGTTAATGAGTACCTACTTATCTAATGGGTCCTACCAACCAAAGTTAGCGTTTGACTCTGAGTGTCAGGACTTTGTACTACTTTGTGGGAATTTTCTGTTCACTTACAAGATTGCTTTAGTCCTCTTGTTTCACTCACAGGTTATGATTATGACGTCACTTAAAAATTATGGCTTGATGTGCTCATTATATATTTTCAAGCGTGTCTATAACAATCTTTGATATGTTTAGGGACATATCGCCATAAGCTACAGTCCAATTAGTCCCACTTAAGTACATATAGTTAGTTTTTTTATAAGGGACTTATAAATAAATAGATCCTATATTGGTTGGCATTATGGAGTCCCTGGCTTAACTTCAGCCCTGCGGTTGGCAGCCGTGAGTAATTTACTACCCTATACTATGCCTGGATAAGTTCCCTTCTGGAAGTCTTTATGCTATACCTAATATATTTTAGAATTACATAACCTATTTCATACTTATGGTTATATGTTCTGGGATTATCACTATAGTTATATAGTCCTGTTAATCCTAGGGCCCATATTTATCAAGCTCCGTATGGAGCTTGAAGGGCCGTGTTATCGCCAGAAACACAAGTTATGAAGCAGCGGTCTAAAGACCGTTGCTTCATAACTCTGTCCGCCTGCTCTGAGCAGGCGGACAGGAATCGCCGGAAATCAACCCGATCGAGTACATTCGGGTTGATTGACACCCCCCTGCTGGCGGCCGATTGGCTGTGAGTCAGCAGGGGGCGGCGTTGCACCTGCAGCTCTTGTGAGCTGCTGGTGCAATGTTAAATGCAGAGAGCGTACTGCTCTCCGCATTTAGCGAGGTCTTGCGGACCTGATCCGCACTGTTGGATCAGGTCCGCAAGACCTTTGATAAATAGGGGCCAAGGAATCTGCCATCATTGTCTCTATCTAACTTTTGAAGTGTAAATGGTATGTTTTTACTGATAAACCCTCTTTTCTTGACCCCAGCTGAGCTATAGTAGTGTTGGGTGTAGTGGGTTCCAAAATATTTGGGTTCCTTATATTTTTTTTTTTAATGGGTCTCTTGCAGGAAGAGTATATTTGCCCCTCATTTAGCTAAATCCAATAATGCATTATGTCTTTTACTAGGGGAGTGAAATCCTTTGACATTTTGAGTGGCAAGGGACAGTTTACGGGGATTAGGTTCCATATTGGGCATCAAATGAAAATAAGATCAATTTTAACATCTGTGTGTGTGGAGTGATGAAAAATCATAAATGCAACAATAAACAATGTATTTAAAGCAAACATATCAGAACCAGGCAAAGATGGCCTGTAATGACGTAGCACATTGATACAACCCCGAGGGGTCACCTCCATCCGCTCCGGCATTATTCTGAAGTAAATTGTAGGGAAAGTAATTTCGGCTGTGTTAATCTCAGTTAAATGTTATTAGAGACATTATATAGATTTACTCTTAATTTTTAAAGGCTAGGAGTGACAAAGCATAATGAACACAAAGCAAGTATCTAGATTTAGGAAGAATTAGACACTACATCTATACATTTTAACTAACAGGTTTGGAAAATGTCCAACAATAAATAAAATTATAGGAGTTAAGTCTTCACATCGTGGACCCTTGACCTATTTTCTATTCAACATTGTAAATTCCTCCAAGTGGAGGTCAACATTAAGTAGCGAACTTAACTTAGAATTCTGGAATCTCAGGATTCTGGAATTTTTAGAGTTCAGTTGAAGGAGATATGTAAGTCCTTGTGTCAGGCGCTTATCACACCTGTAATCAAACTGTTTTCTTCAAGGCCCTACTAGGTGATTGTTCCTTAAAGGAGAGTTCAAAAGACCAATGTATCTTCTCTTTAGTTAACAATCAAAGTTAGGTCTTGGAGATCTAGGTCTAGTTATCCTCAGAGCCTTTGGGTCCTGGGCTTGTAGGGAGGATTGAGTTCTTTTTTGATGGTTATTTACAGTTTTCCATGTTTGAGGTGAGGATGAGGTCGTGTGATCTTGTGTAATTTGTTTTTCTAGATCTGGATGAAGAGTCTGTGGTGCTTCAATATTCAAAGGCCTGCAAAAGTCTGCAATCTCTGAGGTATCCTTGCAGATAAATCTTTTGTCCTCATGGATGACTAAAAGTTGAGTTGGGAAACCCCAACGATAAGGGATTCTCTTGAGGCATAACAGTTACGTTAGGGGACCAAATTCTTTTCTTTGTTGCAGAGTTCTTTGAGAGGGATCAGCAAAAAACTGCAGGACTGTACCTCTAAACCTTATCAGTTGGTTCTTTCGGGATAGGCCTAGTATTTCTTCCTCATCGCAAAAGCTTTTTTTAATTATAATGTCCCTTGGAGGAGCTGTATCTGGCAGCTTAGGACGTAAAGCTCTGTGAGCTTTATCCGATGGAATGGGTTTAGTTGAGTTGGCTCCCTTTAAGTGGGTAAAAAGGGCTGGTAAGTAGGTAGGAAGGTATTTAGGTTAAACCGATTCTGGCACCCCTCGGATGCGAAGGTTCTTCCTGCGACTCCTGTTTTCCAGGTCATCAACTTTATTATGCAGGGTTTCCAGTGAGTGTTGTTGTGATTCATAGCGTAACTGTAATTAGTTAAATTCTTCTCTCATGGAGTCATTGCCGTCTTCTAGCACTTCCACCCTGAAGCCCAGAGTATGGATATCTTGTTTAAAGTCCGCTAGTTCCTCTCTCATGCATGCTCGAAGAATATCAGCAATATCCTGTTTAGATGGGAGAGAGGAGAGAACCTCTGCAGAGATTTGTAGTATTTCTGATGTTGCATGGTCTGTATTCGGAGGTGTATCAGTATTTGTTGCCATAGCTGCAGAATTAGGAGATGTCTGTTCCATAGTGTTAAAATAAGATGTGACAAAGTGGCTTTTGGTCGCCTGAGATTTTGTTGCTCTACTGTATTCAGTTTAGGTTTCTGCTTATAGGCCATTGTGACTAGAGAATAAATGCTCAGATCCTCTTGTCAGAGATAATCCAAAGGTGTTAATGCAGCTTTTAGTGGTAGCGAGAGCTTTACCAATGTGCTTGCTGCAGTTTGTTATGAGAATAGAGGCAATAATCACACATGTGTAGCAGGCTCTCTTCTTAGATTACACTATGCCAAACCTATACAGGGTGTGTAGGCCTTGATTGCAATTATCATCCCATTGATCTTATCTCCTTTTTACATTAAAGATTGGAAAATATTCCTTGAATGTCCTTTCCTAGTCCACTCTATTATTATTTTCTTCCCCTTTATCACACTAGTTGCTCCTTATTATAATTTTTACGATTTTTATATAATGTTGGGGCTGCGATCCGGCAAGGTTACATCATGTGGGTTTAGCCCTTAACCAGAAATGTGGGTTTAGCCCTTAACCAGACCTAGGGAGATCCTCCTGTGCTTCGTACCCTTGATGATCTGGCTCTGCCGTGTGCCCCGCCGATGGTATATACCCTGCTCATGTGCCGGCCATTATCTTGCGGTCCGTGGGATATGCAAAGCCCCAAGCAGTGGTGAAAGCGGTTACGGCTATTTCCGGCTTACCGCCGCATCAATTCTGTTCCTCCTTGTTATATGGTATCGGGACCTGTTAGGACTGCTTAATCCGCCATAGCGTGTGCGAATATGGGCATTTGGTCTCTTTTTTAAAGTTATTTAATGTGCACCATCAGCGGAGCTCTAGAGTTACACCACCATCTTGGTTGCGGCCAGCTCTGCCCCAAGAAGAACAATTTTTTATCCTCTTTAGGGGATTTAAATTAAATATCATATATTTGATTCTTTCCTCCTTTTCTTATCTGGTACAATATCATTTTTTTACTTTATCTGTACCATATTGTTATAACAACATTTATGGGTAATTCATATGACCCAAGAATCTTTATTTTCTTGATTGTATTATCAAGTATATTTTTATGAGAAATTTGTTCCAGTATTTTATTTCAATATGGACTCCATAATTATAATCTCTCATGTTGAAGAGATTTCATATTGTCCTATGTAAATACATTTTTTTTCTTAGTGATCTTAGGACGCTAAGGTGTTTCTTTTATGGTTATCTTATTCATGTATATGGACACTTTAATACAATCTTCTCTTATGAGGAGATACTGTCAGTGTAATCATATATTGTCCTCTGATCTTCAGACACTAATATGGGGGGGGGGCGGAGCTTAGCAGCTCAGGAAGATGGCTGCACTTTAACATAGCTCTGAAGTATCCAGTGCTGCTATCCTAAATAGATCAGCTATTGGCACCGACAATAAGTCCTGACAAGATGGTGAACTAGCTATGAGACATGACAGCTATGAGACTGATTTAGATTTTATTATAGCTGGCAGGAGAGAGTCAAAAGAGACATAGACAGCCAAAGAGGGCCCAACAGCACCCGTGCACATTAAAACTGCGCCATCAGGCTGTATCATCACTGCAAGGGCGTGTTGTAACGCTCATTGTCGCTCACGGCAATGGAGGAAATTTATATAACCCTACAGCATCTGTTGAAGGAGCAGGAGCTAAATATGGCTGCTAGATTTGATCGCCTCCAAGCTCTTGTGGAAACGATGACCAAGGGGAAAGTCTCTTCTGAGACTTCGCTGAAAGGGGAAGTAGACACTGTGGAGCCGTTACAGCCCAACCTAGTTGCAGTCGGGCAGTCACTTACAATTGGGGCTCCTGCTTATCCAGTGTGGGATTCGTCTAGGGCAACCGTTTCCAGGCTTGCTGTCCCTGCTCGGAGGTAAGCTGCAGGCCTTGTGGAGTGGAGTGATGAAATAGGCCCTTACTATCTATCTGCCCTGTTGGAATACCGGAGCTTGTTTGAGGAGATATGTGGTCAGCTTGATGTGCCGGCTTTAAAGGAGACTGTGGCGATCCTCCATGACCTGCCACTAAGTTTCGAAGCGATATTACACAGCCCCATGGATCCTGTCCTACTTTCACTAGTCCAGAGATTTGCCTCTCAAGTTCGGGCCCTACACGGATCTGGCCCCCTTGATTCCCGGTCTGGTATCGGGAGATGTGACAGCTACATTTACGGAGATATCAGTACATCTTCAGAGACTTACATAGATTAATCACCATCTTCCTGTTGAAAGCGTTTTTTTGTTGTTGCTGCTGCTGCTGCTGCTGCTATCTCGGGGTTCCTTAGTTTTTTTATTCTGGCACAAACATTTACAGACTTATTTTTGGGACCTTACTGCATTAAATAGAGTTAGCATTATTCAATGCTAGTGGACCTGTGAGATTAAGTAAGGCAGGAGTAGTTCTTACCTCAACATACTACGCTATTCTGGAATTTCTGCTGGGCAAGCAGAATACTTGTTTTAGTTTACATATTTTATAAAATTTTACATCTGAGGTGTTATAGGTTGTCAGGCCATCTGAGTATCATTAAAGGGACAGTCTACACCAGAATTGTTATTGTTTTAAAAGATAGATAATCCCTTTATTACCCATTCCCCAGTTTTGCATAACTAACACATTTATAATAATATACTTTTAACCTCTGTGATTATCTTGTATCTAAGCCTCTGCAAACTGCCCCTTTTTTTCAGTTCTTTTGACAGACTTGCAGTCTAGCCAATCAGTGCCTGCTCCCAGATAACTTCTCGTGCACGAGCACAGTGTTATCTATATGAAATACGTGAACTAACACCCTCTAGTGGTGAAAAACTGTTAAAATGCAATCTGAAAGAGGTGGGCTTCAAGGTCTAAGAAATTAGCATATGAACCTCCTAGGTTAAGCTTTCAACTAAGAATACCAAGAGAACAAAGCAAAATTGGTGATAAAAGTAAATTGGAAATTTGTTTAAAATTACATGCTCTATCTGAATCATGAAAGTTTATTTTGGCCTAGACTGTCCCTTTAAATAATATATATATGTATGTATATTTATCTACACATAGATTTATGATAAGACCAAGAACTAATTTTAATTGTGAAACTGTGTGTAAACAAACCCCCTCTCTCTGTTTCAATTAGAGAAAAGGCAAGTTATTTCAAAGAGAGCATCTGTCTCATTACCTAGATCACAGGAACCTCTGGGTTAATAGAGACATGGTGTCTGGGATTTTTCTTTGAGGCCTAATGAGATTCGTAGAACAAATTTTTAGCTGAAGAAACGACTAAGTGTAACATATGTCTTAAACTTTCCCTGTTGTTTTGAATCCACAAATTCTAGACGTTACGTCTAGAGGAAGATTAGCTCAGCAAAAACCCATGTGTTGCATTGTAACTCTTCGGTTAATTTTTAAAATACAGCCTGTATAATTTTAAATACTGTATAGAAATGTGTATTTTCTGACCTAAGAAGCAGTGACTAATAGCAACATATTAGATAAGCGCATATGGAACTTAATGAATAATCTGTATGGTAGATGTATAAATGTTGTTTCAAAACGGTAACATTTGTTTTTTTTATCTTACAGACCGCAAGATGCCCCATGAATGTTAGCCATGAACATGGATCTGTGTATTCAAAAATTGTTGGGAATGTGAAATATGCTGTGTTTGTATGAATATATGCCAGGATGTTTGAATGCTATGATTCTGGGGAGAGCAAATACTTGACAGTGTAATTGTTTATCAATATGATCAATAGAAACATACTGGTGTTTCATATTAAAATAATCAGGATGAATAGTATGACATGGTCCAATACACTTGGAACATGTGACTTGTTGATACTAAAAAATATGTTATATTGAATAAAAATATATAGGAACTGTATTTACTGTTAGCAGTGTTATGATAGAAACTGCATTTCTGGTTGTTTGCTGCCCCCTATGGGGATTAAAATGGTATGACAGCCAAACAAATTGATTGTTTAAAACATATGCAAATCTAAGTAGTCAATCAAATGTTTTGACTCGAAGGGCCAATCCATGCTCAGCTCCGTAAGGGCGAATCACAGATCAGCTTCCGAAGGGCCTATCATCCAAATTTCACGATGATTAGAATAAAAAGGGGTGGGACTATATTGCAAAATATAATCCCAAGCAAGAGAGAAAAAGAGGACTCTGGCTGCAAGATTTTTGGCTGACAAAACTGCTGCGATCCAGTCTATTATAAAGCAACCTGGGCCTATATTTTTATCCATCTTGCAAAAATTACCTCTTTCAATTTATGAGGCAAAATTGGATTTACTGGAGAAACTCTGGAAGTTGAAACATTAATTGTTTAATTGGGTGATGTACGACTTATTTATCTTTAATATTTTAGACAAAGGTATTCTAAGACTATAGTCAAATGGCAGTTAGTAATTTTAAAAAGGTACTTTGTATTTTAGCTTGCATTTATAATTCTGTGTGGTTTAAAACCAATCTTTTGTTTGCCAAGTAATTTATAACTGTAACCATATAAATCTATTTTAGAATTTACCTTATTGCTGCTAAAAAAAATGTATTTCATCTTAGATAAATTAGCATATAATCTGGCTGTTTACATTAAGAATATACATACTTCTGGTGTTTTAATTAGCATTGTATAGAATCATTTGTGGGTTAAATAACTTAATTGTACCAGTCTGAATGTTAGTGGCTCATATCTTGGTATCTCATTGTGGTATTTTAATGAAATTCAATTGCGAATAAGGTTAATAAATAAGGTAAAATTTATGATCTTGGCATAGCATATTATAACAGTTTAAACGTGTATAGTTTGATTCATATCTGGTTT
The DNA here is from genome assembly GCF_027579735.1 of Bombina bombina. Classification (NCBI taxonomy): domain Eukaryota; kingdom Metazoa; phylum Chordata; class Amphibia; order Anura; family Bombinatoridae; genus Bombina; species Bombina bombina. Next base: position 8,208,123 of record NC_069507.1, read on the forward strand.
TCTATACATATAATTCAATGTGTCTATAAATTTGAACTATAAAGAATTTAGGAATTTACATTAATTTTATTGTTTGGTATATGCATTTTTATTGGGGGTTTATTCTAGAGAATAATTATTAAATATATTGTATTATAACCCGGCCATATACTGACAAGGTGGAGTTTCGAGAGTGAGCGTACTAACATTGCTTTTATTTTGAATGTATAGCTCTCTCTGGTATTTTACACAGCTGTTCTTCTGCTGTCAGAGGCCGGGACAGCAGATTTCAATGGGCCTACTTGTATTAACATTTCCTAATGAGAGCAGAGTTATGGGTATATGCTATGGGGCCTATCTATCAAGCTCTGAATGGAGGCTCACCAGAAACAGCAGATACGAAAGACCACTGCTCCATAACCCTGTCCACCTGCTCTGAGCAAGCAGACGCACATCACCGGAATTCAACCCAATCGAATATGATCGGGTTGATTGACATCCCCCTGCTGGCGGCCTTGCACCAGCAGCTCTTGTGAGCTGCTGGTGCAATGCTGAATATGGAGAGCGTATTGCTCTCTGTATTCAGCGAGGTCTGGCGGACCTGATCCGCACTGTCGGATCAGGTCCGCCAGACCTTGTTAAATAGAGGCCTATGTTTCTTAAGCTGCTTACTTATATCTTATTGACTCCCATTTTTGTAGGACTTGCTAGTACTCTCAAAATATCTCACATAGGTTGTAAGACATTCACTATACATATAACTCTTTGAAATAATATAGAGCTGCTGTATTACCCAGATGAGTAACAAAAGCCACCCCTCTTAATCAATAATACCATAGGTCTATTAAAGTTTAGCTTGGGAGTTTTTTTCTGTTTAGCATATTTTTTCTAGTTTACAAATATATCTGTGCTGACTAAAGACATGGGGTACCTTGCTCATCTCTGCCTTCTTGGGCATCTATAAAATCATTGTTTAACCTGCCTTCACAACCAACAGATATGAACACATTGGGTCTAGATTAGTACCACCTGTCTTGTTTAGGTAACTAATAGACACGGCTATATTGGGTTTTAGTATATATGGTTTTATTTGGAAATCTTGTAGGTAGAATTCTGCCCACTTACTATGTTATAATTTGGACCCTGGCTTTTACTTGTACAAACGATAGGTGATAAATGTATTCAATATTCCTAGAGATCCTACAGTGACTTGTGTAACCTAGATAGTCCCATTTAGGAGTGGGCTACTTATTACAGAAATGTCACAGAATGGTTTTTTGTTCTATGACTCTTGCTGTAAATATACGTTGATACTAGATCCCCTAATAGGTCTACAAGAATGATCAAAGTGAGGTATTTAAAGCCTTATGTGTGTTATCTGGCCTATGTAATCTCAATGCCCCTTTCTTTGAGGGTACCATTTAATACCTACTATGTTTACATATATAATAACATTAATGCCCATGGGCGGAGAGGGTATGACATTTACTATAGTAGCAAGCTATTGCTCTGCTGAGCTCCGCCTCCACACTTGGAATTAGTGCGAACAGGGGTATTAAATACTCTCCGCAGTTCCAGGCCGAGTAAGGGAGTCTCGGCCCTATCCTGCTATCTACATAAAAAATAAAATTAGGTTCAACTTTTTAGTTGGGATCCAATAATGGTACCCTATTCCTCATTGGCCTTCTATATGTTTCGGAATGCGAAGGGTTCAAAAGTAACCCTAACTTTTAGTTGGAAGGCAAAATGTGAATATCATTTAATGTGACTTAACATTGTTTGCAACATGAGGGGGTGCATAGCGCCTTCCATTGTATGCAATTGTGCATTTATGTATTAGTCTCTAACATTGTAAGTTGTCTTTGTTTTGTTTCTTTATGTCTGTACTGCCTGGTGAACCTCAAAAATTATAAAAGAAAAAAAAAAAGAAAGACACTAATATTTATTATTATTATACTTTATTTATGAAGCACCAACATATTCCACAGCGCTGTCCATGGATTGAATTCATATAAATAAAACAGTACAAGACTTGTAAGAGACAGGACAACATTTACAAACACATACACTAGGGATTGAGGGCCCTATTCCCGTGGGAATTTACAATCTAGATAAAATATGTTTATTTCATGTATAGTGTTGCAACAATATTATTTCTTTCATGTAATTAGCAAGAGTCCATGAGCTAGTGACGTATGGGATATACATTCCTACCAGGAGGGGCAAAGTTTCCCAAACCTTAAAATGCCTATAAATACACCCCTCACCACACCCACAATTCAGTTTTACAAACTTTGCCTCCCATGGAGGTGGTGAAGTAAGTTTGTGCTAGATTCTACGTTGATATGCGCTTCGCAGTAGGCTGGAGCCCGGTTTTCCTCTCAGAGTGCAGTGAATGTCAGAGGGATGTGAAGAGAGTATTGCCTATTTGAATACAATGGTCTTCCTCTAGGGGATCTATTTCATAGGTTCTCTGTTATCGGTCGTAGAGATTTCTTCTCCTACCTCCCTTTTCAGATCGACGATATACTCTTATATACCATTACCTCTACTGATTCTCGTTTCAGTACTAGTTTGGCTATCTACTTTATGTAGATGAGTGTCTTGGGGTAAGTAAGTCTTATTTCTATTTATGACGCTCAAAGCTATGGTGGGCACTTTATATGTAAAGTTCTAAATATATGTGTTTAAACTTATATTTGCCATGATTCAGGATAATCAGTATTCCTTCATTCAGACTGTCAGTTTCATTATTTGGGATAATGCATATGAATAAATATTTTTTTCTCACCTTGAAAATTTTCAATTGACTTTTTTCCCTGCGGGCTGTTAGGCTCACGGGGGCAGAAAATGCTTCAATTTATTGCGACATTTTTGGCCCAAACTTTTTTTGGCGCAAAATTTTGTCATTTCCGGCGCCGTAGTTGACGCCGGAAGTTTGTTCGTAGTTACGTCATTTGTTGACGCATGTGTGTTCAGACGTTTTTTTGCGCCAAAAAATGTGGGCGTCGTTTTCGGCGTCAGAGGATGTGGCGTCATACTTGGCGCCAAAAAATATGGGCGTTGTACTTGGCGCCAATAATGTGGGCGTCATACTTGGCGCCAAAAATGTGGGCTTCATACTTTTTCTACTTTTTTTCACATTATTTAAGTCTCACTTTTTTGTTGCTTCTGGTTGCTAGAGGCTTGTTTATTTTGCATTTTTTCCCATTCCTGAAACTGTCATTTAAGGAATTTGATAATTTTGCTTTATATGTTGTTGTTTTTCTATTACATATTGCAAGATATTCAAACACTGTTCCTGTATCAAGAAATGCTGAGGGATTCCTGTTGACTGATATCAGTCCTACCAAAGCTAAGTTCATTTATTTTAATGTTATGAATGTTTATCTTTAGCTATGGTTTGTAATAAAGTTATCATGATAAACTTTTACATGCAGAATCCATTAGTATTTATGCTTTATATATTGCTATTCTTTTTATATCTTATGTGCAAGATATACTTAGAAAAATATTCTTATAAATTTCTGATTCTATTTTTAAGGCTTTGTCTGACATCCCGCCTTCTAATAAAATTTTTAGGTTTTTTTCAAACTTCTTTTAGTTGATGAAGTTTCAAATGACCAACAACATAATGAATTATCCTTCTCTGATGGTGTTTTTTCTCATTCAGAATTTTTCTTCATCAGATATTGACACTAACAAATCTACTTTTTTTATTTTTTAATAGAGTACATTTGTTCTTTGTTCAAAAGGTGTTGATTATTTTGGATATTGAAGATACTAGTTCTTTTGATTTTAAAAACTAGCTAACATTTCAATTCTGCTTATTTATCTTCTGTGGTTTCTTCAGAGGTTTTTTTCCAGTTCTTGATACTAGGGAATGGAATAGGCTGAGAATGTTCTTTTAGTCCTTCTTTAAGGTTTTTAAATTGTATTCTTTGCCAGCAGTTAGTTTTCAGTTTTGAGGAAAGATTCCCCAAGTTAATGGGGCTATCTCTACTCCTGCTAAATATACTATTATTCTTATAGCAAATAGTATTTATTTTTTTTCCTTCAGATGGTCGTATCTTATTTAAGGAAAATTATTTTCAGGTACTTTTCCATAGACCTGTAATTTATTTTATTGATGTTGCAATTGCTGCATCTTTCTGGTTGGATACATTAAGATCAAGTATCGGATTATGATTTGTTTAGCATTGTTAAAAGGACAAAATCTACTACTTATTTGAAGTTCAGACTAAGTGCTATTGCATTGTCTTATTATCTTGCATTTGTTGATTGTGCAAGTCCAGTGTGTTAACTGGTCCTTTAACTTGATTAACATGCTAATAATTTCATTTGTGTTGTCATTTTATTAAATATTTTCGCAAATGAGGTTTAACCTCTTAAGGACATATGACGGAATTTTTCCGTCATAAAACAATTGAGCAAACTGAAAGCTGTGTCATAGGGTTAATCCATATTTCTTTTTTTTTTCAAGATAATCAATTATTTGGTTGATAATTAGATTCAATTCTTTAACTGTTACTCTGGGCTTCAAGATTGAGTTCTAAGACTAAAACTTTAAGCTTATATTAGTTTTCTGTTCTTACTAAGGAACGAAATCCTGAATTCTTCCCCAAGTAAGATGTTTATAATTGGAAGTTTTTTCCTCATTCAATTAAGCCTTTTAAAAGTTCAAAGTCAGCTCCCCAAATTTGCATGTAGGTGCGGTTCTTATTCCAGCTTGGCTGGTAAGGGGCAGGTTAAGACTTTTTTGAAATTTATTTGGTTCTATTCGGTCCAAACTTCTTAGACTTTGGGTACAGAATAGGATTCAGAGTAAAACCGTCTGTGAGAAGTCTTTTTTCTCTATCATATTCCAGCTATTCCAGTAAAACTAACACTTTCCTGAAGTGTGTTTCAGACCTATATGTTTTGGGTACTGGTGAAGTGCGGCTGGTCACCCGTTGGGGCTCAAGCGCTGCTCAGTCCTGTAGTTTTCTGGGGTATTTATTCCAGTTTCATTTTAGGAATTGGGTTTTGGGGTTTTATTCAAGACTATTCATTGTTCCAAAGATAGAAAATCTTTTTGAACTGTCATATAAGTGTACCATCTTTTAGAATGGTAGGTTATATGGTCTATTCTGCCTTTTTGGTCAGTGATGGCATTATTTGTTTACAATAGATACAATAGATACATATCTTCATTTTCTGTTTTCATTCAGATTATTTTTTATTTTCTGAGATTCTCTTTTTTTGACAAGCATTACCAATTTGTTGCTTTTCCTTCTGGTCTAGCGACAGCTCTAAGAATCTTTTCAAGGTTCTCAGTGTTCCTTATTTGGACGGTATCGTGGTACTGGCTCAGTCTTTTCGTTCTGCAGAATCTCATACGATTCAACTTTGTTGTTTCTTCAAGACATGGTTAGAGGATCTTTTTATCAAAAGCTCCTTGATTCCTCACACAAGGGTCACCTTTTTTAGGTTTCCAGATAGATTGTGTCAATGTTTTTGTCTCTAACAGACAAGTGACAAGTTTATTGGGTTCCGTTTGTCAGAACCTTCAGTCTCTATTATTTCCTTCAAGTTGCTATATATGCATGGAAGTTTTAGGTTTCATGGCTGCAGCAATGGATTCGATTCCCTTTGCTCATTTCATAGGAAACCTTTCCAGTTTTTTATGCTGAATAATGGTGCAGGGATTCTAGGATATCACTTTTTATATCTTTGAATCCTAATGTTTAACTATCTTTGATTCGGTGGTTAAGATCACCATCATTTAGTTCTACGGGTCTCTTTGGTTCATTCAACCTGGACCATGATCTCTACAGATGCGAGTCTTTTAGGTTGGGAGGCTGTCTGAGGATCTCTGTCAGCACAGGGGTTTGGAAATCTCAGGAGGCGAGATTACCATTTGATATTTTGGAACTCAGTGCATTCTCAGAGTTCTTCAGTTTGGTTTCTTTTTGAAGAAGAGACGTTTTTTCAGACAGACAATGTCACAACTGAGTATCTCGGATATTTGCTTGGGCTAAATCCAGCTCCTATCTAATTTCTGTGGTCTTTTTCCCAGGTATAGACATTTGGGAAGCGGATTATCTCTGTTAATCAAGCTTTACATCCGGGAGAATGGTCTCTTTACCCAGATATGTTTTTCAATTTTTCAGATGTGAGGGCTTCCAGAAATAGATCTGATGGCATCTCATCTAAATAAGGAACTTCCCAGGGGCCTATTCAGGTCCTGGGATCCTCAGGCGGAAGTAGTGTATTCATTAACACTTCCTTGGAATTATCAATCTGCCTATATTTTTTCATCTCTGGTTCTTCTTTTTAGAGTGTTTTTCTAAATCATCAGAGAGCAATCTTTGGTGTGGCTGGTGGCTCCAGCATGGCCATACAGGTTTTGGTATATGGTTCTTGTTCGGATGTCCAGTTGCCAATCTTGGTTACTTCCATTAAGGCCAGACCTTATATCTTAACATTCGTTTTTTTCATCAGGAATTCAAATTATTAATTTGATGGTATGAAAATGTAACGCTTAGTACTTAGTCATAGAAGTTTCTCTGACTCAGTGATTAATACTATGTTGCAGGCTTGTAAATCTGTGTCTAGTAGGATTTATTATCAAGTTTGGAAGATTTACATCTCATGATGCTCTTCTTATGAATTCTCTTGGCATTCCTTTAGAATTCCTAGGATTTTATAGTTTCTTCATAAGATTTTGTCTGCATGTTCCTTGAAAGGACAAATCTCTGCTTTTTCTGTGCTGTTTCCCAGTAAGAATTGCTAAATCTTTCTGATATTCATTATTTTGTTCAGGCTTTGGTTCGTATCAAGCCTGTCATTAAGCCAATTTCTCCTCCTTGGAGTCTTATTTTGGTTCTGAAGGTTTTACAGGCTCTTCTGTTTGAGCATATGCTTTCTTTGGACATTAATTTCTTTCATGGAAAGTATTGTTCTGTTTAGACATCTCTTCAGCTAGAACAGTTTTTGAATTATCTGTTCTTTCTTGTGAATCTCCTTTTTCATCAGGATAAGGTGGTTTTTGCTGTCCTCATTTCAATTTTTGCCTAAAGATGTGAATTCTAACAACATTAGTGGAGGAATTATTGTCCCTTCCTTGTGTCCTAATCCTAAGAATTCTTTGGTAAAATTCTTACATTCTTTGGATGTGGTAAGAGTTTTGAAATATTATGTTGAAGCTACTCAGATTTCAGACAGACTTCTAGTCTATTTGTTATCTTTTCTGGTTTTAGGAAAGGTTAGAAGGCTTCTGCCTTTTCTTTGGCATCTTGGTTAAACTTTTGATTCATCATGCTTATTTGGAGTCGGGTTAATCCCCGCCTCTGAGGATTACGGCTCATTCTACTAGGTCAGTTTCTTCTTCCTGGACTTTTAAGAATGAAGCTTCTGTTGATCAGATTTGCAAAGCAATGACTTGGTCTTCTTTGCATACTTTTACTAAATTCTACCATTTTGATGTTTTCTCTTCTTCAGAAGCAGTTTTTGGTAGAATGGTACTTCAGGCAGCTGTTTCAGTTTGATTCTTCTGCTTATATTTCAGTTTTTTTCATTATAAAAATTGAAACTTTTTGATTTGGGTTGTGGATTGTTTTTTTCAGCGGAATTGGCTGTCTTTATTTTATCCCTCCCTCTCTAAGGCCTAGATTTAGAGTTCGGCGGTAGCCGTCAAAACCAGCGTTAGAGGCTCCTAACGCTGGTTTTGGCCGCCCGCTGGTATTTGGAGTCAGTGATTAAAGGGTCTAACGCTCACTTTACAGCCGCGACTTTTCCATACCGCAGATCCCCCTACGCCATTTGCGTAGCCTATCTTTTCAATGGGATCTTTCTAACGCCGGTATTTAGAGTCGTTTCTGCAGTGAGCGTTAGAGCTCTAACGACAAGATTCCAGCCGCCTGAAAAAAGCAGGAGTTAAGAGCTTTCTGGCTAACGCCGGTTCATAAAGCTCTTAACTACTGTACCCTAAACTACACTAACACCCATAAACTACCTATGTACCCCTAAACCGAGCTCCCCCCACATCGCCGCCACTCGATTAAAATTTTTAACCCCTAATCTGCCGACCGCCACCTACGTTATACTTATGTACCCCTAATCTGCTGCCCCTAACCCCGCCGACCCCTATATTATATTTATTAACCCCTAACTTGCCCCACACAACGTCGCCGCAAGCTACTTAAAATAATTAACCCCTAATCTTCCGACCGCAAATCGCCGCCACCTACGTTATCCCTATGTACCCCTAATCTGCTACCCCTAACACCGCCGACCCCTATGTTATATTTATTAACCCCTAATCTGCCCCCCACAACGTCGCCGACACCTACCTACACTTATTAACCCCTAATCTGCCGAGCGGACCTGAGCGCTACTATAATAAAGTTATTAACCCCTAATCCGCCTCACTAACCCTATCATAAATAGTATTAACCCCTAATCTGCCCTCCCTAACATCGCCGACACCTACCTTCAATTATTAACCCCTAATCTGCCGACCGGAGCTCACCGCTATTCTAATAAATGTATTAACCCCTAAAGCTAAGTCTAACCCTAACACTAACACCCCCCTAAGTTAAATATAATTTTTATCTAACGAAATAAATTAACTCTTATTAAATAAATGATTCCTATTTAAAGCTAAATACTTACCTGTAAAATAAATCCTAATATAGCTACAATATAAATTACATTTATATTATAGCTATTTTAGGATTAATATTTATTTTACAGGTAACTTTGTATTTATTTTAACCAGGTACAATAGCTATTAAATAGTTAAGAACTATTTAATAGTTACCTAGTTAAAATAATTACAAATTTACCTGTAAAATAAATCCTAACCTAAGATATAATTAAACCTAACACTACCCTATCAATAAAATAATTAAATAAACTACCTACAATTACCTACAATTAACCTAACACTACACTATCAATAAATTAATTAAACACAATTGCTACAAATAAATACAATTAAATAAACTATCTAAAGTACAAAAAATAAAAAAGAACTAAGTTACAGAAAATAAAAAAATATTTACAAACATAAGAAAAATATTACAACAATTTTAAACTAATTACACCTACTCTAAGCCCCCTAATAAAATAACAAAGACCCCCAAAATAAAAAATTCCCTACCCTATTCTAAATTTAAAAAGTTACAAGCTCTTTTACCTTACCAGCCCTGAACAGGGCCCTTTGCGGGGCATGCCCCAAGAAGTTCAGCTCTTTTGCCTGTAAAAGAAAACATACAATACCCCCCCCCCCAACATTACAACCCACCACCCACATACCCCTAATCTAACCCAAACCCCCCTTAAATAAACCTAACACTAAGCCCCTGATGATCTTCCTACCTTGTCTTCACCATGCCAGGTTCACCGATCCGTCCTGGCTCCAAGATCTTCATCCAACCCAAGCGGGGGCTAGACATCCACTGAAGAAGTCCAGAAGAGGGTCCAAAGTCTTCCTCCTATCTGGCAAGAAGAGGACATCCGGACCGGCAAACATCTTCTCCAAGCGGCATCTTCTATGTTCTTCCATCCGATGACGACCGGCTCCATCTTGAAGACCTCCAGCGCGGATCCATCCTCTTCTTCCGACGACTAGACGACGAATGACGGTTCCTTTAAGGGACGTCATCCAAGATGGCGTCCCTCGAATTCCGATTGGCTGATAGGATTCTATCAGCCAATCGGAATTAAGGTAGGAATTTTCTGATTGGCTGATGGAATCAGCCAATCAGAATCAAGTTCAATCCGATTGGCTGATCCAATCAGCCAATCAGATTGAGCTCGCATTCTATTGGCTGTTCCGATCAGCCAATAGAATGCGAGCTCAATCTGATTGGCTGATTGGATCAGCCAATCGGATTGAACTTGATTCTGATTGGCTGATTCCATCAGCCAATCAGAAAATTCCTACCTTAATTCCGATTGGCTGATAGAATCCTATCATCCAATCGGAATTCGAGGGACGCCATCTTGGATGACGTCCCTTAAAGGAACCGTCATTCGTCGTCTAGTCGTCGGAAGAAGAGGATGGATCCGCGCTGGAGGTCTTCAAGATGGAGCCGGTCGTCATCGGATGGAAGAACATAGAAGATGCCGCTTGGAGAAGATGTTTGCCGGTCCGGATGTCCTCTTCTTGCCGGATAGGAGGAAGACTTTGGAGCACCGGATTATGGATCGCCAACCCCCGCTTGGGTTGGATGAAGATCTTGGAGCCAGGACGGATCGGTGATACCTGGATGGTGAAGACAAGGTAGGAAGATCTTCAGGGGATTAGTGTTAGGTTTATTTAAGGGGGTTTGGGTTAGATTAGGGGTATGTGGGTGGTGGGTTGTAATGTTGGGGGGGGGGTATTGTATGTTTTTTTTTACAGGCAAAAGAGCTGAAATTATTGGGGCATGCCCCGCAAAGGGCCCTGTTCAGGGCTGGTAAGGTAAAAGAGCTTGTAATTTTTGTATTTTAGAATAGGGTAGGGAATTTTTTATTTTGGGGGTCTTTGTTATTTTATTAGGGGGCTTAGAGTAGGTGTAATTAGTTTAAAATTGTTGTAATATTTTTCTTATGTTTGTAAATATTTTTTTATTTTCTGTAACTTAGTTCTTTTTTATTTTTTGTACTTTAGATAGTTTATTTAATTGTATTTATTTGTAGCAATTGTGTTTAATTAATTTATTGATAGTGTAGTGTTAGGTTAATTGTAGGTAATTGTAGGTAGTTTATTTAATTATTTTATTGATAGGGTAGTGTTAGGTTTAATTATAACTTAGGTTAGGATTTATTTTACAGGTAAATTTTTAATTATTTTAACTAGGTAACTATTAAATAGTTCTTAACTATTTAATAGCTATTGTACCTGGTTAAAATAAATACAAAGTTACCTGTAAAATAAATATTAATCCTAAAATAGCTATAATATAAATGTAATTTATATTGTAGCTATATTAGGATTTATTTTACAGGTAAGTATTTAGCTTTAAATAGGAATCATTTATTTAATAAGAGTTCATTTATTTCGTTAGATAAAAATTATATTTAACTTAGGGGGGTGTTAGTGTTAGGGTTAGACTTAGCTTTAGGGGTTAATACATTTATTAGAATAGCGGTGAGGTCCGCTCGGCAGATTAGGGGTTAATAATTGAAGGTAGGTGTCGGCGATGTTAGGGAGGGCAGATTAGGGGTTAATACTATTTATGATAGGGTTAGTGAGGCGGATTAGGGGTTAATAACTTTATTATAGTAGCGCTCAGGTCCGCTCGGCAGATTAGGGGTTAATAAGTGTAGGTAGGTGTCGGCGACGTTGTGGGGGGCAGATTAGGGGTTAATAAATATAACATAGGGGTCGGCGATGTTAGGGCAGCAGATTAGGGGTACATAGGGATAACGTAGGTGGCGGCGGTTTACGGAGCGGCAGATTAGGGGTTAAAAGTGTAATGCAGGGGTCAGCGATAGCGGGGGCGGCAGATTAGGGGTTAATAAGTGTAAGGCTAGGGGTGTTTAGACTCGGGGTACATGTTAGAGTGTTAGGTGCAGACGTAGGAAGTGTTTCCCCATAGGAAACAATGGGGCTGCGTTAGGAGCTGAACGCTGCTTTTTTGCAGGTGTTAGGTTTTTTTTCAGCTCAAACAGCCCCATTGTTTCCTATGGGAGAATCGTGCACGAGCACGTTTTTGAGGCCGGCCGCGTCCGTAAGCAACTCTGGTATCGAGAGTTGCATTTGCGGTAAAAATGCTCTACGCTCCTTTTTTGGAGCCTAACGCAGCATTTGTTTGAACTCTCGATACCAGAGTTAAATTTATGGTGCGGCCAGAAAAAAACCCGCGGAGCGTTAACAGCCCTTTTACCGCCAAACTCCAAATCTAGCCGTAAGTGACTCTTGCGTGGAAGTTCCACATCTTGGGTATTTATTATCCCATACGTCACTAGCTCATGGACTCTTGCCAATTACATGAAAGAAAACATAATTTATGTAAGAACTTACCTGATAAATTAATTTCTTTCATATTAGCAAGAGTCCATGAGGCCCACCCTTTTTTGTGGTGGTTATGATTTTTTTGTATAAAGCACAATTATTCCAATTCCTTATTATTTTTTTTTTGATACTTTCGCTCCTTTCTTATCACCCCACTTCTTGGCTATTCGTTAAACTGAATTGTGGGTGTAGTGAGGGGTGTATTTATAGGCATTTTAAGGTTTGGGAAACTTTGCCCCTCCTGGTAGGAATGTATATCCCATACGTCACTAGCTCATGGACTCTTGCTAATATGAAAGAAATGAATTTATCAGGTAAGTTCTTACATAAATTATGTTTTTTTCTTGTTAAAAATGTTTTCAATTTGTCTGTGGCGTCATGCTTGGTACTATGTACATGACATTTTTCTTAGTGATCCTAGACTGCCGCTAGCTATGGGGTGCGCTCTGCCGCTAGCTATGGGGTGCGCTCTGCCGCTAGCTATGGGGTGCGCTCTGCCGCTAACTATGGGGGTGCGCTCTGCCGCTAACTATGGGGTGCGCTCTGCCGCTAACTATGGGGTGCGCTCTGCCGCTAACTATGGGGTGCGCTCTGCCGCTAACTATGGGGGTGCGCTCTGCCGCTAACTATGGGGGTGCGCTCTGCCGCTAACTATGGGGGTGCGCTCTGCCGCTAACTATGGGGGTGCGCTCTGCCACTAACTATGGGGTGAGCTCTGCCGCTAACTATGGGGGTCCGCTCTGCCGCTAACTATGGGGGTGCGCTATGCCGCTAACTATGGGGGTGCGTTCTGCCGCTAACTATGGGGGTGCGCTCTGCCGCCAACTATGGGGGTGCGCTCTGCCGCTAACTATGGGTGTGCGCTCTGCCAATAACTATGGGGGTGCGCTCTTCCGCTAACTATGGGGGTGCGCTCTGCCGCTAACTATGGGGTGCGCTCTGCCGCTAACTATAGGGGTCCGCTCTGCCGCTAACTATGGGGTGCGCTCTGCCTCTAACTATGGGGTGCGCTCTGCCGCTAACTATGGGGTGCGCTCTGCCGCTATGGGGTGCGCTCTGCCGCTAACTATGGGGTGCGCTCTGCCGCTAACTATGGGGGTGCGCTCTGCCGCTAACTATGGGGTGCGCTCTGCCGCTAACTATGGGGTGCGCTCTGCCGCTAACTATGGGGGTGCGCTCTGCCGCTAACTATGGGGTGCTTGTAAGGAGGAGAACCGTTCAGCTGACTGAGATATCTACACCTCTATTAAGATAAAAATCCTACTGGCTGAAACGCGCAAAGCGACCCAAAATGCGTAACAAATCATTTCTTATGTGCCCGTATTTAGCCAAACTAATTGTCCAACAACCTGATGGCTGTGTGCGCGCGCACCTCCTTGTAAATCAGCTGAGTTCGGACGAGAAATGCTAGAAAGAAAGTATAGCGCATGCGCGGTGCGTATTCTACATCAGCCACCTGACGAACGTCACTTCCGTTCGCTAGTCTGATGAATTCGCTGGAATTATAGAATAGGTAAAGACAAGTCACGTGCGCACGACCCTTATGGGCACTTAGTTTAGAGCCCGCCCCTCACGGGTAACAGTGTTCTGTGAAGGGACCGAACTTTGAAAAAGAGCGAACCATGTCACTTCCTGTGACGTTTCATCAGCTGTTGGACCCATTTTTCAGCTAATGCGCATGCGTGCCACATTCATTACATTCCTGGCCGCATACGTCAATGCAAAAATATTTAGCCCTGTGAAATTTTTAAACCCTATCTATAGCGCATGCGTGGGATTTTGTATCCCAAATGGCGCTCATGAAAAGCCGACTCGGCAATTTTCGGAACTCCGCACACCACTGAGCAACCACTGAGCATCATGCTCGTAATCATTACAGCTACAGCTACTGATGAAAAAACACGTTCGTGCTCGTGCATGTCATTATATAGTAAAGTTCATTACAGCTACAATTCATTGTGCTGCTCCTTGTTAATAAAATAAACATTTACTGATGAAAAACAGTTATTGCTCGTGCATGTCATTCGTGCATGTCATTCGTGCATGTCATTATATAGTAAAGTTCATTACAGCTACTGATGGAAAAACACGTTCGTGCTTGTGCATGTCATTATATAGTAAAGTTCATTACAGCTACTGATGGAAAAACACGTTCGTGCTCGTGCATGTCATTATATAGTAAAGTTCATTACAGCTACTGGTGGAAAAACACGTTCGTGCTCGTGCATGTCATTATATAGTAAAGTTCATTACAGCTACTGATGGAAAAACACGTTCGTGCTCGTGCATGTCATTATATAGTAAAGTTCATTACAGCTACAGCTACTGATGAAAAAACACGTTCGTGCTCGTGCATGTCATTATATAGTAAAGTTCATTACAGCTACAGCTACTGATGGAAAAACACGTTCGTGCTCGTGCATGTCATTATATAGTAAAGTTCATTACAGCTACAATTCATTGTGCTGCTCCTTGTTAATAAAATAAACATTTACTGATGCAAACAAATGTTTAATGAAACAGGTTGTTATATCATCCAATAAAAAATCATCAAAATAATGTAAGTGATTCTTTCATATTTCTTTATTTCTCTGCATATCCTTTGTTGAAAAATAAAAATCTCTGGATATCCTTTGTTGAAAATAATTTATTTCAATACGCCAGTACACAAAGAAACAGGTTGCAATATTCATCCAATAAATGTTAATGCTTATTTGAGATGTCTTTTGTTCTCTGCATATCCTTTTTTGAAAAATGTCATTATATGCATATCCTTTGTTGAAAATACTTTATTTCAATACTCCACTACTTGAATAAACAGCTTGCAATATTCACCCAATAAATGTTAAGGCCTCTTTCATATTTATTTCATTCTCTGGTTATCCTTTGTAGAAAAATGTTATTCTCTGCATATCCTTTGTTGAAAAAATACTTTATTTAAAATACTCCAGTACACAAAGAAACAGGTTGCAATATTCATCCAATAAATGTTAAGGCTTCTTTCATATCTATTTCATTCTCTGGTTATATTTTGTTGAAAAATTTCATTCTCTGCATATTCTTTTTATGAAAAAAACTTTATTTAAAATACTCCAGTACACAAAGAAACAGGTTGCAATATTCAACCAATAAATGTTAATGATTTTTTTTTTCATTCTCTGGATATCCTTTTTTGAAAAATGTCATTCTCTGCATATCCTTTGTTGACAATACGTTATTTAAAATACTCCAGTTCACAAACAAACAGTTTGCAATATTTATCCAATAAAGATTAATCAAATCTTGTTAATGCTTTTTTCATTTTTTTTTTTATTCTCTGGATATCCTTTGTTGAAAAAGTCATTCTCTGGATATCCTGTCAGTATATTTACGAAAATTTTAGTAGTGCTCTCCAAATGATATATCAGTTTATGGCAGGGTTATAACCAATACAAATAATATATCAGTTTATGGCAGGGTTATAACCAATACAAATAATATATCAGTTTATGGCAGGGTTATAACCAATACCAATAATATATCAGTTTATGGCAGGGTTATAACCAATACAAATAATATATCAGTTTATGGCAGGGTTATAACCAATACAAATAATATATCAGCTTATGGCAGGGTTATAACCAATACAAATAATATATCAGTTTATGGCAGGGTTATAACCAATACAAATAATATATCAGTTTATGGCAGGGTTATAACCAATACAAATAATATATCAGTTTATGGCAGGGTTATAACCAATACAAATAATATATCAGTTTATGGCAGGGTTATAACCAATACAAATAATATATCAGTTTATGGCAAGGTTATAACCAATACAAATAATATATCAGTTTATGGCAGGGTTATAACCAATACAAATAATATATCAGTTTATGGCAGGGTTATAACCAATACAAATAATATATCAGCTTATGGCAGGGTTATAACCAATACAAATAATATATCAGCTTATGGCAGGGTTATAACCAATACAAATAATATATCAGCTTATGGCAGGGTTATAACCAATACAAATAATATATCAGTTTATGGCAGGGTTATAACCAATACAAATAATATATCAGTTTATGGCAGGGTTATAACCAATACAAATAATATATCAGTTTATGGCAGGGTTATAACCAATACAAATAATATATCAGTTTATGGCAGGGTTATAACCAATACAAATAATATATCAGTTTATGGCAGGGTTATAACCAATACAAATAATATATCAGTTTATGGCAGGGTTATAACCAATACAAATAATATATCAGTTTATGGCAGGGTTATAACCAATACAAATAATATATCAGTTTATGGCAGGGTTATAAACAATACAAATAATATATCAGTTTATGGCAGGGTTATAATCAATACAAATAATATATCAGTTTATGGCAGGGTTATAAGCAATACAAATAATATATCAGTTTATGGCAGGGTTATAACCAATACAAATAATATATCAGTTTATGGCAGGGTTATAACCAATACAAATAATATATCAGCTTATGGCAGGGTTATAACCAATACAAATAATATATCAGCTTATGGCAGGGTTATAACCAATACAAATAATATATCAGTTTATGGCAGGGTTATAACCAATACAAATAATATATCAGTTTATGGCAGGGTTATAACCAATACAAATAATATATCAGCTTATGGCAGGGTTATAACCAATACAAATAATATATCAGTTTATGGCAGGGTTATAAGCAATACAAATAATATATCAGTTTATGGCAGGGTTATAACCAATACAAATAATATATCAGTTTATGGCAGGGTTATAACCAATACCAATAATATATCAGTTTATGGCAGGGTTATAACCAATACAAATAATATATCAGTTTATGGCAGGGTTATAACCAATACAAATAATATATCAGTTTATGGCAGGGTTATAACCAATACAAATAATATATCAGTTTATGGCAGGGTTATAACCAATACAAATAATATATCAGTTTATGGCAGGGTTATAACCAATACAAATAATATATCAGTTTATGGCAGGGTTATAACCAATACAAATAATATATCAGCTTATGGCAGGGTTATAACCAATACAAATAATATATCAGCTTATGGCAGGGTTATAACCAATACAAATAATATATCAGTTTATGGCAGGGTTATAACCAATACAAATAATATATCAGCTTATGGCAGGGTTATAACCAATACAAATAATATATCAGTTTATGGCAGGGTTATAACCAATACAAATAATATATCAGTTTATGGCAGGGTTATAACCAATACAAATAATACATCAGTTTATGGCAGGGTTATAACCAATACAAATAATATATCAGTTTATGGCAGGGTTATAACCAATACAAATAATATATCAGTTTATGGCAGGGTTATAACCAATACAAATAATATATCAGCTTATGGCAGGGTTATAACCAATACAAATAATATATCAGTTTATGGCAGGGTTATAACCAATACAAATAATACATCAGTTTATGGCAGGGTTATAACCAATACAAATAATATATCAGTTTATGGCAGGGTTATAACCAATACAAATAATAATTTTCCTTAAAAATAGAAACCCTTAATCCACCTTGCATCTACTAGACCATAGAATTAATATAAATATCTGAATTCTTTTATTTAGTTAATATCCATAAACATATTGAAATATATTTGCAATAAAAGAAATATGAAATAAATTTATATGCGCTTGAAAACCGACTATCAGATATGCTATCCTTCTTACAAAGCCCAGAAAAATATACCTTCACAATTCAGCCTTATTTACAAATAGCCTTTTATTTATTTAACACAATGGGACTAAAAACCTTTAACATCCAAGCAATACAATTCTAAACAGTGTTTATAAAACAATAGGATAATATATATATTCTGCTATTTAACTGCAATCCTAATACAAAATTAACTTACAATCTCAGAACTTGCACAGATGAGTTACTCAGCCAATCAGATACAGATTTAAACAATATATATAGGCTGTGAAATGCTAACTTGAAAAACACACTGCTTCTTTAAATCTATTAAATACAAATTGACTATGCATATAACTTATCTTACAAAAACCTTGAATACTTTACCAGAGTAAAAAGCAGTCGATATCCAATATTCCTTGGTAGGAATTATTTTACCTCAGATCACCAATAAGTGTATATCGCAATAAATGAGAAAGGTAGATTAGCTTTGCTCAAGTAAAGTGGTATTTCATGCCCAGCAGGAACCAGTTACAAGTTTTAGCTTCAGCAGAAAATCTGTCCTCTCTATTGCATTCACTTTTTATTTAGTTTTCCATCATGGGTAAATTGTGGGTGGCCCTCCTGGTCCCTTCTGATTGGATATTTGGAATACCTGATTGGATTGGCCCTTAACGGAGTTGAGAATGTTACTATGGTAACGCATCTTTTGAACAGTAATTCCCTTAACTGTCCTACCAGTATTGGCCCTTAGGTGGCATCATTACAATCAGACATAGCAATACATTCAATACTATTTCTACACATTTTACAGTTAAATCAGTATTTCTATGAAATGGTTATTCATTTTATCATAATTTACTGCAACAACTATTCACAATATTTGTTTTGGACAAGTTATATCTTAATGAATTTTCTGATCATTTTGATATGAAACATCAAATACATCTAACATTATATTAAAATAATTTATATTTCATTTAGCCTAACAAAAAAATGTATATTTCATAGTCATATCACATCAAAGTAACTTCCATATCTTCATCTCACTATATTTTACAAGATGTATTTAAAACTTTATAAACATTTATTTGCACGTTTATATGATATGATTTATTTCATTTCATGCAGGCATTCCATCTCTTTCTAAGTGCATAGATTGATGCCCATGACCAATGGTTGTCTGCAATAAAAATAGAAATAATTATTAGAAATGATCCAAGCATTCATATGTCTAGGGTCCATCTGAAATAAGATTCAGTATCATCAATTATTTCTTTCCAGGTTCACAAGTATTTATTTATATTCTTAAAAAAACAGAGGTTAAGTAAGATTTTTTATGTTTTCAAAACATATATATATATATATATATATATATATATATATATATATATATGCACATACATTTCTATGTAGATCTGAGATTATATGTCTGAAAAATATAAACAAAACAGAGTTATTAAACATTTTTGACTGACTAAAACAGTTACCTCCCAAGCTTAGTAAATACCCATGTAATAATAATAGAGAATTAGACAATTTCCCAAATTTCTATATTTAATACATTCTGGGGCATGCATTTAAACAGAGAGAAAAAAAAATGTTTATTGGCTGTCTGCTTACGTGAGCTTCCAGAGTCACACCTCAGCATCTGTCTTTTGTTTCCCAAGGCCTTTACTGCCCCACATGGGGTCAATCCACGAGTAGTTGTAAAAGTCTTAATACAGAGTATTTTCTGTTTAACTAGCAGTGCAGATGTGTATTTGATGTTTTAGGGATAATTAACACCTATGTGCATAAAAGCTGTTTCCCTATGATTCTGATCAGTTCCAAAAGGGTATTTCAGACATTTCGTCTCCATATATTTTGTGTGGT
The DNA here is from genome assembly GCF_027579735.1 of Bombina bombina. Lineage (NCBI taxonomy): Eukaryota > Metazoa > Chordata > Amphibia > Anura > Bombinatoridae > Bombina > Bombina bombina. The sequence continues at coordinate 8,227,662 of NC_069507.1, forward strand.
GTCACCTATCTGACAATCTATCCTCTTAATTTGCCTTTTATGACTCATCCTGTCTCAAACTGTAAGTTGATTATAGCAAATTTGGGAGATCTCTTAGAAATAATCCTTTGTTTTACAGACCATGTGCACATCCACAGATTTATTAAATAAAGATAAATATACTTCTATATATTATTTAATAATATTTCAAATACCTTGACAATCCTTTGTTGAAAAATGTCATTCTCTGCATATCCTTTGTTGAAAATACTTTATTTCAATACTCCAGTACTTGAATAAACAGTTTGTAATATTCATCCAATAAATGTTAGGCTTCTTTCATATTTCTTTTATTCTCTGGTTATCCTTTGTTGAAAAATTTCATTCTCTGCATATCCTTTGTTGAAAATACTTTATTTAAAATACTCCAGTACATAAAGAAACAGGTAGCAATATTCATCCACTAAATATTAATCAAATAATGTTAATGCTTCTTTTATATTCTATATTTATATATATATATATATATATATATATTCTTATATTTTATATATATATATATATATATATATATATATATATATATATATATTATATTTATATTTTATACAGTTGGACCTCGGTTTACGCCTGTTCAATTTGCGCCGTTTCAGAATAACAACCTTTTTTTTCATTCATGTGACTGCTATTGAAAACCATTGAAAAGCAGGGCACTCATCAAAATAGCCAGTAGGTGGAGCTGTCCTTTTTTGTTGCAGCAAAGTTATGTCAGCTTAGCAGACTGAAATTAATCTGTGTACACAGAACAGACCTTAGCTATCGAGCAGCTTTCAAAGGAACAAGATCTAGCAGCCACTTCCCTATTATCTTCCTGTCCATCTGCTTGAGATGAGGGTGCCTCACTGCTTAATCAGTCCATATTTAAATGCATAGAATAGGTGCAGACCCAGTATTATCTAACATGCTAACAATGCATAGAACTGTTATCATAAAAATGGAAGTAAAACATTTTTTTTGTTCATTAAAGTGAAGGTCAAGTCTGCCTTAGTTGCTTACAGATTTGTATTGCCAATTTAAAATAAACTTGAGTTTCATTCATGAAAATTTTAATAAAGTGTTTGCAAAATTGTTTTTTCACCTTTTAAATCACCGCCTTTTTTCTTTTATAGTCCGCCCGCCATCTTGCCGCTAATGATTTACATATTTTTATAATTTCATCGTCAATCCCTTGTTCGCCCCTGGGGCGTTCAGCACCTTTTTCAGAACGTCATTAGTGACTAGTGATGTCCCGAACTGTTCGCCCCGCAAACGGTTCCCAGCGAACATAGCTTGTTCGCGTTTGCGTCTGCGGGCTAACACATGGTGATGTTCGATCCGCCCCTATGTGTCATCATTGAGGAAACTTTGACCCTGTATGTCACAGCCGTCTGACACATTAGAGCCAATCAACATCAGACACTCCCTCACAGACCCTCCCAGCTACTCGGAATCCGCCATTTTAGGCTCATAACGACCTTGCTTTCTTAATGAGAGGATGTGTTGTGTTTTTGCTCCTGACATTAATAGGAAAAACATAGCTAGGATAGCCTTTTTAGGGCTATATTTTGTGCCGTTTTTTTTTTTTTTTCGTATTTTTTTTATTAGCATTTGCCTGGCTTTCAGCCTGTGTGTTTAAGGCTCACAGCATATGCTGTGACTACTGCCATCACTGATTATTCCCTAACAACATTAGTTTAAATTTAACTAACCAAAAATTTTAATTATTTTGCTAGTGTAATTTTTTTTCATTTTCTATCAGGCCTGTGTCACACAGCATATACTCTGGTTCATTGCTCTGTGCAAGCCACCAGTGTTAATATCCGTTTATAACATTATTTTAAATTAAAAAAAAAAAAAAAAATATTTTGCTAGTGTAATCTAATTACATTTTCTATCAGGCCTGTGCCTGTCAGGCTCAACAGCATTAATATACCTCATTTTTTTTCAGTCTTTTGGTTAATTGGTCTGTGCCAGGCAGCCACCACTCATATCTTCTTCACCTTAATTTAACTATAAAAAAAAAAGTTTAATTATTTTTGATAGTGTAATCTAATATAATTTCCTATCAGGCCTGTGTGTTTTGCTGACATACAGAGCCTACTGTGTTTACTTGCTGCCCTCCCTAGTCTATGAGCCACGACTCATATGTGTTTAACCTTTTTTTAATTTCCCCCCCATCAAAATAATTTAAATAATTTTTCTAGTGTAATCTAATAGTATTTTCTATCAGGCGTGTGTGTTTATCTGACTTACAGATCCTACTGTTTTTAATAGTTGCCCTTCCAAGGCTATCAGCCACGACTCATATGTATGTGCTTAACCTTTTTCTTTAAATTGCCAAAAAAAAGTCTTTAAATCATTATGCTAGTGTAATCTATTTTTATTTTCTATCAGGCCTGTGTCTAACTGTCTATCTGACTTACACAGCATACTGTTGTTAATTGCTGCCCTACGTAGCAGCCAGCCAGTGCGACCACTCATATGTGCATTGCACTTCTTAACATTATTTTAGTATTAAAATCTAAAATTTTAAAATATTTTGCTAGTGTAATCTAACTTAATTTTCTATCAGGCCTGTGTTTTTGTCACTTACACAGCATACTGTGTTAAATTGCTGCCCTACCTACCATCCACGACTCATATCTGCCAGCCTGTGTGCCAGGCCCAACTAGCCAATTAGTGGCACCAATCATAATTCTTGTAACAGTATCAAAAAAATTAAAATTCATAATTGTTTGGAGTGCAAATATTCAGTCTACTAGTGCCATTGAATAGCAGTTTCCTCCTGCCTGCCAGCCTGTGTGCCAGTCACAAACTAGCTAATTAGTGCCACCAATTCTAGTTGTTGTAAAACTATTGTTAATCTTTAAAATTCCAAATTGATCGCTTGTGATTCATCAGTTTGCTCATGCCATTGAATTGCACTTTCCTCCTGCCTGCCAGCGTGTTTTCCAGGCCCAACTAGCCAATTAGTGGCACCAATCATAATTCTTGTAACAGTATCTAAAAATTTAAAAATCTCCTAGTGCCATTGAATTGCATTTTCCTCCTGCCTGCCAGCCTGTGTGCCAGGCCGACTTTCAAAATATTTACACCAATCATATTTGTTGTCACAGTATTTTTAATAATTAAAAATTAAATTTTTTTGGTAATTGTTGTTCTGAATCCTCAGTTTGCTCGTGCCATTGAATTGCACTTTCCTCCTGCCTTGCAGCCTGTGTGCCAGGCTCACCTAGCCAATTATTGCCAGCAATCATATTTCTTTTAACAGTATTGCAAAAATTCTCAATCATCACTGATTTGACTGTCAGTATTCAGTCTCCTAGTGTCCTTGAATTGCATTTACCTCCTGCCTGCCAGCCCGTGTGCCTGGCCGTCTTGCCAACTATTTACACCAATCATAATTGTTGTCACAGTATTGTTACTAATAAAAATTAAACATTTTTGGATTGTTGTTCTTAATCCTCCTATTGCTCGTGCCACTGAATTGCACTTTTCTCCTGCCTGCCAGCCTGTGTGCCAGGCCGACTTTCAAAATATTTACACCAATCATATTTGTTGTTACAGTATTCTTAAAAATTAAAATATTTGGTAATTGTTTTTCTGAATACTCTGTTTGCTCGTGCCATTGAATTGCACTTTTCTCCTGCCTGCCAGCCTGTGTGCTAGGCCGACTTTCAAAATATTTACACCAATCATATATGTTGTCACAGTATTCTTAATAATTAAAAATTAAAAATTTTGTTAATTGTTGTTCTGAATCCTCAGTTTGCTCGTGCTATTGAATTGCACTTTCCTCCTGCCTTGCAGCCTGTGTGCCAGGCCCACCTAGCCAATTATTGCCAGCAATCATATTTCTTTGAACAGTATTGCAAAAATTGTCAATCATCACTTTTTTGACTGTCAGTATTCAGTCTCCTAGTGTCCTTACCTTGAATTGCACTTTTCTCATTCCTGCCAGCCTATGTGCCAGGCCGTCTTGCCAACTATTTACACCAATCATAATTGTTGTCACAGTATTGTTACTAATTAAACAACATTTTTTGGATTGTTGTGCTTAATCCTCAGTTTGCAAGTGCCATTGAATTGCACTTTTCTCCTGCCTGCCAGCCTGTGTGCCAGGCCCAAATAGCCAATTAGTGCCAGCAATCATATTTATTTTTACAGTATTGCAAAAATTGTCAATCATCACTGTTTTGAGTGTCAATCTGCATTCTACTAGTGCCCTTGAATTGCATTTTCCTACTGCCTGTGTGCCAGTCCCAACTAGCCAATTAGTGCCACCAATCATATTTCTTTTAACAGGATTGGAATTATTGTTAATCATAACTGTTTTGACTGTGATTCTTCAGTCTCCTAGTGCCATTGAATTGCAGTTACCTTTCTCCCAGCGTGTGTGCCAGACAAGCCCATTTTCCAACTAGTGCCAACAATCATATTTGTTGTCACAGTACTTTTAATATTTTAAAAAATTAACAATTTGTGAATTTTAAAACATCTGTCTTTTTTGTTGTTGTCAGTCTCACAGCGTATACTGTGCCCACTTGCACAGTGCCACCACTCCTATAATTGGTGTTATAGTATTGTCAGTGTCCATTTTAAAAAAAATGACAGGCAGAGGCAGGCCACCCCCGTAGGTTCCGTGGTCGTGGTGCTGTGATTCCTTTAGACCCTACAAATATGCACATTGTTCAGACGCCGGGTGCCAGGGGGGACGCAAAAAGTTCTGAGGAGGACCTAGTGGAATGGCTAACACAGGACACCCAATCTTCTTCAGCTTCCGCTGCTAGTCCTCCTAACCTTGACGCACCATCTACGTCCAGCTGTGCTTTGGGCAGGTCTCAAGTGTCCAGTGCCACTCGCCCGCCTGTCGCCACCACCAACACTAGCACCACAGCCGCTTCACTTGATCTGTCACAGGAGTTATTGACACATCAGTTGGAAGAAATGATTGATGCGCAACCATCATTGACAGAGGATGTAGATAACAGTGATCAGTCTCAGTCAAGCAGCATTACCGACATGGAGGTACGGTGTGATGATGATGATGTTATACCCGCTGCTGCTTCCTTTCTTGATGTGTCAGATACAAGTGAAGCAGTTGATGATGATGTGTCGGTGGATGTCACGTGGGTGCCTGCTAGAAGAGAAGAAGAAGAGGGGGAAAGTTCAGATGGGGAGACAGAGAAGAGGAGGAGGAGGAGATGATTTGGAAGCATGGGGAGGTCGTCTCAAGGAGTTAGTGGCACAGTCAGACAGCATGCATCGGCACCCGGGGTCAGCCAGACAGCACGCCGACCCCATCAACGCATGCTGTTGCCACCACCAGAATGCCGTCATCGCAGAGCTCAGCAGTGTGGCATTTTTTGTGTGTGTCTGCCTCTGACAACAGCGATGCCATTTGCAACTTGTGCCAAAAGAAACTGAGTCATGGGAAGTCCAACACCCACCTAGGTACAACTGCTTTGCGAAGGCACATGATCTCACATCACAAAGGCCGATGGGAAGAACACATGAGTAGAAGCAGCACACAAAGTGAAAGCCGCCCTCCTCCTCCTGCTCCAGCATCTTCAGCCATGTCAACCAGTGCTGTCCTCCTTGCCCCCTCTCAACCATCCTCCACTCAGTCTCTCTTACGTAGCAGTTCCTGGTCATCTGCCCACAGTCAGCTGTCTGTCAAGGACATGTTTGAGCGTAAGAAGCCAATTTCTCAAAGTCACCCCCTTGCCCTGCGTCTGACAGTTGGCTTGTCTGAACTCTTAGCCCGCCAGCTTTTACCGTACAAGCTGGTGGAGTCTGATGCATTTAAAAGATTTGTATCTATTGGGACACCGCAGTGGAAGCTACCTGGCAGAAATTTCTTTTCACAAAAGGCAATCCCAAACCTGTACTCTGTTGTGAGAAAGGAAGTTATGGCATGTCTGGCACACAGCGTTGGGTCAAGGGTCCATATGACCACGGATACCTGGTCTGCAAAGCATGGTCAGGGCAGGTATATCACCTACACTGTGCATTGGGTAAACCTGCTGACTTCTGACAAGCATGGAATGCTTGGCTCTGCAGAAGAGTTGGAATGCGTGGCTCTGCAGAAGAGTTGGTGACACCGCCACGACTTGCAGGCAGGCCTGCTGCTACCTCCTCTACTCCTCCTACTCCATCCTCTTCCCTAACCTCGTCCTTGGCTGAGTCCTCTTCAACTTCTGCTTCTTGCTCCACATCTATGGCACCCCCCAGCTCCCCAGGTACTATGCTACATCCCGTGTACGGCAGTGTCACACTGTCTTGGGGTTGACTTGCCTGAAAGCAGAGAGTCACACCGCACCAGCACTCCTGACCGCCCTGAACGCACAGGTGGATCAGTGGCTGACTCCACACCAACTGGAGATTGGCAAGGTTTTTTCTGACAATGGAAGTAATTTGGTGGCGGCATTGAAATTGTGCAAGTTTAAACATGTGCCGTGCATGGCACATGTGTGTAATCTAATTGTACAACGATTTGTCCATAAATACCCAGGCTTACAGGACGTCCTGAAGCAGGCCAGGAAGGTGTGTGGCCATTTCAGGCATTCCTACACGGCCATGGCGCACTTGTCGGATATCCAGCGTCGAAACAACCTGCCAGTGAGGCGCTTGATTTGCGACAGCCCGACACGGTGGAATTCAACACTCCTAATGTTTGACCGCCTGCTCCAACAAGAAAAAGCTGTTAATGAGTATTTGTATGACCGGGGTGCTAGGACAGCCTCTGGGGAGCTGGGGATCTTTTTGCCAAATTACTGGACGCTCATGCGCAATGCCTGTAGGCTCATGCGTCCTTTTGAGGAGGTGACAAACCTTGTCAGTTGCACCGAAAGGCACCATCAGCGACATCATACCATTTGTTTTCTTCCTGGAGCGTGCCCTGCGAAGAGTGCTGATCAGGCCGTAGACAAACAGCCTTATCAGAATCGCTTGCTGGACCTGCGGCAACACAGGAAGAGGATTGTGAAGAAGAGGAGTCAGAGGAGGAATGTGGCTTTGAGGAGGAGGAGGAAGACAGAGCACAATAGTCATCCCAAGGTGCTCGTTGTTGTCACCTCTCTGGTACCCGTGGTGTTGTACGTGGCTGGGGGGAAGAAGATACCCTCAGTGAGGAGGAGGAACGGGACATGATTAGCTCGGCATCCAACCTTGTTCAAATGGGTTCTTTCATGCTGTCGTGCCTGTTGAGGGACCCTCGTATAAAAAAGCTGAAGGAGAACGACCTGTACTGGGTGTCCACGCTCCTCGACCCCCGGTATAAGCATAAAGTGCCTGAAATGTTACCAAATTCCCGCAAGTCGGAAAGGATGGAGCATTTTAAGAATAAATTAAAAACTATGCTTTACACAGCGTATAAGGGTGATGTCACAGCACCACGGGAATGTAACAGTGGAAGAGATGAAATTAATCCTCCTCCTCCCACGAACACGGCGGCAAGGACAGGACGCTTTCCTGACGTCTTGTTGATGGAGGACATGCGTACCTTTTTAACTCCCATGCATCCCCAGAGCCTTTCGGGATCCAGCCTCAGAGAAAGACTCAACCGACAGGTAGCAGACTACCTAGCTTTAACTGCGGATCTTGACACTCTCAGGAGCGATGGACCCCTTGACTACTGGTTGTGCAGGCTTGACTTGTGGCCTGAGCTATCCCAATTTTGCAATGGAACTTCTGGCCTGCCCCGCTTCAAGTGTCCTGTCCGAAAGGACTTTCAGTGCAGTTTCAGTGCAGCAGGAGGTTTTGAGAAGAGAAGTCGCCTAGGTCAAAAAAGCCTTGATTATCTCACTTTTATAAAAATGAATGAGGGCTGGATCCCGAAGGGACTGACATTGGGCGATACATTTGATTAAAAAGGCCTGATGATGAGATGAGCTGGCTTGGGCTACAACTGGTACACAGGCTGGCCTTTTTTTTTCTTATAAAGCCGGATGACTTGCTTGACTTATCCGCCAACAACTAGTGTTTAAGCCACAAGCTTAGAGGGCACTTTATAAATGTTTTACAAACATCAATTTTTCTGGCCGCTGCTACAGCATTTGCTACATTACCCAAATTTTTCAGTCATTTGTACATTCCTAATTTTTCTGGCCTCTGCTGCTGCTCTGTGGGTACAAAACTCAAATAAAAAATAAGGCACATAACAGTGATTAAACTGTTACGAATAGTACAACTTAACAGTGCACACCACTCACATCTGGTGGACCATTAAATTGCACGCGCAGTGCCCCAAATGTGAAGTAGGATGACCGACCAAGCATTTTTATCTGTCTCTTCATTGCTCTAAATTATCTCTGTGTTCCATCTATGCCATACCTGTACTCTATTGTGCAAAAGGGTGGCATATGTGGTGTTTCATGCTGTTGTGCCTGTTGCGGGTCTTGGCCCATGGTAATAAAAAGGCTGAAGGAGAACGACCTGTAATGGGTGCCCCAGCAAATTTTTGGAAAAATTTTCCCGGTTCCTCTCAATTATCTCCGGGTTTCTAAAATGGATGCGATACCTGTACTCGCTTGTGCAAAAGGATGGCATATGTGGTGTTTCCTGCAGTTGTTTCTGTTGAGAGTGCTGGACCCTTTTATAAAAATGCTGAAGGAGAACAACCTGGAGTGGGTGTCCAAGCATGGTTTTTTGGGCAATTTCCCGTTTCCAAACAATTATCTCTGGGTTTCTAAAATCAATGCCGTAACAGTACTCTATTGTTCAAAAGGATGCCATATGTCCTCTTTACTGCTTTTGTTTCATATGCGGGTCCTGGACTCTCTTATAAAAAGGCTGAAGTAGAAAGAAGTGTCCTGGGTGTACAATAATTTTTTTGGTTCAATTTCCCGGTTGCAACAAATTATCTCCGGGTTTCTAAAATCAATGCTTTACCTGTACGTACTCCATTGTTCAAAAGGATGCCATATGTCCTCTTTCCTGCTGGTGTTTCTGTTGAGGGTCCTGGACCCTGTTATAAAATGGCTGAAGCTGAAAGAAGTGTACTGTGTGTCCATCAAAACCTTTTTGTGATTCAAATTCCAGGTTGCAAAAAATTATCTCCCGGTTTCTAAAATCAATACTTTACCTGTACTCTATTGTTCAAAAGGATGCCATATCATGTCCTCTTTCCTGCTGGTGTTTTGTTTGAGGGTCCTGGACCCACTTATAAAAAGGCCTAAGGAGAAAGAAGTGTACTGGGTGTCCACTCAATGTATTTTTCTATTTCCCATTTGCCCAAAATTATCTCTGGGTTTGCAAAATCAATGCTGTACCTGTACTCTATTGTTTAAAAGGATGCCATATGTTTCTCTTTTCTGCTGGTGTTTTTTTTTGAGGGCCCTGGACCCTCTTATAAAAAGGCCTAAGGAGAAAGAAGTGTACTGGGTGTCCACTCAATGTATTTTTCTATTTCCCATTTGCCCAAAATTATCTCTGGGTTTGTAAAATCAATGCTGTACCTGTACTCTATTGTTTAAAAGGATGCCATATGTTCTCTTTTCTGCTGGTGTTTTTTTTGATGGTCCTGGACCCTCTTATAAAAAGGCCTAAGGAGAAAGAAGTGTACTGGGTGTCCACTCAATGTATTTTTCTATTTCCCATTTGCCCAAAATTATCTCTGGGTTTGTAAAATCAATGCTGTACCTGTACTCTATTGTTTAAAAGGATGCCATATGTTCTCTTTTCTGCTGGTGTTTTTTTTTTGAGGGTCCTGGACCCTCTTATAAAAAGGCCTAAGGAGAAAGAAGTGTACTGGGTGTCCACTCAATGTATTTTTCTATTTCCCATTTGCCCAAAATTATCTCTGGGTTTGTAAAATCAATGCTGTACCTGTACTCTATTGTTTAAAAGGATGCCATATGATCTCTTTTCTGCTGGTGTTTTTTTTTGAGGGTCCTGGACCCTCTTATAAAAAGGCCTAAGGAGAAAGAAGTGTACTGGGTGTCCACTCAATGTATTTTTCTATTTCCCATTTGCCCAAAATTATCTCTGGGTTTGTAAAATCAATGCTGTACCTGTACTCTATTGTTCAAAAGGATGCCATATGTCCTCTTTCCTGCTGGTGTTTTGTTTGAGGGTCCTGGACCCTCTTATAAAAAGGCCTAAGGAGAAAGAAGTGTACTGGGTGTCCATCGAATCATTTGTTTGATTCAAATTCCCGGTTGCAACAAATTATCTCCGGGTTTCTAAAATCAATGCCTTTCCTGTAATCTATTTTTCAAAAGGATGCCATTTGTCCTCTTTCCTGCTGCTGGTTTTGTTGAGGGTCCTGGAGCCTCTGCTAAGAAGGCCTAAGGATAAATAAGTGTACTGGGTGTCTATTCAATGTTTTTTTAGATTTCCCGGTTGTAACAAATTATCTCTGTGTTTCTAAAATTAAAGGGACAGTAAACCTTAAAAATAATGTTATATAATTCTGCACATAGTGCAGAATTATATAACATTATTTAGGTGCTATAGCCATAAAAGCATTTTTTACCGTTTAATTTGCTAAAATACGGCGCTTTTACAGACCCGCTCTCTGCTCTCTGCTGAGCGGGTCTGTTATTTTTAGTCAGCGCATCGGGCCAGCTGTATAGTCACAGCCCGGCCCGACCGCTCCATAAGACTAAGTGCAGCTCGCTCCTGTGACAGGAGCGAGCTGCACTTAGTGCTATGGCGTGGTCGGGCCGGGCTGTGACTATACAGCTGGCCCGATGAGCTGACTAAAAATAACAGACCCGCTCAGCAGAGAGCAGAGAGCGGGTCTGTAAAAGCGCCGTATTTTAGCAAATTAAACGGTAAAAAATGCTTTTATGGCTATAGCACCTAAATAATGTTATATAATTCTGCACTATGTGCAGAATTATATAACATTATTTTGAAGGTTTACTGTCCCTTTAATGCCTTTCCTGTAATCTATTTTTCAAAAGGATGACATATGTCCTCTTTCATGCTGTTGTTTCTGTTGAGGCTCCGGGACCCTCTTATAAAAAGGTCTAAGGATAAAGAAGTGTACTGGGTGTCCAGTCAATGTTTTTTTCTATTTCCTGGGTTATATAAATGATCTCTTGGATTCTAAAATCAATGCCTTAACTGTAATCAATTGTTCACAAGGATGCCATATGTCCTCTTTCATGCTGTTGTTTCTGTTGAGGCTCCGGGAGCCTCTTATAAAAAGGCCTAAGGATAAAGAAGTGTGCTGGGTGTCCAATCAATGTTTTTTTTTAATTTCACAGTTGCAAAAAAATTATCTATGGCTTTCTAAAATCTATGCCTTACCTGTCATCTATTGTTCAAAAGGATGCCATATGTCCTCTTTCCTGCTGTTGTTTTTGTTGAGGGTCCGGAACACTATTCTAAAAAGGCCGAAGGAGAACAACCTGTACTGTACTGGGTGTCCAATCATGTTTTTGTTTTCAATTTCACGGTTCATAATAAATATCGTCGTGTAACTAAAATCAATGCCATACCTGTACTCTGTTGTTCAAAAGGATGGCATATGTGGTGTTTCATTCTGTTGTGGTTGTTGAGGGTCGTGGCCGTGGGACAGCATATAAAACGGCTGAAGGAGAACAACCTGTACAGCCTTGCTCCTCTTTTTAGGCAGGCCAGCTCTTTGCATACATGCCCACAGACTCTGTAACACATGCCTCTTTTAGGGAGAGGTGCAGCCATAATGCAGGGTCAGAACCTCTGCCTGCAACTGTTATACTCGATTTTGCGAAAGGAAGTAACCTTACCATGGTTCCCTGCACGCACGTATTGTTGTTATATTTTGGTGAGGCTAATCATGATGGCCATGTAGACCACCACCGAGAGTCCTGGAAGTAACAGGGATGAGATGAAAGTGCTAAGAATAGTACTACTTAAAACAACCGAGTTAGCCATGGGTGTTAATCCAAGACCGCTTGGCTTTATTTTTGTTTTGGGTGCAGCTAATCATGCAGGCCATATAGAGCTGCCACCATTCGGTGTTGTATCAGCTATTAAAATAATAAGAACTGTACTATCAAAATACAGCCAATGAAGGGCCTATGAAGACTGAGCAAAGGTTGGATTGTAGTATTTTGTTCGGCTAATCATGATGGCCATGTAGACCACCCGTAACAGGGATGAACGTGCTAAGAATAGTACTAATTGAAACAACCCAGTTAGCCATGGGTGTTAGTCTTTTTTTGGGTTTGGGTGCAGCTAATCATGAAGGCCAGATAGACCTGCCACCATTTGCTGTTGTAACAGGTATTAAACTGCAAAGAACAGTACTACTTAACACAACCTACTTACCATGGGTCCCAGAGCATATGTTTGGTTATTATATTTTGTAAGGGTAATCATGCAGGCCATATAGACCTCCACCGATAGGGTGAGTATGAGTAACAGCTATTAAAATGCTAAGGACATTACTAATTAACACAACATAGTTACCATGGGTCGCAGACCAAGAGCAGATGACTTATTATTATATTTTGTATGGGTAATCATCCAGGCCGTATAGACCTCACCAAATAGGGGGAGTTACAGAGATTAAAGTGCTAAGAATGGTAGTACTTAAAACACAACCTAGTTAAAATGGGTACCAGACCGCATGTCTTATTATTATATTTTTTCAGGGTAATCAGGCAGGCCATATAGACCTCCCCCGATAGGGGGGGGGAACAGGGATTAAAGTGCTAAGAAAAGTACTAATTAACACAAGCTAGTTACCATGGGTCCAACACCGTGTGTCTTGATGTTATACTTTGTCAGGGTAATCATGCAGGCCATATAGACCGCCCTTGATAGGGGGAGTAACAGGGATTACAGTTCTAAGAATAGTACTACTTAAACACAACCTAATTACCATGGGTCCAAGACCAGATGTTTTCTTATTATACTTTGTCAGGCTAATCATGCAGGCCATATAGAGCTCCAACAAAAGGGGGGGTAAGAGGGATTCAAGTGATAAGAAAAGTTTTACTTAACACAACAAAATTACCATGGGTCCCAGACCGCGTGTCTTGTTGTTATACTTTGTCAGGGTAATCATAACCGCCGATTGCGGTGCGTAACACTTGGAGTTTGCTCTGTCACTGTGATGTGGCCGTAACCCTTACACTACCTGATAGATACAACATCATAAATGATGTTTTAAAGCATATTATTGCAAACAATTTGGGAATGTTAGTTGATTTAGGCCCTTTATGGGTTAAAAGCAGACTCTGCATAAACTATGTAATTTTCCATGGGAATTTTGCCAAGGATCCCCCTCCAGCATGCCACAGTCCAGGTGTTAGTACCCTTGAAACAACTTTTCCATCACTATTGTGGCCAGAAAGAGTCCTTGTAGGTTTTAAAGTTCGCCTGCCTATTGAAGTCCATGGCGGTTCGCTAATGAGTTACATATTTTTATAATTTCATCGTCAATCCCTTGTTCTCCCCTGGGGCGTTCAGCACCTTTTTCAGAACATCATTAGTGACTTCTGTGCATGCACTAAAGACCGACAAGCGTCATTAGCATCATGCTTGTGCATGAGACGTGCATGCGTATCCTGCTTTATTATTGTTTAGGATACATTGACTCACTAACTACGATCAAGCTTGAGGAAGAAACTACAGTTTTGAAACACGTTGCTCTATTTTAAATAATGACTCCTATATCTTTGGAGTATTTGTTTGTATACCCTGTGCCTGAATAACCCTTGCAGGTGACTTTTCGCAGTACTGGCCGTGAAAGCAGGCCTTGGGAGCTATAACGCTAATCCTGTAAAATAAACTGCCAAAATTTCACCGGGTTTCTAGCCTAGCGTATTTAATTTATACCTGTCAAGCACTTCTGTTTCCAGAGACTGTTCGTCATCCCTGGAGGGTGGTCCACGGCACGGATCGTTGGTCCACAAGTTTGGAGGCCGGTTCCTGCTAACTATTATGTGAGTACGGATATACCTTCCTTTGTCATATATTTTTGACATATACTAAGAGGATCCCTTGTTCGTAGGAAAATACTGCCACCGGCTGTGACTGCCTCTTTGTCCTGGGAACGCTCCTTTTACAACTATACACAGTTTCGCACAGCTTTGAGCATGGGTCCCCCTAGTGACAAGTTGGAGAATCTAATTGTCCTGGATCTCGAATGCAACATGAACTCTAGGCTACAGAAGTTTTACTATTGTGTTTTTATTTTTATTTATACTTTCTGTGTTATATAATTTTATGTTTTTTCAAATAGGTCGACCTATATTGTAATATTAAAGTTTTTTTTACATATAGTCCTTTGATCTTAGTATTTGTTGCTGGCATCTTCTATATATATTTTTAATCTGACTTATTCATAATTTTTAATATTTTTTATATTATTTATATACATATATATACATTTATATATATTTTATATATTTTATTAGTATCAGGTTAGGTAATAGTTTTCTAATTTTACTCTTAAACTGGTTTCAGCGCTCCCTAGTGTTTTTGTTTTTTATATCTATCTCTTTGTAGGTTTAACCTATTTTTCTAGTTGGAGTTTGTAGTAATATCTTTTTTGGCGCTGGTCACTCCATTCCCCTTTTCCTGTGTCTTGAAATATCACATCAAAATGTATTTGTGTATGTCTGATTAAAACGTTATTACATATGTTCAAATCACATATTATATTATTTTAGAATACATTACTAGTGGTTCTGTTATTTAATCTATTATATGTATATAACATGATCATCAATAAAAAATAAAATAAAGTTAAGGGAATAAAAAAAAGGTGTTATATAACATATGTTGTGTAATGTGACATTTACAAAAATGTTCTGTACCATTATATTTACCCGTAAACAGAATAACTCCAGAGAGTATATTTTTATTTCTTTCTTCAAGCTCGACGGATCGTAGTTAGTGAGTCAATGTATCCTAAACAATAATAAAGCAGGATACGCATGCGCGTCTCATGCACAAGCATGATGTTAATGACGCTTGTCGGTCTTTAGTGCATGCACAGAAGTCACTAATGACGTTCTGAAAAAGGTGCTGAACGCCCCAGGGGCGAACAAGGGATTGACGATGAAATTATAAAAATATTTAAATCATTAGCGGCAAGATGGCGGGCGGACTATAAAAGAAAAACGGCGGCGATTTAAAAGGTGAAAAAACAATTTGCAAACACTTTATTAAAATTTTCATGAATGAAACTCAAGTTTATTTTAAATTGGCAATACAAATCTGTAAGCAACTAAGGCAGACTTGACCTTCACTTTAATGAACAAAAAAAAATGTTTTACTTCCATTTTTATGATAACAGTTCTATGCATTGTTAGCATGTTAGATAATATTGGGTCTGCACCTATTCTATGCATTTAAATATGGACTGATTAAGCAGTGAGGCACCCTCATCTCAAGCAGATGGACAGGAAGATAATAGGGAAGTGGCTGCTAGATCTTGTTCCTTTGAAAGCTGCTCGATAGCTAAGGTCTGTTCTGTGTACACAGATTAATTTCAGTCTGCTAAGCTGACATAACTTTGCTGCAACAAAAAAGGACAGCTCCACCTACTGGCTATTTTGATGAGTGCCCTGCTTTTCAATGGTTTTTCAATAGCAGTCACATGAATGAAAAAAAAGGTTGTTATTCTGAAACGGCGCAAATTGAACAGGCGTAAACCGAGGTCCAACTGTATAAAATATAAATATAATATATATATATATATATATAAATATAAAATATAAGAATATATATATATAAATATAGAATATAAAAGAAGCATTAACATTATTTGATTAATATTTAGTGGATGAATATTGCTACCTGTTTCTTTATGTACTGGAGTATTTTAAATAAAGTATTTTCAACAAAGGATATGCAGAGAAGGAATTTTTTCAACAAAGGATAACCAGAGAATGAAAGAAATAGGAAAGAAGCCTTAACATTTACTGGTTGAATATTGCAACCTGTTTCTTTGTGTACTGGAGTATTTTAAATAAAGTTTTTTTCATAAAAAGAATATGCAGAGAATGAAATTTTTCAACAAAATATAACCAGAGAATGAAATAGATATGAAAGAAGCCTTAACATTTATTGGATGAATATTGCAACCTGTTTCTTGTGTACTGGAGTATTTTAAATAAAGTATTTTTTCAACAAAGGATATGCAGAGAATAACATTTTTCTACAAAGGATAACCAGAGAATGAAATAAATATGAAAGAGGCCTTAACATTTATTGGGTGAATATTGCAAGCTGTTTATTCAAGTAGTGGAGTATTGAAATAAAGTATTTTCAACAAAGGATATGCATATAATGACATTTTTCAAAAAAGGATATGCAGAGAACAAAAGACATCTCAAATAAGCATTAACATTTATTGGATGAATATTGCAACCTGTTTCTTTGTGTACTGGCGTATTGAAATAAATTATTTTCAACAAAGGATATCCAGAGATTTTTATTTTTCAACAAAGGATATGCAGAGAAATAAAGAAATATGAAAGAATCACTTACATTATTTTGATGATTTTTATTGGATGATATAACAACCTGTTTCATTAAACATTTGTTTGCATCAGTAAATGTTTATTTTATTAACAAGGAGCAGCACAATGAATTGTAGCTGTAATGAACTTTACTATATAATGACATGCACGAGCACGAACGTGTTTTTCCATCAGTAGCTGTAATGAACTTTACTATATAATGACATGCACGAGCACGAACGTGTTTTTTCATCAGTAGCTGTAATGAACTTTACTATATAATGACATGCACGAGCACGAACGTGTTTTTCCATCAGTAGCTGTAATGAACTTTACTATATAATGACATGCACGAGCACGAACGTGTTTTTCCATCAGTAGCTGTAATGAACTTTACTATATAATGACATGCACGAGCACGAACGTGTTTTTCCATCAGTAGCTGTAATGAACTTTACTATATAATGACATGCACGAGCACGAACGTGTTTTTCCACCAGTAGCTGTAATGAACTTTACTATATAATGACATGCACGAGCACGAACGTGTTTTTCCATCAGTAGCTGTAATGAACTTTACTATATAATGACATGCACGAATGACATGCACGAATGACATGCACGAATGACATGCACGAGCAATAACTGTTTTTCATCAGTAAATGTTTATTTTATTAACAAGGAGCAGCACAATGAATTGTAGCTGTAATGAACTTTACTATATAATGACATGCACGAGCACGAACGTGTTTTTTCATCAGTAGCTGTAATGAACTTTACTATATAATGACATGCACGAGCACGAACGTGTTTTTCCACCAGTAGCTGTAATGAACTTTACTATATAATGACATGCACGAGCACGAACGTGTTTTTTCCACCAGTAGCTGTAATGAACTTTACTATATAATGACATGCACGAGCACGAACGTGTTTTTTCATCAGTAGCTGTAGCTGTAATGAACTTTACTATATAATGACATGCACGAGCACGAACGTGTTTTTCCATCAGTAGCTGTAATGAACTTTACTATATAATGACATGCACGAGCACGAACGTGTTTTTCCACCAGTAGCTGTAATGAACTTTACTATATAATGACATGCACGAGCACGAACGTGTTTTTCCATCAGTAGCTGTAATGAACTTTACTATATAATGACATGCACGAATGACATGCACGAATGACATGCACGAATGACATGCACGAGCAATAACTGTTTTTCATCAGTAAATGTTTATTTTATTAACAAGGAGCAGCACAATGAATTGTAGCTGTAATGAACTTTACTATATAATGACATGCACGAGCACGAACGTGTTTTTTTCATCAGTAGCTGTAATGAACTTTACTATATAATGACATGCACGAGCACGAACGTGTTTTTTCATCAGTAGCTGTAGCTGTAATGAACTTTACTATATAATGACATGCACGAGCACGAACGTGTTTTTCCATCAGTAGCTGTAGCTGTAATGAACTTTACTATATAATGACATGCACGAGCACGAACGTGTTTTTCCATCAGTAGCTGTAGCTGTAATGAACTTTACTATATAATGACATGCACGAGCACGAACGTGTTTTTCCATCAGTAGCTGTAATGAACTTTACTATATAATGACATGCACGAGCACGAACGTGTTTTTCCATCAGTAGCTGTAATGAACTTTACTATATAATGACATGCACGAGCACGAACGTGTTTTTCCATCAGTAGCTGTAATGAACTTTACTATATAATGACATGCACGAGCACGAACGTGTTTTTCCATCAGTAGCTGTAATGAACTTTACTATATAATGACATGCACGAGCACGAACGTGTTTTTCCATCAGTAGCTGTAGCTGTAATGAACTTTACTATATAATGACATGCACGAGCACGAACGTGTTTTTCCACCAGTAGCTGTAATGAACTTTACTATATAATGACATGCACGAGCACGAACGTGTTTTTCCACCAGTAGCTGTAATGAACTTTACTATATAATGACATGCACGAGCACGAACGTGTTTTTCCACCAGTAGCTGTAATGAACTTTACTATATAATGACATGCACGAGCACGAACGTGTTTTTCCATCAGTAGCTGTAATGAACTTTACTATATAATGACATGCACGAATGACATGCACGAATGACATGCACGAGCAATAACTGTTTTTCATCAGTAAATGTTTATTTTATTAACAAGGAGCAGCACAATGAATTGTAGCTGTAATGAACTTTACTATATAATGACATGCACGAGCACGAACGTGTTTTTCATCAGTAGCTGTAATGAACTTTACTATATAATGACATGCACGAGCACGAACGTGTTTTTTCATCAGTAGCTGTAATGATTACGAGCATGATGCTCAGTGGTTGCTCAGTGGTGTGCGGAGTTCCGAAAATTGCCGAGTCGGCTTTTCATGAGCGCGCCATTTGGGATACAAAATCCCACGCATGCGCTATAGATAGGGTTTCAAAATTTCACAGGGGCTAAATATTTTTGCATTGACGTATGCGGCCAGGAATGTAATGAATGTGGCACGCATGCGCATTAGCTGAAATATGGGTCCAAGAGCTGATGAAACGTCACAGGAAGTGACATGGTTCGCTCTTTTTCAAAGTTCGGTCCCTTCACAGAACAACAGCCATTACGTCATTATCGTGCGCGGCGTCTGCACCTCTCCCCGTGAAAATCTGCGAACGTCACTCATCCCCTGTGGTCGTAAAGTGCGTCAGTAGCCGTGACATATTATTGTAGTAATCTGTGCACCAGCGCTCTGCTCGTGTCCGTGAGTACCTGTGCCACTTGTTGCTCCTTGTGCCAGTCTGTTTTTCCTCCCTGTGCCAGTCTGTTTTTCCTCCCTGTGCCAGTCTGTCTCTCCTCCCTGTGCCAGTCTGTTTTTTCCTCCCTGTGCCAGTCTGTCTCTCCTCCCTGTGCCAGTCTGTCTCTCCTCCCTGTTCCAGTCTGTCTCTCCTCCTGTGCCAGTCTGTCTCTCCTCCCTGTGCCAGTCTGTCTCTCCTCCCCTGTGCCAGTCTGTCTCTCCTCCCTGTGCCAGTCTGTCTCTCTTCCCTGTGCCAGTCTGTCTCTCCTCCCTGTGCCAGTCTGTCTCTCCTCCCTAATGCCAGTCTGTCTCTCCCTCCCTATGCCAGGTCTGTCTTTCCTCCCTGTGCCAGTCTGTCTCTCTTTCCTGTGCCAGTCTGTCTCTCTTTCCTGTGCCAGTC